>NC_080672.1:349052370-349361821 GCF_030247195.1 Topomyia yanbarensis | reverse complement strand
ACTTCCAAGTTGTCTGGAAGGAACTTGATAACTTATCAGTGCAAAAATGTTCATTTGTACGAACCTTCTGACTGCAATTTTTCTAACTTATAACCATCGGATCGATCTGAAACATATCGGAAAATGAAAGCGAAGTAAATAACTCCAAGCAACGGCGTAGCCAAGAGAAGGTTTTGGGGTTTAACACCATACAACCCCCCCCCCCCCCCCACAACACAAAAGAAATTGGATTGAAGTTGAAAATTTATTGATGCTGACTGATTTAATTCAATATTACAATACTAATTATCTGATCCGTACATTGATAACCTGTTGTTGTAAACATCATGAGGACTTTTGATAAATTGTCGGAATGGGTATGTAACTGATCTATTGGTCTTGATTTCACAGTTGACTAATAGCATCAATATCAAATTCCTGCCTGAAAACATTCCAATAGAAAATTTCAGAGTTCTGTAATCAATCATAATCCTTAGATTTCTTTTCAAATTGAGCTCGCTTTTGTAGAGATGTAGGGTCTTTATTTAATAGAAAGCGAAGTTAAAATTGATTTAATGCCTATGAAACATAGAACTGCTCACCAAAAAAATGCATAACTTTCAACATTTGCTAAAAATGTTTTTGGCTTTCTCATTCACTCTAAAATTCGTCAATCTAATCCCGACCGGGAGGGCCGTGTGTCATATGCCAATCGACTCAGTTCGTCGAGATCGGAAAATGTCTGTGTGTATGTATGTGTGTGTATGTGTGTATGTGGAAAAAATGTGACCTCTGTTAATCAGAGATGGCAGGACCGATTTGCACAAAGTTAGTCTCAAATTAAAGGTACAATCTTCCCATCGGCTGCAATTGAATTTTTTATTGATTGGACTTCCGATTCTGGAGTTATGAGTTGAAGAGTGCAATCACACAGAAAATTGCCATATAAACTGAAATGAAAAATTTTCAAAATCAAATTTGTATTTTTGATGCCAAATGACTTTAAAATGCATGAAACATTGAGATTTGATGTAAACTCGAAAAAAATAATGTTTGACAAAAATTGACTTTTTTGGACTTTGGTACATTTTTGCCTTTCTCATATAGAAAGGTTATGCAATCACTCTAAAAATCGTCAATAATACTGGCTCGGAAGAAGTATGCAGTGAGGGGTTGCTACTTTAAAATTGTAACTAGTTTAAAATTTCTTAACAAGTTGAAAATTTTCGGCAGGACCTGGACCTCCGGATCTTTCTCTATGATCCGCCGCTGGTTTCAAGCGATGTTTCAGTATCACATAGTATCTCAAGATCGTGGCTGTCGATCCATTGTATGTATGTGCAAATCGTACTGAACATGTAATATTCATTTCCACCATTGTATTGAACATAACCAGCCATGGCATCGTAGTCTGGACAAATTAGACAAGCACAATTGCACCACTAGGTGGATTAAAACAGGTTTTTATTTTGGGAATGCGTCGAGTTGAGACGAAAACGTAATCTGATTAATATCGAGGATAACACTTTCCGAATGTAGAGAGAAATTTATGAAAAATGACGATTTCCATTCGATTCTAGCAGGTTCTGATCGATTTTGATGAGCTTTTGATTTTTGTTGTATGACCAATTATATGTATAGGTCAAATGTTTAAAAACAGTAATTTAAGGTCAAGATAGCATCATTTTGAAACCGCCAATTTCGGAGGTTTAGTATCTTCGATGAGTTTGAAAAACGTTAAACAGCGCATCATCTGATAAAATAATTTTGATGGTAGTAGAAGTATTTATGGTGAATTTTCTCAGGTTAATATTCATGACTACAATAAAGTCTCAACAAATTCGTTAAAGACACGAACTCTGTTACTATTTTCTGAAAAATAAATTCTGCATAATTTTGAAACTTCAAAAATTACGTATGATCGATTTTCACCAAACCCCCCCCCCAACAGAATTTCTGGCTACGCCGCTGACTTCAAGTAAGTAAAAACAAATTCGTTCTACACTCGTTTACAAGAAACTTCTTCGAATGCTGAATATCTATTATAATGCATTGAAACCCCGATTTTATCAGCCAAATATGAACATAGGTTTGATGGGCTCTAGCAGACGAACAAGACTGAATTCGAGTAAATCCTTTCTTGAGCATGTTTTCCTTATCATGAAGATGGAAATATGCAAAAATGAAAAGTTCATCATAATCAGAAATAGTTATCAGACTACATCAAGGGACGGGAAAAATATTTTAACAGTTTCAGTTCATTATAAAGAAAGAAAAGCCCGATTTAGTCAATGTCCCCATTTTGTCAGCCTAAAACACACCATGAGACTGATAAAAATGGGTCTTTATTGTATGTATTATTCACTGTGTATCACATTAATAGGTACATTTCATTTTTGGGGATTTTTTATTGCAAACTACAACAATTTTTAGGTAGTTTTCAAGGGGTTATTTTATAGATTTGTTCCAAAATTTGGCGAACCTATTCCAATTCGTATACCAATTAATTGGTATACTTAAGGGTTTATATGTTGCAGATAGAGAATATACTTAATTTTTCAGCTTTTTTCCTACACAATATTACGAAAGCTTATTAAACATTTTTTCTTAATAAGTTTGTGAAAATTATAAGCTTTTTGGAATTTTTTCATAGTGTTATTTTTTATTTTACCGTGATTTTTTATTAAATAGTAACCATCGCTTCACAACGTAGTCTATTTTTCATGGCTTGCGGTGAGCACGATCTCTCGAAATGCTGAACTGAAAATTATGGAATAGAAATTAATTTTTAGTATTCTTTACAGATTTAACTCGCCGCGCAGATAGCTCTGAACTAGACCCGCTGGTGCCCTAAGACGATTTCGCTAGATTTTCAGAGCACTGTGCACCCAGTGCATTAACGCAAGTGACGTAATGTTATCGCAAAGTTTCGTGAAAATGAAAATTCCAGTAATGATGATAATTTTCCCAAACGGTTCCTTTTCGTGAGGTTTTTATTTGTTCTTTGGCATTAGGATTAGCGATAATAATTCAAATCAAGGATACTACTGGGAAGTCACCTTTAGAAAAAGTCGATGTCGAAGTAAAATTTGAAACTATGCACGCATGCACTTCAGAGATAGCGTGATATCATTTGATTCTACGATATTGCTTTCTTAAACTACAGCAAAAAATACAACGGACGAAACTGTATTTTTGTTTGTTTATTTAAAGTTTCGCCCTCCACGCTCCATGCAAACAAACAGAGCGATACTTTTTTTGCTAGCAGTTTAGAGGCGAAACTGTTATTTTCGTATTTTTTAGGATTATCAAGCTGATACCAGCTGTAAATAGTAACAATGATCTCTATTGAAAAAACACGGACGAAATCGGTGGTGTAAAACGGTAGTTATTGTAAAAAAACGTAAGGGCGATACTTCAATGCTGATAGGTGGAACTGAAAAAGTAAAAAATCGCCAAAGGGGCGATACTATCATTTTGTCAATTTCAATAGCAAAAACAAATTTTAATTTAATAATTTCAAATACTTTATGAAGTTTTGGGTTTCGTTTACTGAATCATGCAATCTAGGATGTAAAAAACACAATAGTTCTTAAATAGGAAATAAAACCAAGTGTGGAAATATTCACTGTTGATTTTCTTTGAATGGTGTCACTGCTAGTATCGCCCTTTTCAAGAAAAAGCGTTGATTTCTTAGTTCTCAGTCGCGTTGGAAATTTGAGTAATGTATAAACTTCAAATCGATTAAAAAAATTTTTTTTTAGCTCAGTACAATATATAACCCCTTTAGGCAAATTCAGTTTTCCCACCACAATGCATTGATTGAGGAATTTAGATATTTTATTAACAGGGCATTAGCAATAATTCGTTTTTATGTCTATTTTACGGGTCATTTTTTCGCTTTCCTATTGATTTGGTTTGAGATTTCTAGCACTGATGTTGTCCTATACTGATTTGAGCGATTCTCTGAGTCCTGCAACTTTCCCATGTAGTATGTGTTATCAAAAACATCGCGAAGCATCAAGTTCTAAATGTTCTCAAACGATATAATATCCGAAGAGAGTGATAAGAGTTATAAGAAATGTCTCATCACACTGTTAGGTGGATTAAAAACGTTTTTTAATCCCTGATCCGCTGATACGTCTAAAATTCATTTTTAGTTTTTTTTTATCTCGTTACGTGACGCTCTTCCCCTATTGTCAATATCCAACATCATTTATGAATGGTCCCCTGGTGATATATTTAGAGCAGACAATCCAATGAAAAATAGGATTGACAGGATTTTAGTGCGCTCTTGGCACCTTGTGTCACATCTTCATGTTTGTTATACATATTAAGAATACCAAAGCATGCGATGTGATGACCGGAAGATTAGAGAAGCAAATCCTCCCCTTCCCCCCCATCTTAGAATGTAAAAATTTAATATAAAAATTAAACGTCAAAATCTTCAGCATAAGGAAAAGTTCTCACCCAAAAAAGTAGGCAAGGATGAACCACCAGTATAATTCTCTCGCAGAAAAATCCGTATAAAGTTACCTTCGAGATTAAAAGTCGAATAAAGAAAAGTCCTTTGTGAGAATCAGATGTATTTTTAGGGTTTTTATAAACACAGAAAAAAATGTTGGTGAAAATAAGAGTTCTTCACTCTTAGCAAAAAACAACCAACGCATACTCTTAGTTTGAAAAGTTTATTTTTTTATTATTATTGATTAATTTAAAAGTTTTCCTATCAACCTGATAGTAGGCGTTGATTGTTTTTCGCGGAAAACTCTTACTTTTACCAATATTTGTTCTGTGTGAACTGAAGGTTTTTTTTAATCGATAAATATGAAACGTTTATGTATTATGTTTAGTTATTAAAATATCAAGAAATGCAAAAAACCCAATCATCCCATGAAAAACCGTTTTCACCGGGAAAAACCTGGGGGTTTTCTCCAAAATTATAAGAACCCGATTTGGTACATCAATGTCATGAAGAAGTCTGCACTAACGAGAATTGTCCATGCCAGTCGAAAGCCACAGAACCATGAAACAATATATGTGCCGGTCCCTAACTCTTCGAAAGGACTGTCAGGTAACTAGGTATCCCGTCTGATTCATAGTTATACATAGTAAGTGTATCTATTATATAAATTGTTGGTCGGAAGAGTAGCTAAGCGACAACCCCACGAACCGTTGAAACTGGTTTAAAAATAAAGCGTGGGCGAGAAATCAACCGTAAGTTTAAAAATATGATAACAGTTCACTGTTTTGTGTAGTGTACAAGCACGAGATGCCTCTGTTACAATGATTATCTGTTTGTATTATTCCAAACGAACAAACGATCACTCAAAATACATGGATTTTTTCCGTTTGGACTATAACAAATGATTAGTGTTTCATATTTGATAATGCCGTCACTTCGCTACATACATACACTCCGGGTTGTAGTGTACATTTTTCTGTTTTTAGGTTTTCCACTGATTCAGACATTTTCTTTCCGTCATTTTATCTATTAAACACGATAATTACCTGTCAAAAAATTCAGTGTCATTCATCTATTTCCAGAATTGATGAAACGAACGGGTTTTAGAAATCTAAAACATTTTTTTTTCGTTCACAAATTTACACTAAGTGGTACATTGTTCAATTCGAACCCCTAACTGTTTCTCAGTCATGATAATTCTACGAATAGCGAATATATAATTTTCATGGCTGTCATATACTGCCGTAAAGTGCATCACGGTCCCATTTGCTGAGGATTTCTTATAGAAATATGATGGTTATGCTTATCACGATAGTATAGCTTTGTTATAAATCCGAGGAACCTATGACTTTTTCTATGGAATATGTCCATGTTTATGATGATCGCTTTATCATAATATTGACATCACTATACCAGTTTACATTAGAATTTACGAGGTGACTCCACACTTAAACCTATAACTCCGATTGAAAAATATTAATATTGGTGCATTATATCGTTTATTTTAAATTCAGCCCAAGTTGGTCAGCTATCTCTAAGTACATTGACTGTTTGACACACACACACACATTTTTCGATCACGACTAACTGAATTGATTGGAAAATCGAGTTTTGGTATGATCACATAACGCTTTTTTGTATGAGAAAGGCCAAACCTAATAAAATTCCAGTAAACCTATTGAAAAGGTCCTATTTTCAAATGATTATTTGCAAATTTGTTTACTTTTTATCGCTAATGACTCGATCGTGTTGCGTTTGTTTCTTAACTTTTTGTATAACGTAGTAGTCGAAATTTTACTCTTGCGATATATATCGATATAGAAAATTCGCGGCAAGATTGATGGCGCGGCCGTCATAGTCGAAAGAGAACTCATTTGCGCATAGAAAATTTGAAAATGTTTGCTAGAATGTTTTGTATTGGGACAAACTCTTAGCCTTTAGTCTCTAGGCCCTATGGTTGATTCCACCCTAAAATTATATTGATCACAATTATGATACATGACTACAGCTGTTTTATTTGCGCAAATAAGGAATCAGAGAACATTGACTCAATCGTCACGTGCCTCAAATACAATTATGGTAGAAATATTACACCTAAAACTGGTGTATTCACCCTGTCAAAAATCTTTACATTAGGTATTAACATTGTGATACATTTCCAATGGCTAGTATGATCGAAAATCAGTATTTTTTTTCAAGTCTAAGATCGCTCACCTGATGCAACGCCGTCAACCCGTCCACGTTGGCTGTATCGATATCGGCTCCGGTTTCCAGCAGCCGGGAGACTTCATCCTTGTCCCCGGCCACGCAAGCCGCCAGAAAGATACACCCGGAGGAGAACTTGATCCGGCGCATCGAGGGACTCTTCGGAGTGCCACTATGGTGCCTGTTCGTATCGGATTCCTCCCAGCGTTTCAGCTGTTCGGCCCGTTTGAACAGGGCCGAGGTGTTCCGGCTGTCCATTGACATTGTTTTTGTTTCTTCTTTCTATCCGGCCTCTCGGATCGACTGCTACTATCTACAGTGTGGTTCGATGAGTTGGATTTTTGATTTTCACCACTGAACCAATTTTGACTGGGGTTTATTCTCACTTTTTCTTCGCGATCCAACAGAAACACAGAAAATTGTAGTTTCTTCTTCTCATTGGACGTGTTTTCAATTTCTTCTCCGCTTTATTTTTGCTATTACTGATGGGATTGAATAAAATCTTCTTGTTTTTTCTTCAATTTAATTCACACTCTTCTTCGTTTGGCTGGTTGTTACACAAACACACACACATTCATCGGCTCACACACTAGCGCGCCGCTACTCCTGTTGCTCGGCTGCAAGTGGAAAGAGATTTTAACTACACACTCGTCGGGAACACCGACAAGATTTTCAACACATCGCCCCGCGCGAGGGAACTGACTGAAATTGAAATTAATATATTTATTTATACGCGCTCGCGTTGTTGTTCTTGTTGTTTCTTCGCTGGTGGAAAGTTTAATATACGTGCGAAGCGAACGACGAGTTGCTCTTACACTCTGTCAGCTTTTTCCAACATATTAATTTTGTTGGTTCGCATTCGCACACCCTCGAGATACCTCGAAAAAAATATCATTCCGATATTGCATAGCCAACATTTAACACAAACATATCGAAGAATAAAATAATAACAAAAAAGAACACGCACCACCAAGAAATGTGCGAACGGTTCAAGAAAATTTAATGGGATCAGGAGGAAATTCATCTCCATCAACGATTTTTTCTCAGCTTTACTTTTTCCCGGCACTGGGTATATGCAACTAAAGTAGGCATAATCCTTACACACAAAGCGGAGCATCGATCCGCGAACCAGCGAATGTCATAAAAGCGCTGTCGACGCGAGCGACTCGCTCTACCAAATTTAGGTTACGCCAATGGTGCAGATGTTCTTTGCTTGACCTCTGGTTCGAAAGGTCCCATTCAACTGCTAACACTAATAAGGGCAATGCAAGTATAGAATAGCTTGGTAACAACATGAAATAAGTTTTGAAGACTTTTCGATTTTCCGACAACAGCAAAGTTTCAAAAAACTTGGACCAATTCTAATTATAGATGATTAGCAATCTTTTCGGTTGTAAGTCTAGATCATCGCTGGGTATACAGGAAACCAGAATCAGTTTTGAATCTGGAGATTCAGAGGCTTGATTTTTTGGTATCTATAGTGAAATGGTCCCAATATAAATGGCCGATGCCAGCTTTTGGGGTAAACATTTGAAATTGTTGCTGGAATTTTAATATTAAATTTTGTGCTTTTCTGAGTATAGTTTATATGCACAATCCACATTCCCAAATGACCTAACATATGTCTGCTAGCTAGACAGGCACCATCATACCAGAAGGGTCCTTCTCAAAATGTGAGAATATGGGAATGATGAATTCTATTGACTGCTCTTACTGTTATATCCTAATTCGCCTTCGATACTTAGAATACAACGATCCAACTGACATTGAAAATGAAAATTCACTCCCAAGAAAAATGCAAGATTCATTGATTGGCATTTTAAATGAAATAAATAAGAAAATATTAAAAATAGATGCGATCTTTCTTTTTCCAAATTTACATTTCGGTAAAGTTCAGTGAATAAATCAACATAAATAAATTGCACAAGTTTTTAGAAAAGTTAACTATTCCATATCAGGTTACAGAAGCATTTACATATATTACATTTCTTGCAACTGCTGGTAACTTGCAGAGCATTGATTCAACGCTTAAACCAACCAAGCTGAATCAAGGTAAGTACTAGAAGGTTATATTGTTCAACAAAACTACAAACCTATATTTTTTTAGTGTGCTAATCAGAATCTACTAGAACTTGTGTACTAATCAATCTATTGTTACAGCCCTAAAAACAAAAAAAAATCATTCAAGCGAAATTTTTCAGTAATTATACCCAAAATAAGTACTGCACATAGACCCTTTGAACATCAGCGAATCTAACTCTTCCGGTGATTTTTTTATGAACTTCTACCGCTATTCTCTGCTTTTGCTTAAAACTAGCACTATTTGTCTGTCAAACGCTACAAGTCCGAAGACCTGAATCTAAAGGCACTGAGTATAGCTAGTGCTACAATAACCATCTTCTCCACCGCCGTAGTCCACAATTCCACCAACTCCTCTCACTTTACGAGGTGCTCACCAGGTCTTTTCTTCACTTTTCCGAGCTCTACACCCTGCGAAATCTCGAAAATGCTCTTATTTGGAGGTAATCGAAAATAGCCAGCAATCTTGAACAGCGAAAATTTACCAAAATAGTCCAATATGCGAAATAAAACGTAACACTGTCCCCCCAAACGAGCGCAGGGGACACACTCCGCACCAGCTATAAGCGCAGACTTTCTCCACACAAAATGGGTTCCGACTTTTCGACGTTTCAAACCCCGAGCACAAGAACGATGGAACTCGCGAAAAAAAATGACCGTCTTTGTGTGTACAATATTTCACGTATGAAAATTACTCGCTTGCGTGCTTGCCAAGGCGGAATCGAAACGCGATCTGCAATGAACAAAATCACTAAATTCAAAGACGAATATGGCCACTGTGAATGCTTTTGACTTTCAGCTTGCCACACACGAAACGAATTGAAAACCAAACGCGAGGGATCTGCGGACTACTCAACCCAACTTCTGTGCTGCTGATGGTGCTGGCTGCTGCTTCGTTCGTTCCATCGACGTTACGAAGTGAAGTCTTGGTTCGGTTTCCAGCCCGTTCCCTGGTAACTGTGTGCGTCGCAATCTCCAGAACTGCACAGGTGTGTGTATCGCAATGTGTCAAACGTTGAAAGTGCGTCACGCTTCGGTAACGATGGGATGACGAATTTTGCGTCAAAAACTTACCTGCCCTCTGGAGATGATGAAATACGGTCAAAATGATAGTTACCAAGACGATTTTTTCTGACATAATTTTTAAATATAGTGAAACTCGTATATGCCCTAAACTGAGAAAAAGGCGATATTTTCGAAATTTTGTTATTACCATTTCAAAACAATACTGATTATTGGAGGGCTGGTTCATTTGGCAGAATGTCATTAAGCATAAGGTCTTTGTGCATAATGGACACTTATCATAACGGTTATTTGGCATAATGGATCCCATTTAAGGTCAGCTTTAACTCGAATTATTTTTTTTATTTCAATTATAGAGGTTTTAACGAAGAGGTCATTCGCCTCTTCGGGTTAGAAAAATCTCTTATGAAAATTTCTAACCCTATGTGCGGGGTCGGAGCTCGAACCCAGGTGCGCTGCGTACAATGCAATCGATTTACCAACTACGCTACGCCTACCCCCTAACTCGAATTAGTTTTTAAACAATTATACGTTATTTGAGCTTTAGACTATGACACGTTTAGTTTATTTGGATACAAAGTGATCCTAACATAAGAGATTTACTGGAAAATATTTGCATAATTGCCACGTCGAGCATGTTGTTCCAGCTTATGTTTTAATATCTATGCTTCTATGCATGTGAATTGCTCGACATTTTAGAGAACTTTAATCGCTTTTTATTACCTAATGTTCTAAAAAGAGTCAAATATGTACTCTTTCATTACCAAAATTACTTCACAATCACTGTAGAGTGTTATGTTTTTGCCAAACTTCCATGGCGTTAAAAGAAAGCTGTCTATTTTTTACAATTGAGAACGGTTTTGTCGGTTTAATTAGCTTTAGTATTTCATTTCCCCGGCTAAGTGCCCAGATTACAAAAGCACCGGCTACTCACGCTACTGGACCTATGTTTCTAAGCATGCGAAAAACTTGAGTGTTTAACTGCAAAATAAAATGCATTGGAATGTGATATAATCAATGTAGCAATACTTTTATTCCATGGCAAATCCGAAAATAATTATTGTATGAAATTTCCACACAGGCGAATTGGGGCGTGCAGATCGGGTAAAATTGTCGATGGCTAATCGCCCAATGTTGCATTTGAGATAGCCCCCTATTTGCCAGAAAACTGAAAGGCAATAGGGATCTTTAGGGGTATGCGGGTTACATTTTCTAACGCAGATTGATCGAAACTATTTCTAAAAAAAAACATGTTTTTCTTTGTTTCTGTTTAGGATAATAACACATCCAAACCTAGGGGCAGATCACGCTTGTTAAACAAACTTTTCTGTGAGGAAGCGCAAAGTTGATGCAAAAATGGAAATTCAAAGCATTTTTTCTAATTTGATGGAAATTTGTTATGCATTCCTCTAGAGTGATCTGTCCCTAGATCCGAACCCATTAGACTAGTACGACTTTTTAGGTTGCCTCACCATATCTACCATAGTTTGCAAATGAAACTTGGGATTGCCAGCTGCTAGCGGATTGCTAAAGTACCAGATCATATGCTGTTTGGGTGCTGTCGCGGTTAACAATAAGGCGAACTAACATGTTTACAGACACGTAATTTAGTAGGACAACTGTAAGTTTATTAGCTGAATTTAATTTGAGTGTACTCGTAAGGACACCCGCTATCAATATATAATCTTGAAGTATGTACTTATATAAATACATTCTTCAAAATTTGTTATATTGCACTTTAAAAATCGATTAATAAAATCAATAGCAACATACTATCATAGTACGACGCAAAGATCGACGGCAGTCATACCCAAAGCCTCGCTTTGATTTTTATTATTGTTGAGCTGTCACTCTGACGGTGAACCGGATTTAACGAGGGGTCTTATTTAGATGGTACATGGAAAATTTCTGACCACTCTAACCTGAGTTGATCTTTGGCCCCAATATCAAAATGAATGCAAATAATCAGTGTAGTTAATGTTGAAAATTAACCATTCTATTCGAAATGGTAAGAAAATCATTAGACTAGATAAGCACATGAAGATACTATATGTAAATAAATCCAAATCAGTTGAATGTTGTTTATTTCCCCGCATTGATTATTCTGATATGTAATTTGAACATGCTGATACGGGATTTGAACTAGGGGCAAACCACTCTAGGAACGTATAACAAATTTGCATCAAAGTAGAAAAAAATTAATGCATTTAATTTCCATTTTTGCATTTAATTTTCATTTTTCCACTTTGCACTCCCTCGCAGAAAAGTTTGTTTAACAAACGTCATACGCTGATCCACTTGTTCGAAGTGTTGTGGAATGTAGAGGTAGCTTTCGGGTAGGGTTTTGACGTCTTCTACGCAATGCAAAATACATTGGCGATTTGCGGCAAAGCCAAAATTAGTCATGCGACTCCTATGATTCAGCTCATGAACTGGCAAAGTGATACAGTTTGCTTTTTTTCACCCGTAAGTGAGTCGTAGCTTACAACAAAATCTTCATTATCTTCTCGGAAAAAGCTTACCACTGCCAAAATATGAATGAAACGAGTAAGAAATTTAGTTTTATTTGCAATTATTCTGAAATTACAGCCATTTGCAACTATTTCACTCATACATTTCTTCGAAATGTAATCGGGGTATTATTGTGGTTATAAAAAATCGTTCCATAAATAAAGTTCCAACTCGAAACCGAGACCCAATCAGCACCAATGTCAAACTCCTTTATATTTTGAACTACGTAGGAGATTCAGTGAAGACTATCGGAGAGAAGGATCGGCTGTGCATGATACAAAGCTGACACTTTCCTATTAGCCGGATATATTCTTTCCTCGCGTGATCTGGAGAGTTTCATGAATTTACACCAACTCATGAAGGTTTAGCTTAACTTAGGACCAACGGGAAATGCTGTTGCGGCGGCTACGGTGCTCAACAAATTACATTTCGAAACAGCGCGCATATAGCTCTGCGAATAATATTAGAAACCACTATGTTTTACACTCTTTTCGCAAGATGTTTACTCATCATCTGATAAAATGATGATTTTCCTCCATTTTCATAAACAATTATCAACAAATTGATCGGTAATTTGGTGTTTAAAAGTCATTTTTTACCAATGTTTACAGAAAATATATGCACTATGACAGAACAGAATAAAATCAGCAACACTTTCCTTCCAGCGCTATCTGCGAGCGGTTTCAACGTAGAATCGCCAATTGCACGCAATGCATAATACATTATGAATTTCTGTTTTGATGGAAAAAAATGCATAGCAAGTGATCCCCTTGCAACAAAAATATCCTTCTGGATGGCTTTATTAGAGCTCCAGAACTTCGCATTTTAGCACAGCAAAATTTATACCTTCTGCTTTTGGGTGGGAAATATATGAAGTAAAGTTCCAAGAGTGAAAATCTCTTATTTTTCAAAGCTCAATGATAAGTTGCATAGTAAGTTGAGAAACATAAATCAACAAAATTGTGCTGATTTTTTCAAACACGCTTTGCAAAGCAATTTAAACGGTTCCTTAACCGTAGGTGAAAAACGAGGTGAAAAAATCGGTCCATGGTGTGTGAGTTGGGAGGATCATAAACATAAGATGTTTATATCTAATATCTAATCGTGGATGGTTAATATGGTTGTCAAGTGGAATTCATGCGAACATTGTGTGAAAAGCACATCAAAATCATAAGAAATACAATTTTCACATGAATTACACGTGAATGTCACTATAGATTTAATTTGTAGAATAAACGATGAAATCAATAGTTTTACATATAGAAATGCACTAGATGTTTTTCAGGCGAAAGTCGTGTAGAAGTTCATAGTTTATGACTCAATAGCAGGGCAATCAACATTCAATGGAAAAATATGCCATAATCACGTGGGATTTGTTTGAATATAATTTGAAACACCATATGAAATGCGTTTTAATGGATTTCCATGTGAAATTCAAAGTAAAATCCTTTGTTTAACTTCTTAACATGCACATGCATATGATGTTTAATCACAGACTAACAGACATAACGCTATAAGGGAATTCCTTAAAAAAAATCGATCCGACAATTTTCCCAGAACACTAGCTCCACCTTTTATTCACAGTCCCAAACACTCATTTACTGGTGGGTTACCCCTCAGGTTTGGGAACAATTTTTCACTAGTGATCTATCCCCCATATGCTTGTTCATATGTCAGTGGCGCCATAATTTCAAATGTGGCCACAGTCCCAACTACAAATATATTTAAAATGATCGTTAAAGCGGGCGAAGCTTTGTTTTTGAGTGTTATGTCTGTTAGTCTGTGGTTTAATTTCATATGGTTTTATCGTGTGGATTATTTTCGAGGAATTATTGTGCTTTTCCACATAAAAAACTAGATTTGGTTTTTTACCGTGTATAATTTCTTTTCAATTCAGGAATCCCAAATTCATCTTTTGTTGCTCAAACCCGTAGGGCAGGTTACTGAAATTTGTAAGTTCGACCCTGTTTTGCTCAAAGAGAATAGGGAAAGAGACGAATAGTGTGAAGCCAAAAATACCTTATTGAGCAGACCAATCGTGCAATGTAAATAAACATTACTCATGCCTGAGTTGGAGGAGATAAGTATTGTAAATCTATCAAAAAACAAATTTGAATTTTCGTCAGAATTTAGTGCAATCGTGATTGTAAGGTGCATTCTAGAGTCTATGTATGAGTAAAAACAAGCTTTAGAATTATTTCATATCTTTGTTTCGAAATGCACATCGTTTGATAAACAAATCCAGCGATCGACAAAAGGTTTGTTTTCAAAATATAATAGGAGTCATTTAAAGCGCTGCCTTTGGAAACGGTTGCCAAATTCTAGTGTTGAAATCATCGTAAAGGGAGTGTTGCCGTTTTGACTGATTTTCACTCTGCGTCTCTTTCACTATTCTCTTTGGTTTTGCTGTGTTTGTGAGATTTTAAACAATAATATTATTCAGTAGTAAACTCCAAAGAGAATAGTGAAAGAGACGCAGAGTGAAAATCAGTCAAAACGGCAACACTCCCTTTACGATGATTTCAACACTAGAATTTGGCAACCGTTTCCAAAGGCAGCGCTTTAAATGACTCCTATTATATTTTGAAAACAAACCTTTTGTCGATCGCTGGATTTGTTTATCAAACGATGTGCATTTCGAAACAAAGATATGAAATAATTCTAAAGCTTGTTTTTACTCATACATAGACTCTAGAATGCACCTTACAATCACGATTGCACTAAATTCTGACGAAAATTCAAATTTGTTTTTTGATAGATTTACAATACTTATCTCCTCCAACTCAGGCATGAGTAATGTTTATTTACATTGCACGATTGGTCTGCTCAATAAGGTATTTTTGGCTTCACACTATTCGTCTCTTTCCCTATTCTCTTTGGTAA
This sequence comes from Topomyia yanbarensis, assembly GCF_030247195.1. Classification (NCBI taxonomy): domain Eukaryota; kingdom Metazoa; phylum Arthropoda; class Insecta; order Diptera; family Culicidae; genus Topomyia; species Topomyia yanbarensis. The sequence goes on along the minus strand of NC_080672.1, from coordinate 349,346,676 downwards.
ACTCTAACTTTTTGCATTGTCGCAATTTTATCGAAACTTTCTATAGTAAACCCTCCATATTAATACGGTAAAAACAAGTTTTCGAAGAACTACTCAGAATGCAACACGGACGCAAGTGTCTGATGTGCAAAAGTACTAGGAAACGAGAACAAGATTGTCGGTTGTTCAAATTTCCCACCCGTGGCAGTCCGATGTGGTTCCGTTGGCTGGAAGCATGTAACCTTCAAGAGTCGGACGTTGATGAAAATTCGCGTGAACCACCTCGACTTTGCCAGAGGCACTTTCAAAAAAAGGATTTTCTCACACGTCGGCTAACGGGGATGGCCGTTCCTTCGGTGTTCTCACTAACGGTACATACGGAAATTCCCGATCAGTTCGCGCAACAAGATGCTGCTTTTGCGAATGATGTGATAGAGAATCACGTAGACACCCGGCGACAGGTAGTTGAAGAGATCTACCAAATGGATGGAGTTTCGTTGTCCGAAGGAGACGATCTGATAGAGTACAATGGAAGCGTACATGGTAGTTTGCTTGATGTCACTGAAAATGAAACTGCTCTCGAAGTTGATCTAGTAGATTCTTCCGGGGGAGATTCTGTTCAGTTAACAAGCGTGGAAGATAGAAATTCACTTACCGAAAGTTGTAATGTAAAGGAACATAATGATCTGCTTGAATACTTAAAAAAGGAACGAGAAAAGGTTGAACAACTAACTAGAAAACTTTCCGAGAAGGAAAAGGTCATAGAAGAACAGTACGAGATACTCGAACAGTTAGGTGTTCGGTATGTCACAATCACCGAGGGATAGACTATAAGTTCTGTAAGCAATTTTATATAAGCTAGTTTCATTTATGTCTGATACAAATAAACTTTTTCGTTTCCTAATAAGCTAAAAAATTAAATAGCTGATGATGACACATTCAGAACACTGTGGCACTGGTAAGCAAGCCTGACGAAGCATTATGTAATGACAAAATCGAGTTAAATCACAGGCCTAATTGCCGTTGGCGGCATCCAAAATCTCATTTCGCATCTGTTGTTCACGGAGTTGGAGACGCACGCATTTCTGGCATTTCGTGTTCCTCCGAAACTGACAGGTTCGATGAAAAACCGAGTTACATTTCCCACAAGAAACGACATGATCGTCGAAGGGAAAAATAATTTCGTCATTGTTGCAAATTTCGCAGATGTAGGCTTTACCCGAGCAGATCTGTTAGGAGATTTAGTTAATTAAATTAAACGGACTGTTTAGTTATTTCGTTTACTCACCACACAGCTTCGAATATGCCTTTCAAATATACCGTATACCTTATACAAAAAATTGAGTAGAGACCCATTCTCTACTCCAAACAAATCATTTACGCTGTACATGTCGACCGTTTGCATGAGATGCCTTCTAACGCCGATAGAATCCCTGACCAATTTTAATTCTTCGGCAATCCGACAGACCGTCAGGTATCGTTTCATATGTAGAAGCTTCTGGCGGTACTTCTTCACCAGGGACAGCTTAGAGACCAAAACGAACAATCGTGGGTTATTCTGCTCCAGATTGATAACCGGTCGCTCACACAGAAGCCGGATTTGCTGGAGTGAAGCCCGACAAACTTTACGCGGGACAAAATCCCAGTTGTTTGTTACTCGGGCCGGGATAATACTAGTGTCGTTCCAGTGGCAAGTTGAACAGTAGTAAAAACCGGAGTAATCGCACAGTCTGGGTTGGACGGTGTGAAGTTTTTCTGTGGACAACAAAGTTCCTATTAGGTTAGTAAGTGTGCCGTACGGAGAAAAAAAAAATAATTTTCAGACATGACTGGGGGATGTGAGATAGACAAATTCTTAAGAAAGTTCTAATGTAGGTTGGTGGTGCGTTTAACCATTTACATACCTGCCTTCAGTTCTAGACCCAAGAAACTGATTGCTGTTGAAACATCTGTAAGTTAATATTAAATATGAATCGTACAAACTTTAATTTCAACTTATAACTCACTGCAACTCAGCTGAGATCCACATTCTGCACATGTGTATTTCTGGAATGCAAGTCCGATTTCCGGACAGATACATTCAATAGGTAAATTTTGTTCGGTTGTTATTACGTGAGCGCAAATCCTTATCACATTGCGTATGCACTTGTGATGAACCGCAAAGGAACAGTCTGCACGGAAAGAGAACGAAATGAAAGATCAATGTGCGTTATCAGCTGACGATTTGGTACTGGTAGCAGACAACAACGTACCGGTACAACTGTATGACGACTGTACTACATTCCAAATAATACCCGAACAGTGGTCACAGTATACCTTGCATTTGGGATAGTGTTTCTGTGCTACGAAATGATGACCAAGAATGACTTTCATGCCCGATGGTATAGCATCAGGATCGTTGTCCACATCCTGCAATTCTCTTAGTCGATGTCTCAATTCTATCAAGTGGCGGACCAGCCATTTTCGTTCTTCTGTGTCATTTCTGCACTGTAACACTAGGTCTTTGCATTTTATGATAGCAGATTTCATTTCTGGAATGGTTGCATCTTGTTCCAGTACAAGCTGCCAATTTTCCTTGATGAGGACATACGGGATAGCGTGAGACCTGGAGGCGAGCACGTCATCATTGAACGCTAGCGAGTCGGCGGAAACCGTGCCCACGGTAGCTTCCTCCGCTTCAATCCCATCTGCTGATGAACCGTTATCAGTGATGTCACAATTGCCACTATCGTCATTATCATCAGTAACTATTGGCGCATCACTGTCTGCGTTGTTATTATTTTTATCGCCGTTATCGGAATTGTCTGTGAAAGATACATTAGTCTTGTCGGCATCATCCCTACCAAGGAAACTGTGAACCGTGCTGGGCAAGCTCCAAATGCCGTCTTTCAAACATTGTACAGTTTGCATGTTTTTTGTTATAAAAGAATATGGTCCAGAGATTCGAGAAGCTACAATCGGACCAGACGACACTATTTTTAACACTGGCTGATAGGTTGAATGTTATTAGAAAAACTTTCATTGACTCCTCCCTTATCAGCTACGTTTTAACATCTTTGTTTGGTACACAAGGAAAAAACGGAAAAGAATGAATCAACTCGCTTCTTACGCTCTCGTCCTAGAGACGCATGTGCTTGCTCACGCCTCTCAGCGATGGAGCACATGGTTGTCTGTTGGCGACTAGGCATTCTCTGGGCGGAAAAATGCGAATGAAAATTCCTATTGGAAAGGTTTGGTGGGAAAGCATGCTGCTCTCATGATTATGATCGAACACGCGAATCAACTAATCTTATAATAATTAATGTAATGTTATAATAATTATTGTAATGTTATGATAATTCAATAGTAATTCTTCAAAAGGGCTAATGAGACTTTTGTAAACAAACTTATTTCGCTCATTATTCCGCTACCGAGTTGAATTTCATGAAAAATACACATGAATCAACATCTTTATCCTTGGTAAAATCAATTTCAAATGTTTTCTGTGTTGAAATGATAACAAATTAGGAGAAATCAGCAGAACAAAAGTTTGTTTACAAATCTTATTAGCCCTATTCAAATGTTGATATGGAATTATTGTAATGTTATAATAATTATAATATTATTGTTGTTTCATTAGAAAGTGTCAAGCTATTCGATCTTTATCATAGTGGTTTTTTTTAAATTATATGCAATTGAACAAGAGAGCGTACGTCCCACTAAGTTAATAAACGTGCATTCATTCCTTTGTTAACCAAGTTTGTGGGAACAGTTTTCGGTAATTTGTTTACTGATAGTATCATAACAACATTATCAATGTAGTCTCAGTAAAACTAAAAAATACCCGATTATGTCACCATAAAATATTTTCGCATTATCAAATTTGACCCTGATTGGTAAGTTTTACGAGTTCTAAATTAAATACAAAAGTATTTCGAATCCATCTATGTAATAAGCTCTTCTTTAGACAAGTTAAAAAAAAGAAGATAACAAGGTTACATATCAACGCTTTTTCTTGAAAAGGGCGATACTAGCAGTGATACCATTCAAAGAAAATCAACAGTGAATATTTCCAGACTTGGTTTTATTTCCTATTTAAGAACTATTGTGTTTTTATATCCTAGATTGCATGATTCAGTGATCGAAACCCAAAACTTCATAAAGTATTTGAAATTATTGAATTAAAATTTGTTTTTGCTATTGAAATTGACAAAATGATAGTATCGCCCCTTTGGCGATTGTTTACTTTTTCGGTCCCACCTATCAGCATTGAAGTATCGCCCTTACGTTTTTTTACAATAACTACCGTTATGCACCACCGATTTCGTCCGTGTTTTTTAATAGCGATCATTGTTACTATTTACAGCTGGTATCAGCTTGATAATCCTAAAAAATACGAAAATAACAGTTTCGCCTCTAAACTGCTATCAAAAAAGTATCGCTCTGTTTGTTTGCATGGAGCGTGGAGGGCGAAACTTTAAATAAACAAACAAAAATACAGTTTCGCCCGTTGTATTTTTTGGTGTAGTTTAAGAAAGCAATATCGTAGAATCCAAATTTTTAGGTTAATTTGTTGCGTTTCAAAGCCCTCATTCGCATGTATGAAAAAAGCCTTATGTTTACATTTGTAAGTATCGCCCTTTTCACAAAAAAGCGTTGATATCTTTTACTTACAGGCTTTTGTGACATTGAGTTCTTTGCGACCGGTCTCACGAACACAAATGATGTTTCCTGGTTGAAAACAATCCCATTTACTTTTGCCGTCTTTGTTTATTATTTTCCACCAGCGTGTAATGTAGTATTTGTGTCATGTGGCGTGTACGTACATGAGCCGTAGAAAAGTCTATAAGGGAACATCATTTGTTGACACATTCTTTCGTGACGTTTACATAGGGTTACCAAATGGACTGAGAGCAAATTAAGGACATCCCTACCAAATCTATTCGGAATTGGAGCTTGAATCATTGGTCACTTGAGCCAGAATTCTGAAAAAGACATTGTTTTGCCTTCCTCATACAAAAAAGGCTATGCAATATTACTTCGTGGAGCTCGTTGTGCTTTCGTCGCACCTCTCTCTTCTGTTATATCTCGGAGCCTCACTTGGTTCATGAAATGACTCGACCTTTGAGCTTTGATTTAACTCTCGACTCTTTTCTTGCTTCTTGTCGCCATCTATTATGTTGCCGTTTAACTCTCGTCCCCGTGGGCCGTTTAGGTGCTGATTCCTTTAGCCATTAAGCTCCAGTTTCCGTGAGTAATTCAGCTGCGATCTACTTGGATAGTCCCCGACGGTGAACTCACCCTACTCCGACCGATAGTTCCTTGAGCCATTTAGCTCCCAGCTTTTTCGAGATCAACCCGGATATTATCCTACGCCGAATAAGAGTTCCCCGACAATGGAATTTCACTCGGTACCGGTGTTTGTTTCGTAAGCCAATTAGCTCCCCTTTTCGTCACGTGTTGTAACTGTACACTAGGAGGAGGAACGCAGCAGCAAAGCGACTTGTAAGAAAACGCGTGTTTGCTCTCGGATTGTTATTTTATTTCTCCATTCATCGATAGTGCGAGGAATCATCTCGGTTGTCGTAAGGTCGTTTGTTGATATTAGGTTGGCTAACAATTTAAGGGCATCTCCATAACAACTCTTCTCCCCTAGCAAATGAAATTCAAATACATTGTATAGTGATAGTAAATTACATATAAAATAGTTTCATTAAAGGTTCAATCTACTGGGCGGTCGGATTACTCGACCCGATTTTCTTGGCGATTGTCGATAGTCTGTCTGGTTGGGATGACTTGTGTTGGCAGTCCTTGAACCGGAGGTTACTTTGTCGATTTGTTTCTCTGTTACTCCAGCGGATTCTGATGGCGATTCCTTCGGACCCATCGTAGTAGTCGCTCCTACTTTTTGCGTCGCACTGGTCGTTGCTGTCAATTCTGGATCAAGATCATCTGTTTGCACAGTTTCAGCAGGTACATCCTTGATAACAACTGGTATATCTCTTCGGTTCGGCAGAGTTGGACCAACTTCTCTGAGCTGATCAATGTGCCTCTTCCATGTCCTGCCGTCGTCGAGACGAATGTAGTAATGCAGTTTTCCCAGTTTCTCTGAAACCACACCAAACTTCCACTTTTCCTTATCGAGGTAATCTCTCGCTGCAACTCTTGCTCCGTTGAGTAGGTCACGCACTTTGCCGACAACTTCCTTTGTTTCAGCAACATTATCCGGGACCATCAGATCTAGACGTGATCGAATTTGTCGGTTATACAACATCATGGACGGTGATTTACCAGTGGCAGGGTGTATGGTCTTTCGATAAACAAGGAGTATGTTGCACAATTCGGCATGTATCGTACTTCTGTCGCACTGCAGACTCTTTAACTTCGCCTTGAACGTCTGAACAAATCGTTCGGCTTGCCCGTTGGTTGATGGGTGATATGGCGCCCCCATTTTGTGATAAACTCCGTTCATCTTCAAGAATTTCTGGAACTCTTCAGAAGTAAACTGCACTCCATGATCACTCACCATAACCGAAGGGATTCCGTACGTTGCGAAATATTCTCTGCAGACCTGAATTGTGGTTGTAGTGGTGATGTTGTTAAAAATGCGCACCTCAGGCCATTTCGTGTAGGCGTCCACAAGCACGATAAAGTACGTGTTCTTAAACGGCCCTGCAAAATCCACATGTATGCGGTCAAACGGCCTCGACGGTGACTCCCAGCAATGCGTAGGAACTTTGGCAGGTTCGGCCCTTGTCGATTGACAGTAACTGCAGTTGCGCACCATCTCCTCGATATGCAAATCAATCCTTTCCCACCAAACATATCCGCGAGCCAGTGTTTTTAATCGACTAGTACCGAAATGTGTAGAATGTAATTCGGCTAAGACTTTTACACGCAAATTCGGAGGAATGTAAACTCGTATTCCACGCATGATACAGCCTTTCTGAATTGTGAACTCATGTTGTTCCACACCGAAACGTTCTTTAGGATCAACAATTTTTCCATTCTGTAGGCCTTGCATCAGCACCTTCACAGTCTTGTCCGCAGCGGTAGCCCTAGCGAGCTCATTCACGGTTAGCGGCAGCGTTTCGATCATGTTGACTTCCATGTAATCCGTCTCTTCAATGACGTTCGCTGGTGTTTTCTCCTTCAATGGCAAACGCGAGAAAGCGTCCGCATTGCCGTGTTGGTTCGTTGGTCTGAACTGTATCTTGTAGTTGAATGATGCCAAAAATGTTGCGTAATGTTGCATCCTCAGAGCAGACATTTTCGGTAGACCTTTCGTGTCCGAAAAAATCTGCTTCAACGGCTCGTTATCCGTCAGCAATGTAAATCTTCTTCCAAACAGATACTGGTAGAACCGGCGAACTCCAAATATAATTCCGTATGCTTCCCGATCTACCTGCTTGTAGGCTTGTTGCGTAGCGTTGAGTGTTTGGGATGCGTACTGGATCGGTCTTTCTGAGCCATCCGGGTAAACGTGACTCAGTACCGCACCGACTCCGTATGGCGAAGCATCAGTAGCAAGTACCAATGGCAGCGTGGGATCGTAGTGTACCAGAAATGAATTGGACTGCATCTCTTGCTTGACTCTGTTGAACGCCTCTTCACATTGTTTTGACCATACAAAACGCACATCGTTCTTCAGTAGACTATTAAGGGGATATAAAGTCGAACTGAGGTTCGGAAAGAACCTTCCGTAGTAGTTCACTAACCCCACAAATGAACGAATTTGATCTTTGTTTTCTGGAACTGGCATATTCTGGATCGCTGTAATCTTTCTCTTAACCTTATGAATACCTGTCTTATTGATCAGGTACCCGCAGTACTCAATCTCGTTCGCAAAAAAGTGACATTTTTCTAGGTTTATACGCATGTTGTACGAACTAAGACGCTTCAGAACCTCTTCGAGCCTTTGCAGATGTATTTGATCATTCGGACCGGTAATCCGAATGTCGTCTAGGAATACGGTAACACCAGGAATCCCATTCAGCACTTGCTCCATTAGTCTCTGCCAAATAGCAGGTGCAGACGCAATGCCATACATCAAACGTGTAGGCTGGTAAAGACCCTTGTGTGTATTGAGAGTTAATACCTCCCTATCACCCTCCTCAACCTCTAGCTGTAAGTACGCTTGAGTCAAGTCGATCTTCGTAAACTTTTCACCGCCAGCAACATTAGCAAAAAGTTCCTCAATCGTCGGTAATGGGTGACCGTCTACCACCAAATTTGGGTTTACCGTAACCTTGTAATCCCCACAAAGTCGCACTTTGTTGTTGGCCTTCGGCACTGGAACTATGGGTGTAGCCCATGCACTATGGTTGACTTTCACAAGGATACCATTGTTGACTAATTTGTCAAGCTCGTTCTCGACAACTGCTCGCAACGAAAACGGAACAGGTCTGGATTTTATGTAAACAGGATTTGTATTCGGCTTCAGGCACAGCTTGGCAGATAATCCTTTTATTTTCCCAATTGAATTGTCATAGAGTGTAGCATACTTCTCAACTAGCGTCTTAACAGCGGCAGGCATTGTTTGCAGTGAATTAGTAACAGTATCAATTTTGTTTACATCAGTATATGCAATCTTGTTCAGGTCAACTCGCATCGCCTTCATCCACTGACGGCCCAGCAACGGGTGCTTCTTCACGTTTGATACGTACAGGGGAAGTAACAAAGATTTTCCATCGTGAACAACTTTCACTTCCAGCATTCCTTCAATTTGGATCCTCGTATCGCAGAAACTTACTAATTGCATATCCGACGGCAGCAGAGTATCCGCAGCAAAGTGCATCTTCTTATCGTATGTGCTTATTATTGCAACAGGAGCACCAGTATCCACTTCAAATCGGATTTTAGTACCGTTCACTTGAAGATCCAGCCAGAACTTCGATGACGGTTTGGCCGCAATCTCCAATTTACACACTTCATCCAATGAAATAACTTCACGTTGGTCGGCTTCGGACTCTTCCAACAAATTTGCCTCAGATTTTGCCTTCTGTTTATCTTGCTTGGCATTCTTCTTTTTCTTAATGCACACCTTTTCCAGATGACCAGCAAGTTTACAAAAATTGCACACCGTGCGAACATGATAGCACTTGTTGGCGTAGTGCCCGGAACTACCACACCGAAAACATTCCCCTTTGTTTTCCGAATCAGGTTTCTCGCGTTTCTTTTTATTAGCAATCGTACGTGGCCCCTGGACCTGAGCATTCGCGTTATTCACTCGAGAGTGTTGAACTAGATTCACTTCCGATCTTCCTTGTTTGGACTGGATTTCTCTTCCACCTTTGTTCGAGAGCTCCATCGAAACTGCAATCTCTCGAGCCCGCTCCAGCGTCAGGTTCCGTACCTCCAACAACCGGGATTGTATTGCGCGGTCCTTCAACCCAAACACGAATTGATTCCGCAGAGCTGTTCTGAGATAATCTCCAAAATTACAGGTGATAGCAAGTTTCCGCAATGCTATCAAATACTCGTCAATCGTTTCCTCCGGACGATCATCTGCTTGCTTGCGGCACTTGAAGCGGAAATTCTCTAAAATTTCCAACGGCTCTGGGTTGAAATGAGCTTCCAACAAACGCACAATTGCGTCATACGTCTGTTGTTGAGGTCTCTCCGGTGCAAGTTTGTCGCTAATAATATCGTATGTTTCTCCTCCCATGTAGTGAAGCAACATGTATAACCTAACCTCATTCTGTACACCAAACAAAACAAATGCACCTTCCAGCCGCTCTACCCATCTCGACCACTTCATTTTGTGTCGGTCGAATGGATCGATTTTAAATGAAGTTGGCACGGCAGCTGGAACAATTGCAGCCGGAACATCCGCTGGCGGGTTTACTTCAGCCATCACTTTAAATGTTCAAAACCACTCGTCGCCAATTTTAACTGTTGTAACTGTACACTAGGAGGAGGAACGCAGCAGCAAAGCGACTTGTAAGAAAACGCGTGTTTGCTCTCGGATTGTTATTTTATTTCTCCATTCATCGATAGTGCGAGGAATCATCTCGGTTGTCGTAAGGTCGTTTGTTGATATTAGGTTGGCTAACAATTTAAGGGCATCTCCATAACATCCCGATTCTGTCGGGTAGCCCACGGCGGCGAATCTACCCTACCGTGAATTCCCCGGCGGTAGATATCTCCTGATACCGATGTTCATTTCCCGGAGCCATTTAGCTCACCGCTTCGTCCCGATCTACTCGAGTCCCCGGTGTTGAACCTAGCCTACTCAACGGCCCACCCAGTAGGTTCTGAGGTTCATCAAGCGATTCCGGGTGGAGCGTAGCTTCTGATTCACTGGAGCTCCTCCACTGCTAGCTATTCCATGCGCTCTAATCCCCGGCGGTGGAGCCACCCAGTGGGGTGTCGAAGTCGGTCCGGAGGTTCCAGTTAAGCCTGACATCCGGTTCACTGGCGCCCCGACGACCCGAACCCGACGCTACGTCGCGTAATACTTAACTGGTCCCCGGCGGTGGACCCAGTCTACACCATCGGAGCGTTCAGGCCTGGCGGAGGAATTTCCCCCGTAACCCGATTTGTGGTTTCACGGCGGCGTTGTAGCCGATGACGCTACTTTATTGGTCCCTTCGCCACTTCCTCTGCAGCTCGGAGAGTATACTCGTAACCACTCTGTTGACAGCGTCCCAGATATGCTCATCGTGGCACATCTCCGGTGTTCCGGTGTCTTTTGTCTGGACAAATGGGTGACGAAGCGTGTCCAAACCGATGCAGGTACTTCCGGAAACGTCCGTGCCCGGAAAAAACGGTGTCAAATGGAAGTTCACCTCCCCATGTTTCCTATGTACACAAGCAGACACATTTGGGATGAGTCGGTGGATCCACCTTTCTTTCTCCAAGTTGTCCCACTCTTGCTGCCACTTAGCCAAGGAGTCCACTCTGACCAGTCCTTGCATTACATGCATTTCTCCGCTGGTAGCATTCCACGTCCTCAGCCAGAGTGATGCAGATGGGAATCATCCCGGCAATTACGCACGCTGCCTCCGACGATATCGTTCTGTGCGCACTGGAGACACGAACAGCTATTAGGTGGAACGTGCTTGTCATCTTTGTCCGGTTCTGCTTTGAGTTCGGCGCAGCAGTCCAGGCCGGTACGCCATACCTCAGTATTGAGGATGGGACACTCGCCAGGAGACGTCTCGGGCTGCATCTTGCTCCTTCGTGATTCGGTATAATCCTTTCCAATGCGTTAGTTGTCCTCGCAGCCTTCTCACATACATAGCCGACATAACTTTTCTGAATCTTGCACAGATAGTCCGGAAAACGCATTCCGTGCAGCGCTACGGTGATTGGCCTCCAGCTGGTACTGTTGATAGAGCTTCCATTTCCCGACGGTTTTCAGCTTCCCGGGATTCGGGAAATAAATAATAAATTTCCCGGGAAATCCCGGGATCCCGGGAATACAGAAGCAAATTGAAAAGGTGAACGATTTTTTTTAAAAAAAATAATAAATTGAAAAGTTTTCAAACCCGTTTGATTGCATGTATCTGTCCTAAAAGCAGTTGTCAGAAAAAGGCGATTTGGTGTCCTACACATCATTCAATCATTTGATAACTCGTCAATAAGTTTACGCAACACCAACTTCTTTTGATTTTTCTTGGCTGTATGTACCTATAACCTAAATTTTGGTAATCACAGATTCGATTGGGACGATATACTAAACGCACCATCCTACCTGTTACGGGCGAGCCTACCATCCTACCTGTTACGGGCGAGCATCTGGATTGCTTGATCTTATACCTTCAAAAATCCTGCCTGCATCCTTGAAAGCGACATTCAAATAGTTTGGATGCGCATGTTATTGGACAGCTACAGCGTTATGTCTTTCTTTTCATACATCCAAAAGTTTACAGATATTACAGTTACGGAATAACAAATTAGACGAAATATGCATTCGATGAACCGATTAAATATTTCTGTAGACGTTCTAGAAATATTCTTTATTTTAAATAGCGTTTGCGTTAAGCATGATATCACTACAAACCATCCAAGTTTCGAAACAAACACTCATCGATTTTTTAAGAAATTACCGCCATTTCAATTACTAATTTGATTGCATTCATTCAAGATCTAACTATTAAAATAAACTGTTAAAAGAAATCTAATCAGATTAATCGGCTCATCGGGATATCTCTCGTGCGCATCAGTAACGCTACTGTAAGGAAATTCTTCGGTACAACGGCCGGCAAATTAATCCATTTTTGCATGAAAATATCAATATTTTTGGCAGTGTTTTGAGTAAGGCTTGGACTATATACCTCTGCAAATCAGATGGAAAAGCACAATCTGCATTCACTGCTCACTCCAAATGTTTGCCGATAAAGATATTTCCTACAGAACTTCCTTCGCAGAACCTAAGCCTTTTGGAATAAATTAAAAATCTTTTTCCCGGGATTCCCGAATCCCGTGAATGAGAAAAAACCCAATTTCCCGGTAAATCCAAAAATCCCGGGATTCCCGGGAAATAAATTCCCGGGATGGATGCTCTAACTGTTGAACGTGTTCTTCACGTCTATCGCTACCACGGCGCAGTAACGTTTAGGGGATACCGCGGTTAGTTAGCGGTGTTTTCAGTTTTCATTTTTTTATCGCTTTGATTTATGTAGATCTTTCAAAATTGAACACTTTGCATGAAAAAACAGACTGTTGGCAACATCTCTGAATTTTTTAGAAATATTTGATACATTGTCTCCATTTTTAGAGACTAAAATATGTGACACGAAAAAACCCGGCCATCTTACCCCAGCCCCGGGGTAAGTTTTGCGATATGTATGCGGTAAGTTGGTGGAACTCCAGAAAATAAGCAGTCCAATAAATATTCGATTACATCAGTGGTCCTTATGAAATGTGCTGATTGTCAATAAAATTGTATATTATTCGACACTGGCCATCATATTTCAGTTTGGAGAAAATTCCAGAATGAAAATATTTGATGACATTTTTGCACTGTTTATAGTACCGACAACTTGCCCCGCGTGCTTCACCGCCAACTTACCCCAACATGCGGTATTTTATGAAAATGGAGCTAAAAATAACTCTTGATTGTGGATAGGTGTAATATCTATACGGATATTGAAAGCTCTTTTCACGTACTATCGAAAAATATATTCATTCGGGAAATATATTAAAAATTACCCTAAATAACACAAAATATTTAAAATTAAGAAAATTTACAAAGTATGCACGAAAACACAATATCGCTCACAACTTCTACAAAACAAAATGTTTTGCAACAAAAACACATTAGGTAATCCAATACAATTGCTTTAAAATTTATCTAAAGCAATCGCTTCATTATTTAATTAGTTATTGAAGTTTCTGTGAACCAAAAATTGATGGAAATGGAGGGGTTCGCAAATGAGCGGTCAAAAATAAAAGTCGCAAGGATAGAACATGCTTCGTTAAACCCGTTTTAAATATATTATAAAATAAAAATCGGAAATAAACTTCAAGCGTAAAAATCGAACAGAGATCCTTCAGCATAAGAATCGCTTAAAAAGTTCTCACCCGTTAAACGCGGCAAGGATGAACCTGAAGTATTCAAACCGTTTAAAAATAAATAAATCGTATGCAGGAGAATCCGTATATCGTGGTGTTGAAGATTAAAAGTCGGCTAAAAACTACTTTGTAACAAACGAATATATTTTTTCTGGTTTTATACTGAAGTTTCTTTTAATATCCGACTCTTACGAAGGAGAGTCCCAGTCCGTTTTTATGTTTGAAATTTATATCCGGTTTTTATATTCTAACACATTTGAAACGGGTTTTATGAAACGGGTTTATGAAGCAACTGAGGACCTTCAAATAAAACTAAAAAATTACTTTTCTAGATCCATGTATAAGCTGGGGCTCGGTTTCGGTGAAAATTGTTCCACAATTTCATAAAAATTCAAAAAATTAAGGGCTGGTGGGACCCCTAACCCTTAAGGTTGCACAGAGAATGCGCAAAATTCGCAAACGAAAAAAGCAGTTTTTTCCACACCGTATGTCAGATCTTCATAAAAATCAATCAGCAGTACTGTAACAACATTCTACATACGCTGATTGATTTTTATGAAGATCTGATCAACGGTGTGGAAAAAAACTGCTTTTTTCGTTTGCGAATTTTGCGCATTCTCTGTGCAACCTTAATGAAAATCCACGAAATACCGGCTCCGACATTTTTCATGGATCCACGTCTAAAACAGCTTGTGCACCTTGGATTTTTCGATTTTCGTGTTTTTCGGCCCACTCTACTGGGTTTTCGAATAGACCCATAAAACTGTTCTAGGGTTAAGACAATAAGCAAAAGCACAATTGGTTGCAAATGTATTCACATCGAATGAAGAGGCAGCAACTATTAAATTTATGACGCCTTCGAGCGATCTGGGGAATAGGGAACATAAGCCATAAAATTTGAGGACAAAAGAACAAAATTAAAACCATACCACACCAAACGAATGACTTTTAGGTGAATTATTAATATTTATATAACTTAAGGTTTCGAGAAATACATGTACCTATTGCTAAATAAAAGCTTTCTTAATTACAATTCGATTCTTTTACATATTTCTCATTGGTAATAAATATTAATTACTTTAACCACAGATAACAGACGTTTAGGCTCGATTTGAATCGTGTGTAAATACCCGCTACTGAAATTCCGAATAAATTAGACGTCTGAAACACGTTTGCAGATGGCGCAGTGAACGACACAATGCAGTTAGAGTGCAGCTGTCAAACACGTGTAGCAAACAGTTGCGCAGATGGCAATAGTGAAACACGGATTTCCAACGTTTATTAATTTGAAAGTTTACACAGGTTTTTGAAGAAATTTTGTTCTAGCCTAAACGTCTGTTATCTGTGCTTTAACCTACCACCCGCTGGGAGAATGGGCCAAAGTTCATACATTTTTAGTTCATTAATTTTCCCAATTATTTTCTGCACAGTTATGAAGGCAGCATTTACATCCGATTTTGTAACATTCTCAGCCAGAACGACGGTACTGAAGGTTGTGTTATATCATATGGAAGTGATATGTGATTAAGGGAAATACATATACTGATAACTCTTAGGCGCAACCAATTGCATTGTAACAGAATACCCCGGAACGAATTAGTAGAACCCCGTGAAACTGCTAATTTGATGTCTGCATGTAAATGCGGACCACTGTTGTACATAGCGAGTTTATTCATTCACACCATCACGAATGATCACAAATGAAAATCACTTTATTGACATCACGTACGTATCACAAATGCAGCTTGAAGAGACGTGCGTTACTATACTCCCACTCGTTTTCAACGATGCCTTCCGAATACCAAGCTCAACCAGGATTCTCCCGTATACTGCTCATCATACTGCTGTTCTGTCATCATCCGTGCCCTGATCAACTGTAGAATCAGCCTAAGAATCACTGCCACGATAATTACCATCAGAAGGAACCCAAGTAGCATCAAAAAGTCCAAGGCATTCACGTCCATTTCGACTACCTGTTCCACAACTACGTCATCGGTACCCATGATTCGACCGGTTGATGGCGATCTTTCTGGTCAGAACTGCCACTGTGAGAGATAATTATCTCTGTTGCATTTAGGCGCCAACAGATGAAAGTTACGCGGTGCTCCAACCGTTCAGTACATCGCAATAAAATCAGAATAACCTTGCACTGTCAACTTCATTGTAATCACCGCACAATATTCCCGAATATGGTGAATAAAAGAAACTTGGACAACTTATTTCTTAGACTCAAGACAGTAGATGATCCGCACGGATCAACTTCTCGCAATACAGTGTATTGTCGCACCAATTATTATTTATAGATTAAATTATCGCCTTTATCTCGTAGCACGCTGGTTAACTTCTATACGTTAATGGCACATTTTCTCCGATGAAGATGGGACTGCCACACACACGGCACGACACTCTTATATCGTAAAGAGTAGATGGACCGATTCTGATTAAGCGCTTCCGTCAGTCAGAAGAGGTCACTTGAACTTGAGCTTGAACTAAATTACCCGATTTTATAGTGATAAGTCATTTCTTGGTGATGGAATCTGAACAAACTTTTTAGTCATATTTGTAGTGCTCATAGAAGTCAATGCGGTCAACCTTGCGCCGATCGATCATTGTTTTGATTGAATGCGAGTGTCGTGTACTATCAAATGTGATTATGATTTGCAGGCTCTTAACTATTTAGATATCTGTGCCAGTGCCTTGCTACTGTATAGGTATTGGTATTGTTTTCTGGAGCTGATAGAACAACTTAAGAAACCCATGGGTTGCTGGTACACAATGCCATGCGATATATTGTTGTACAGATGTATTATCCAGACACTTTAGGTTTGTTCCAGTGCGTAGAAATTGCTCCGGAGCAAACAGGAGCAAAACATACCAACTCCTTTCTACTCCGGTTTGCTACCAGAAGAAGAAAAGAAGAAGAGAATACAGGAACGATTTTCTCCCTATTTTCTCTGGAGTACTTTCAGTTTTTCCTGGTACTGGAACAAACCATTTGTTTCTTTTAATTTTTTGCGTATTTGTTCACTTTAATCAATAATAACTTTATTTCTACTCAGCTAGGTATTATTTTGTCGTCAATCGAAAAGAAGTGATCATCACGCATTACACGGTGTTACAGTAATTCTAAAGTTTTCAAGTGAACTATAGCGTAGGTTGTAGGTCGCCTCAAATACAACATAAAATAAGGTTTGAAAAATGTCGCATGCCCTCAAAATTTTGATTAATTGCATACAAAACATTAGTTAACATTATAGCTCTAGTGATAATTCGAACGAACATTCACATCCGCGTCCAACGACATTTTGATCATAAAAACTGCAAATTTTCGAAATTACCGCTGTAGTGCAATGCTAACCATAGTAGAAACACTTAAAACTGATATAGGGGAATTATGGTTAAAACCGACACCTTAAGCTTAACACTTTTTCTAAGTTGCCACAAAACCAATAAAATTATAATTTTTATGCAGAATTCTTCTTCAGAAAATTCTTAACAAGACTTAATTTTTTCAGCGCTTCAAAAAATTAATTTCATTAAAAAATATTGGTTGTAAAACTTGGAAAACAAAGTGACTTTTTGTAAGCACTGCGGGTAAAACCGACACCCCATAGGGGTAAGATCGACACTCCCTTTAACTTATTTTCTCTCCACTTTATTAAAATCTTTATCTTTATTAAAAATGAGATATATGCGTGATTAATAAAGTGTGAGTATGTATGATGCAAATATGTGCTTTTTATTGTTTCATCTTGTAGTGAGGGGAAGAAAGTTCGAAAGCGTAGTACTATAAATAAGAGTATTTTATGCTTTATTATTTATTGATATGAGTATTTCCAAATAATCCTGGCGCACATCATTGCAACCTCCAGTGTCATTTTATTTCGTAAGAGAAGATTTACAAGCGTTCTACGTTCTGCTAATTGGATTCATTCACTTATAAGTGACACACACACACTTCTAAACTAACTTCTAAAACTATCTTTTTCAGCTTTGATTTTTCGGACTCTGATATCAACGATCTATTGGGGTATACATAATATCATTGTCTCATTGTGATGAAATTCGTCTATGACAAACCAAGAGAACACTAGAATTTCGGTTTGATGACCTTTTTGCAGAAATAGCAAAAGCTTCGTTAGAATCAGATAAGTAAAAATTCCAATTTTTGATTTTTAAAGACACTTACAAGAAATAAACACAATAAAAGTATTTCTGTGTATTTCTGCTAATACTATAGTGTTCTAATAGGCTAATTGAAGTGTCACAAAGATCCCCAGTATTTTGAAATGAATCGCAACTATACACAACCATCTTAACAGGGTGTCGGTTTTACCCTAACCATAGGGTGTCGGTTTTACCCCAACAGCGCACATTTTTTTATAAAAGCAATTAAAAATATTGAATTTTTCAATATTAGGACAGGCCGATAATAATAGGTACTGAAAAATGGGTTGATTTGAAAAGCTTTTGTTCGGTTAAAACCTTAAAATCTACCAACGAAATTTTACATCCAGACGAGTATGAACGCTGCTGTCGAATGTTTTGTTAATTTTTATGACATTCGGCGCACTAACGTAAATCCAATTTTTCTTCAAATGCTCTAAATAAACGTACTAATAATATTGTATCATTATGAAATGAATAAAAATTTGATTTCTAGGAAAAGTTGTGGGGTGTCGGTTTTTCCCACAATTCCCCTACAAGTAAAGTTTTCAATGTTTGTGAGAAATAATACTGTCGTTTTGAAAGGCCACCAGCAAGTAGCAACTTGCCACTAGCCGGCGATATGATCGGCCACCAAACGCTATACGGGTGTTGCGTGCAAACTTGGATACAATGGTGATTCATGCATGCAATGGTGATTTTCAACGTGTTTTCTTTCAAATGTTTACACAGATTTTTCAGGATTGTTCTAGCTTATATGTCTGTTCTCTGTGGTAGCAATGTCACATAAATTTAAGAGTTAAGTGAGACAATTCTTAACAAGTGAGACAATTTAGTAATTCCGAATTTTTTGTAAAGAAACGACAACTATCATATGGTTGTTCCAAAATCGCACAATATCTCTTACAAAACAGCAGAATATAACAAATATATGTACTCACTTGAAGGCATTCGATGTCAAAGCAACAAAACCAATTTTTGTTTATTCTAATTAGTTAATGTCAACAAAAAAATAAAAACGCTTTTAATCCACCTAACATACATTTCTTATAACTCTTTCCACTCTCTTAGGATATAATTATCGATTGAGAACATTTAGAAGTTTACGCTTCGCAATGTTTGTGATAACACATAAGAGAGTGGCAGGACTTAGAGAATCGCTCAAATCAGCATAGGACAACAGCAGTGTTAAAAATCTCAAAGGCTAAGCCAAATCAATGGAAAAGCGGAAAAATGGCCCATTCCAACAAACAGCGAAAGCTAAACAAGCCTTTTATCAGAGAGAATAAGCCAACAAGAACTGTTTAAGCCGTTATCCAGCTAAATTGTTTGTTGGTATAACATAGACATACAAACGAATTATTACTAATGCTCGGTTAATAACATCTAAATTCTTCAATCAATACAATGTGTAGGGAAAACTGAATTCTTCTTTTTATACATGTTGTGCTGAGCCAAAAATATCGAAAAAGAAATTTTGAATCAAATTGAAAGTCTTTACTCTCAATAGCGTTTACTCTAATTTCCAACGCGATTGATAACTATGAACTAAAACTGCAGCTCTTGATATCACGCTACCTCTGAAGTGCATGGGAGCATAGTTTAAACTTTACTTCGATATCGACTTTTTCTTAAAGTGACTTGCCAGTAGTATCTTTGATTTGAATTATTATTACTAATCCTAATGCCAAAGAACAAATAACAAACTCCCGAACCCCGTTAGGGAAAATCATCATCATTACTGCAATTTTCTTTTTCACGGAACTTTTCGATAAACTTCCGTCACTTGCGTTAGTATACGCTGCTCTGAAAATCTAGCGAAATCGTATCAGGGCACCAGCGAGTCTTTTGCAGAGCCATTCGTGCGATTTTCGGTGGGTTAAATCTTTAAATAATACTAAAAACTAACTTCTATCACAGACTAACACACATAACACTTAAAAACAAAGTTTTGCCCGCTTTAACAGTCATTTTAAATATATTTGTAGTTGGGACTGTGGCCACATTTGAAATTATGGCGCCACTGACATATGAACAAGTATATGGGGGATAGACCACTAGTGAAAAATTGCTCCCAAACCTGAGGGGTAACCCACCAGTAAATGAGTGTTTGGGACCGTGAATAAAAGGTGGAGCTAGTGTTCTGGGAAAATGGTCGGATCGATGTTTTTTGAGGGAATTCCCTCATAGTGTTATGTCTGTTAGTCTGTGCTTCTATTTCAAAATTTTCAGTTGCGCAATTCGAGAGATCGTGCTCACCGCAAGTACAGAAAACAGACATATAAGCTAGAACAAACTTTCTCGAAAAACTTGTGTAAACATTTAAAAGAAAATACGTTGAAAATCACCATCGCATACAGGTTTGCATGCGTGAGTCGCCATTGTATCCAAGTTTGCACACAAGCCCCGTAAAGCAATTGCTGGCCGATCGAAGCGCCGGCCAGTGGCAAGTTGCTACTTGCTGTTGTAATTTCAAAGCGACAGTTTTATTTCTTACACACGTTAAAAATTTTACTTGTATGTCACTGCCGCAAGCCATGAAAAATAAATTGCGTTATGAAGCGACGGTCACTACTCTGTTTATTGAAAAAATAAAACTATTAAAAATTTTCAAAGACTTTTTACAACCTTATTAGGGAAATTTTGTTTAATAAGTTTTTGTAATAGTGTGTAGGGAAAATGCTGAACATTTCTGTATTTTATCAATCCGCAACATATAAGCTCTTAAGTATACTAATAAATTTAGGATACCCTTTTAACATAAACTCGCACGAATGGGAATAGATTCGCCAAATTTTGGAAGAAGTCGATAAAATAACCCCTTTGAAAACTACCAAAAAATTGGTGCAGTTCGATGCAATTGAAAAATAAAAATCCTCAAAAAGGGATGTACCGATTAATGTGGGACACAGTGAATAATAAATAGAGTAAAAACCCGTTGTTATCAGCCCCATGGTGTATTTTAGGCTGCTGATATGGCAACGTTGACTAAATCGGGACATATTTTTTTCTTTCTTTATAATAAACCGAAGCTCTTAAAATATTTTTCTCTTCCCTTGATGTAGTCCCTATCTTTTCCCTTGATTTCTGATTATTTAATATAAATCTCTCTCCTCTAGCGTAAAATTTAAAAAAAAATGATTTTTTTGCGTATTTGCATCTCTGAGATAAGGAAAATATGCTCAAAAAAAGATTTACTCAAATTCAGTCTTGTTCGTAGTTGTATTCTCGTTATTAATCATATTACGTTTTCGTTTCAAATCTATGAATTCCCAAAATAAAAACATGTTCAGCAAAAGTTATGCAATTTTTCAGTGAGCAGTTTTATGTTTCATAGACATTGGACTAATACCAACTTCGCTTTCTATTCAAAAAATTGATCTCAATCCATTTTTCCGTACACCTGGTGAATCCAGAAATTCGAGGATTAATTTCAGAACTCCGGAATAAGTTTCTATTGGAATGTTTCCATGCAGGTGTTTGATATTGATGTGATTAGACAACTATGATATCCCGACCAATATATCAGTTACAGATCATTGTGCACAATGATATAAAAAATGATGCAAAACTTACTAAAATGTATGCAAAATTACTTGGATTTGCCAGTCTAGATAAATAATGACAAACCAAAGTCGCTTTGACCACAGTGGCCACCTACGACGGATCTTGATTCCATATAAGCAGAAACTGAAAAATGCTCAAAGGGGGAGTAACGAAAAATTTCAAAATCGAATTTGTATTTTGGATGCAAAATGTCTTTAAAATGTATGAAACTTCGAGATTTGATTGAATCTCGATAAAATAATTTTTGACGAAAATTGACTTTTTTGGACATTGGCACATTTTTGCTTTTCTCATATTGAAAGATTATGCAATCATTCTGAACATGGCTAACTTAATCCCGGTTTTCTGGATTTAACAGGGGTATTGACCATTGTATGAAATGCCTTAACCTCACAAGTTTAACAAGTGCTGGTCCTTTTGTTTACAGTTTGGACTTAACAAATTTAAATTCCATCAACATAAGCTTAGTGCTACCAAATACAAATAATGCTACTAATAAATTCCCAAGAAATTTTACCGCAGAACTACTTACCGATTCAGAGAACACTAGAAGTAATTGATAAACAAATAATTAGTTCACTTATAGGATCTTTCATATACATTTCCACACAATAGAGAATAGCACAATTTAATTGTAAGGCGTTCTAGAGTACATCTATACTTCCAAAACATGATTCCCAATATATTTCAAATGTTTCCCAATATATCATTTTAAGAATACGAATAATCTCTAAGTTCACGGCTCACAGAAAGGTAATATATGTAAGTATATGTAAGCCGTGCTCTAAGTTCAAAATATAATCAACAGGACCACCACCTGTCACATTTAATGCATGACGTCACTGTGCAGTGACCAATGCGGGTTGATCTCCCACATTTCACACCACTCTTTCCTACCCGCCCACCTCCCGTAATCATGTTCTCCCTGGCAAGCCAACCCTTACAGATCCCCCTCTAACAAGAGGGTGAATGTTTTGACGTTTCTTTGAAAAATGAGTGAAGCCAACATAAGCTGGCTTTCTGGCTCGGTTAGTTGTCAAAAATGACAGCGAACGCGCTTTAAGCAACGTTCATATCGCTACGAGCCAATGTTGTTAACGCGACCTGAAACTTATCGAATGCAAACAAACTACATTTCGACGTGCTTAACTGGTACTCAGGTGATAAAAGCGTTCGGATTTTGTGGAGAAGAAGCGATGCAAGAGAAAGCGTGATTTCTCATATATTGTTATTAATTACTTGTTTTGAATCCAACTTTTAAACAGTGTTATACAGTTCATGTGAACAGACCTTGAACATTTGAAACGTAGCTAGCGCTACTGGCACTTGGTGGCAGCTTCAGGCAACAATCAGTTTTCACGGGGCTGCCCTCTAACGACCACCTCATTCACCCTCTTCAGACCCACCCCTCTTTCATCCCAATCACCTTCACCCAGTAGGCATACCAAGATAGGTAGGGTGTGGTTCGGTTGTGGGTTATTCATCCCCTTCACACACACCTTCGCATGATAAAATAAGTTAACCGAAAGACAACTGTTGCAAGAGCATGCAACAGAGAGGCAGTTTCCAAATATTTGAACGCAGTTTTTTTTGTAGATAGGCGCTAAATTTTTTCTGAAATAAGTACATTTCAGATTTAGCATTTAGAAACTAGAATTGAGGTTATTCACACATACGTTTAGTGCCTTATTGATCCGTTCACACTTTCCGGATGCTATTCCCATGAGTAGCAAATCCTCAATCTTGGCGTCTGATTAAATATAATAATTTTACACATTGTATAGATATAGATAGCAATACTTTTAGCCTAATTACCTCTTAAATAATCCTATAGTTAAAATAGTGCTTGCAATAATTTCGCTCGGTTTCATTCCGGATAGAATTTTACAATAGCATTTACCCTACAAACAATCATAAAACAATAAATATTATAGTTATTATTGTTTCAACATTGTTCGATGCCAAGTTCTCACAGTAGATTTACAATAAAATTTCATGTTACAATAAACTTCACTGTTCTGATACACTGATACAGTGCATTCACATTAAATTTTACTGTTTTCGAGAAAAAAATGTATGGAGAAAAATTGATTTTTTAAATGTTAAGATACATAACCACCCCCCTTTTTCACTGTAAAAGTATTTTACATTGAAATTTACTATAAAAACGTTAAAGTTTATTTTTTTTGTATTGTAGCAACACTAAAACTTACTGTAAATTATTGTAAAATTACTGTACTGTCGCAGTGAAAATCATGGTTTTGTTACTGTACATTTCTATTCGGGATCCAATCGACCATAACCTTAGAATAAGGTATTATTAATTCAGTATATTTTTTGGATCATATTATCCTCACTATTACCTTTAGTTTAATCACTTTTAGCAAAATAAATTCATAATTGTAACTATAAGTAATTATAAGTAGATTGTAAGTAAATTTAAGCGAAAACGAAGACTGTCATCATCTGACTGGCTAAGATACATGTGAACTATTAATTGTGGATTTCTTTTCAGGGCATCTGACGGGCAGTCTGCTAGCGGTGACAATCCCGCCGCTGGCACCGGGTGTGGTATGCGTTTACCTAGGAGGAGTTCGCCAAAGGGTGCAACAACAACATTGAGCTGATGCAATTTAAGCTCATTGAATATTTTTGTTTCCATAATAACATTTCCAAGCGTCTGAAATTTCGATTTTGAAATAAACACCACTTCCGGTGCGATTTTCAACGCGGCAACACGTCCGGTTCTTTTGATGCCAAAGGAATTGATTTTTCCGAGGAAGGAACAATTGTTTTGCATGCTGGGTTGGGCCGGTGTAGCGGCGTTGCGGGTTTCTCACCAGTAGTCTACAGTAAGTAAAGTCTACATGACTATAAAAGAATAACTAACTGGCAATATAGCTAGTACGCTGCGCCATCTTTTCGACTATTTTTGACAAAAGAATCAACCAGAACCAGAAGAAGAAGACATAAGCACATTACGTAATACGCATTTAATAAAACCAGTGAAAATGTTGGTTTGAAATAACTTTAAAATTGAAACTGACCACCAAACCCTCCTCCTGGATCCGCAGCTGGCTTCAAGTGTTTCAGCGTCGATTTATAGCATCTCAAATTCGTGGCTGTCTATGCATTGTAGGTATGTGCAAATCGTACTGAATATGTAATATATTTTTACCCACCATTATATTGAATATAACCAGCCATGGAATCGTAGTTTAGACAAATGAGAAAGGAACAATGGCACTACAAGGTGGATTAAAACATTTGTTTTAGATTTTATCGGACACGATTCGCTCACTAAACTGAATCGGATTGCCGATCACTAGAACTGCACCTAGACGAAAATTCAGTTGATGGATCGTACTAATCATATCATATTTGAGATACAGTCGTGATTCGCTGGTTGGACATTTTTTTACTAGACCGCTTTTTAGTTGGACCTCCGCTAGTTGGACTATTGTCCAACTAAAAAGCATCTAAATGTCAAAATCTTAGTCAAATTTACTTTGACAATCAATCTGACAATTATTAGAGATGTGAATAGATGCAATTACACTGCTAACGTCTCCTTTGGAGAGTTTTTGACATCTGTCAGTCGGTCCAACTAACGAATCAAATTCATTAGTTGGACAGAGGTGTGGCCCAACCAGCGAATCACGACCAGGGATGCCAAGTGTTTTTCCAAGAAAACTGTAATAATTTCAAAAATGTCAAGATTGCCTAATGTTTGGGAAAAGCTGTGGATTGAATTTGAGGCTGAGCTTTTAGCATCTTGGATTGTTGAAATTTCCAGCTGATGAAAATTCAACAAAATTTATTTTTTTTTATCTTAAAATACGTTTATTTAGGCCCAAATGCTGTAGCTTAACGAGGCCGATAATTCATTTTTTTTTATATTACATGTCACATGTTAGTGGGGGAAGGGAAAGCCGTATTTAGGGGCGGCTTGCTCCCCTCTTATGTAAGTAAAGGACAAAGGTAGGAAGTGGGATACATATTGTGTAATTGACATCGTCGTTTGCTGATTGATCATTGTGGCGGATATGCACACTTTGTTGTAGTGTTGTAGTTTCCAGCCTGTAATCGCAGGGGCGAGGGGAGGGTCGATATTTCGGATAATTATTGGCACTCTATATCATCTGCATGTGCGGTATGTCATGATGTTCTGGATAGACGGTTATCAAGAAGAGTGTGCACCGAAGACTCGTGAAGCAATGCCATATTGTAGATACAGGGATAGGTTGGTGAGATTCTACTGTGAATGAGAGAGGGTAAAATGTATTAAACTTGGACATCAATGGTTTTCAAAAAGATATAGATAAGAAAAATATAGGGGTGGTCACGGCTTGCCAGGACGTCCCGGACTGGCACATAGGGTGATCTACCTCGGGCCCGAAGGGAATCTATTAGTTGGGACCTACAAAATTTATTTGCTCTCAGCGAAATTTTTTTTTGCTAGTTTGTGCTTCCAACTATTCTAAAAATCCTTGTTTTCAAAATCGTAGCTCGAAAAGGTGGTTTAAAAATCAACAATGCATTCTGATATCTCATTTTGTTATTTTTCAAATTGTCTGGATAAATCTGGACAAATTTTCTCAAATCTGGATAAGACAAACTTAAATCTGTATGTTGGACGACACTTAAAAATCTGGAACAATCCAGATAAATCTGAAAGGTTGGCACCCCTGATCACGACTGTACAGTTTTTTCACGAATGTCTCGTCGTGGCAATGGTGATTCGTCACCAAGCGGTATAAATTGAAAGGTGAGATTAGGTTTGTTCCAGTACCAGGAGAAACTGGAAGTACTCCGGATAAAATCGTTCCTGATGTACTGTCGTCCTCTCTTTTTTCTTCTGGTAGCAAACCGGAGTAAAAAGGAGCAAGTATTTTTTGCTTCTGATTACTCCGAAGTGTCTTCCGTGTACTGGAACTGGAACAAACCTATTATTTGTCTATTTTGAATGGGATGGTTGCTTGGGTAATTAAGGTTGAACAGAGAATGGGGCAAAAATCGAAAACGGAAAAACAATTTTCTCCACACCTTTTTTAGATCTTCATAAAAATCAATCAGCTTATGTATTTTTGTTACAGTACTGCTGATTGATTTTGATGAAGATTTAACATACACGCAGAAAAATATATTGTAGATATAACAATATTCTGGTTCAAACTCAATAATAATTATTATTATCTCAGGGCTAATAATATTCACTAGTTGATTCAATCCATAATATTGTCATTTCTACAATTAATTCTGGTTTTGACGTATCTAGATTTAAATCGCATTTTGGGTTGGATCAACAATAAAAGTGTTGAAACGATCGACATTGTGTTATTGATCGAATGATGTGAACACGATTAGTTCAACAATATTCTGTTGTTGAAGCAACAAATAATACAGCAAACAATTACTATTGAAATGTTTGTTTCTTTTCAATAAAAATAAACCAAAATATGTTTTAATGGCTTAAAATTTATTTATAATGAAACGTTTGAAAATCTTACTGGTTCATTTGCTAGATAAAACTTTTCTCATTTCAGGGTTGTTCTGAAAGATAGAAAGATGTTACTTTCAATATATTTAAATTACCACTAAGCGCTTACCCAGAGAGTATCCTTTACGCCAATATGATTGTTGCAATAGCATCGCAACTGTCCTGTGACTGAGTTGCGCATTCTGTGAAAACAAAAATTATATTTTTGGTAAATAAATTATGATAGGGTGATGAGCCCATTTGCGCCATGTTTCTATTATCACCCTACCCATTTGATGCCGTTGGTTAGAGCAGTGTCTGCCATCTTTGTTCAACGCATTGAGTCAAATGGTAGCGCAACAATAGGGGCACTTGATTCGAGTTTTCGTTGCGTTGCGCGTTGTTGATGTCAATTTTTACGTATTCCATTGATTGTAGGGCGAGAAATTAACGAATTAGTGAGGCACCTTGCTTAGTATGGTGAAAATAGGCACTTCACCCTATATCATAGTACCGTCGTTTTACTTTAGTTTTCTTACTTACATGTATGTAGAAGAAAAATACGTGCATAGAACACACACACGAAATACACAATACACGCTGGTTTGCTACTATGCAAGACCAGCATAAAATAAATTTTGGTTGAAGTAACAATAATATTGTTAGTTCAATAATAAAACAGTGTATATTTAACAATCAATGAGTTTTGAATCAATAATTGATTGACCAATTAAATCAAAAATGAATTTTGTTGGTTTAAGCGTTTGAAATTTCGCTGCGTGTACGATGTGAAAAAACTGCTTTTTTGTTTTTGATTTTTGAACAGAGAATGGTTCAACCTTAAACCATCGCGGTCGGCCCAATCAGAATGTAGTATGGCTTTCGGTATTTTTATTGTCTCCTTCATATATCTCTGATAGTTTTGGTTCGGACTGGCACATAGAATGATCTGGTCACCTTTTCATATTGACTCGGCAATATCCCGGCTAAACTCATTCCGGAAGGACCCACTGAGACGTCCAAAAAATTGTTTCAAAATCGTTCAACACGGGTCCAACGATGGACGTTCGTTGAACGGTTATTTGGACGTTGTCCAAATTGGTCCAACGAACGTCCTTCATTGGGCGATTTTGAAACCAACCGTTCTTAGAGGGGAGTCAGTATGGTTTCCAACTCAAATACAACAACCGATTCCGACTCACTCGGTTTCAGAATCGGTTGTTGCATTTGAGCTCAGTGATGCCAGATTTGAAGATTTGTCTTCATTTTGAAGACATTTGAAATGTTGTGAAGACGTGTTTTTCATTTTGAAGACACATTTATTCGGATGTCCGACTGGTTTCTGACAGAATTCTGGCTCAAAATAAATAACCGATTAAGAATCCTGGCCGTTGAAGACAAATGAAGACATTTCACTGAGCCAAAAAATCATATAAATTTCAAGTGAAAAAGCACGTAAATATGATAAATAATCAATCACATTAGATTCATGTGCAGCATTTATTATTCATACCAATATTAATGAATTTCAAATACGCTACTAATGATTTTCAAGTTTACCACACATATATTCTATGTGATTGTCACATACTTAAGTGTTATGTGTAAAGAACATGAATATTACGTGAATATACGATGTGAAAAATGTTTAGTTTCAATATTATTTCACGTACTAGGCAAATGATTTACGACCGGCGATACTCGAACACTTTTCTGTAGGTATGTAAAAGTAAATTTAATCGATTATGTATATAGGGAGCAATACCAATAAAATGAATTTATATTTCAGAATGCGGAAATGAAAACAAACTGTAAGCGTTATAGGAACCAACGAAAACAGCGACGAAGTTTGCTGATTTTCTCAGCACAAAGGATTACCTTGCATCCGGCTCTAATTGAAGATAGTTATGCTATAAATTATAAGCAAATAATGTAAATATAAGATGCCTTACAATAAAATTCAATGCCTATGTCTTTATTCACCGTTTTCCACTCTTTTTAAACACACAAGAAAAGCATTGTAATGCTATTTTAAATGCAGCTACTAATCACATGAAAATCGCATAAAACATATATGGATTTATTCTGGAAAGTATGTGAAATTCCTATGGAAGGGAAATGAGCTTCACTTGAAATATACATGCAGTCGACACTGATTTTAATTAGATTGACAACAAAGTTTTCTATGTGTGAATCATGTAATATTTACGTGAAAAGTATTATGGAAAATATTTATATGTTTTTGCATGTGATTAATAAGTGATAATTTTTTTGAGTGTTTTTACAAAATGTGAAGACATTTGAAAAGGATACCTGGTATCCCTGTTTGAGCTGGAATTATAATTCATTCTGATTCTATTCAGGATTCCGAATAAAATTCCGAATGGTTTGACCGGGATATAGAAAGATGGACCTTGCAACACGCCAGTAAATAGACAGATTTAAAACTGTCATCAGTATGAGATGACGGAAAATAAAAACAAAGAAGATGGCAAGGGTCAGACTTTTTCATGTGTATAAATAGAAAGGTGGTAACATTTGATCGTTTTTGAATGTTTGGGTCCGCATCTGCGAATATTCAATAAAGCGGTACTTTCCGAACCCCTGCTTGACTTGAATGGCGTTTGCTGCGCTCTATGTTTACTGTTGTTGATCACCTGTTCACAGGTTTTCTAAAAAACAGCTGATAAGCCGTGTAAACGAAGAGCGCAGAAAATGTCATTCCGGTCGAGAGTAGGGGCTCGGAAAGTATAGCTATGTAACAAAGCGCGTGCTGCTTCATAGTTAGGTTCTTTACTGACACAGTTCGACACAGATCTTTCATTAGGGCCTAAGTCGCAATGTACTCAAATGGAGAAAAATCAGTTTCAATATTCGGCGATGCTTTTCTAAATGTAGTTTTTATTGTAGGTATAAATTACTTAATGACCATGTTTTTCCGGAAGCATCTTTGGTTAAACCTTATGGCAATATAACAAAAAATTTAATTCCTATGTGCTTTTAGTGGGTAGAAACTAAAAAAATGCTTACGCCCAATTTGCATCCCAGTCGTGATTTCGCCCTTCAGCAACCACCATTTGCGGAAGGGCTAAACTGTGTACATAATTTTCAGAAGGGCGCGGTAAATGGGCTAAACTGACTTTGTCTTGCTGGGTAGGGCTGGGGAAATGGGCGAGCTCGACAGTATACTTTTTAATAGGGCTCAGCAAATGGGCGCATTAGAAACCCAATGTAAATGAAAGGGCGCGTGAATCTTTTCTTCGAATTACTTGAACATATCGAAATATTCGAATGTTTATGTGCAACAACTATCGAGTAGACATGATCATAGTAGATATTGCTTATCATTTATATATTAGAACCGCCGTTTAAAGAATAATTATGTGAATAACAACCGTACGCCCGGTTCTGTCAAAAAATGTAAGTTTAGTCTTTATATTCCATATGATAAGAAGGGCCTAAGTCGAAATCTCGAAGAAAATGCATGTTTCGCCGTTTAGTTTTCTTTAATTATAAATCGAACTAAAAACCATTTTAACTAATTTTCACCTCAATCTTGTAGTATTTTTGTCGCATAATGTCATAATAGCGAAAACGCAGTTTGTTTACATTTGCGATTTAAGCCCTAATGAAAAATCTATGTCGAGTTATCCTCACTTTTCTTGTCAGTTCGCTTGTACTGTTTACATGGACTTAGAAAAATTTGTGGATGACTAGATTCGTTCGAAGCAAATCGTAAAGAATTTTTCTAAGTCTATGTAAACAGTACAAGCGAACTGTCGAAAATGAGCAATCAGTTCATTTGTAACGTCACCGTAAAGTATTCAATGGTGGTCGGACCAGCGGAACATAATATCATCAAAACCACCCAATCGAAATGAAGTTTGAAATACCTGGCTGGCCTGTAAATGGTCAGAACTAAATAATAAGTACGAAGTATAGCACCACGTGTTTTTCAAAGTGTATTCGAGGAGAATTACGACACTGTCAAAATTGGAACAACGATATCCGTCAAATTCATTTTAAATCACCAAACGACCCTTCAAATCCACGGATTTGTTCGGTTGGAGTTACACTGATAATCAATGTTCCATTTCCAAGTGCCATCACCAAGTTCATCACTCTTTTTACATACACTGATGGTTTTCTCGGGTTTTCTACTCCATATTTATGTTCCTAGTTTGTTAAATACTAAAAAAAGAACAGCATTCCCACATAGAAAAATATTACCACCTTTCCATCTTGAGATTTGCGATCATTCACAGATTTTTCTGTAATGTCATAGGTTTATTTCTGAGACGTTTATTTTACAATTTTTGGTCATTGTTTTTAACAGAAGACAGATTTTTGGCATTTTTATAAAAAATTCCAATATTACAGCGGATTTTTGTTAGTATTCCGATATTCCGCAGGTTTTTTGAGAATTTCACAGAATTTGTTCTGTTCTAGGTATGACAGATGGTAATACGATTATTTTTGGCTGAAAAAGATTTCAATGTTACATCTCTGGCAGTGGAACACAAGGAATTGAGACCAACAGCGAAATGTCTCTTAAACCGAGACGAATCGATTTCGAAAAAATATGGAACGATTTAAAAACCACAATAATGGAAGTAATAACTTTGGGAAGTGTGCAAAGAGATGTCTGGAGCAGCCGGTTTGTGGATATCTATTCAATATGTGTTGCGCATCCAGAGCCTTTAGCGGATAAACTTTATACAGAAACAAAAGCTTTTCTCGAGAATCACGTAAAAGACTTATTGAAAACTAGGGTTTTATCTTCAGGATCTAACGATAATAGCGACCAACCATACGCACTACTCCATCGTTATTTTACCACCTGGACAGAATACAGTAAAGGAGTTGAATACTTGAATCATCTGTTTTTGTACCTTAACCAACAACATATAAAGAAACAAAAGCTATCGGAAGTGGAAGTTGTGTATGGCTGCATCAACCATGATGCTCAAGAACAGCTTGAAATTGGGGAACTCGGGCTTGATATATGGCGACAGCAAATGATTGAAAATCTGGGTGAATTGTTGGTATATCAACTATTAGATGGAATCAAGAATGATCGTGTGAATAGCTCGCAGCATTCAGATATGATTTCTGTAATAAAAGGAACTATACAGAGCTTTGTGTGTGTCGAGGAATACAAGAAGAAGGGATCACTGCAGCTGTACCAACATATGTTTGAGGCTCCGATGCTAAAGGATAGCGGAGAATTCTACAAACTGGAGGCCAGCAAACTATTAGAGGTGTGCACGGTTAGCAACTACATGGAAGAAGTTATAAAAAAACTCGACGAAGAAAACAAACGTGCGCTCAAATATCTGCATAACAGTTCTCTGACTAAGTTGCGGAAAGAGTGTGAACAGCGTATGATAACGGATCATCTGGAGTATTTGTATTCGGAATGCAATGAGATGGTTAGTCTTGAAAAACGGAAAGATCTGAAAAACCTTTATACGATTCTGAAGCCAATCCCGAATGCTCTAAAATCATTGGTTCAATCATTTCTAGAGCATATAAGTAGTGATGGTATACGAATGATTTCAACTTTGAAAGGAGAAATGATTCATGTGCAGTTCGTGGAGGGAATGCTGCAGGTTCATGAAAAATATGAGGAAATAATTGCCGATACGTTTAATTCGGATCCTGTGTTCCTTAGTGCCCTCGATAAGGCCTGTTCGGGGGTTATAAATTCGCATGCTTACGAAAAGCAGCCCGGAAAAAGTGCTGAATTGATCGCAAAGTATTGCGATAGTTTGCTGAAGAAGTCGAGGACGACGGAAAGCGAAATTGAAACAAAACTAGCAAAAAGTATAACAATATTTAAGTATATCGAGGACAAAGACGTTTATCAAAAGTTCTACAGCCGTATGCTGGCAAAAAGATTAATTCATGAACAGTCTCAAAGCATGGATGCCGAAGAAATGATGATTAATAAACTCAAGCAGGCATGTGGATATGAGTTCACTAATAAATTACATAGAATGTTTACGGACATTTCGGTGTCTGGCGATTTGAACGTCAAATTCAATCATTTCCTTAAGCAGGAAAACAAAGATACGGGAATAAATTTGTCTATTAAAATACTGCAAGCTGGTGCATGGCCGCTAGGCGCTATGCAAGTTGCAGTTGGCTTCGCTATACCTCAAGAGTTTGAAAGGCCGATCAGATTATTCGAGAGATTTTACCACATCAATTTCAGTGGTCGGAAATTAACTTGGCTGCATCACCTATGTCATGGGGAGTTAAAAATATCGTTCGTCAACCGAAATTATATCGTTACAATGCAAACGTACCAAATGGCAATACTCCTGTTGTTCGAAACTACCGATAGTCTAAGCTTCAAAGAGATAGAGGACTCGATGCAGCTCAACCACGATATGTTTAAACGACATTTGATAAGTATTATCGAATCGAAAATACTACTAGCTGATTCTGAGGTGTTGGGTGCTCAGTCGCAAATAACGCTAAACAAAAACTATGTAAATAGAAGAACAAAATTCAAGATTACTACTGCCCTACAGAAAGAGACTCCACAAGAAATTGAAAACACTCTAAATTCAGTAGACGAAGATCGCAAAATGTATCTGCAGGCAACTATAGTTCGGATTATGAAATCTAGGAAAGTGCTCAAACACAACGCTCTTATACAGGAGATCTTGACTCAATCGAAGGCTGGTTTTGCGCCAAACATCGGAATGATTAAAAAATGCATTGAGTCGTTGATTGATAAACAGTACATCGAAAGAACGCCCAATTCTGGTGATGAGTATAGCTATGTTGCATAAGTTTGCACATCAGAACGGTATCTTTGTAATGTATAGAAATTATAAAATGTTTTGATTATGAGTTAATGAAAGCGTGGCAACCAATTCGAAATATAAAACCAAAAAAAAATCAAAGATAATCATTTTGTATTTGGACACAGGCTGAATATTTTACTTTTGAGACATTTTTGTAACATAATATGTATCAACAAAAAGAAACTCCGGTAAATATAAGCTATAACCAGTTGCCAGGGCAAACAATTGAATGTTAAAAATATCTATACGCCTGCCTGTATTGCAGAGATAAACGAATACCGTGATCATGGGTCGATCTAGTCAAAAAGTAGCCTTCGAAATAAATTCAATTACATAAATAATTCATATTTAAACATTTATTTTGACTGTTTTCAATCACTTACGTTCAAACTATTATGTATGTATGTATGTTTTTTCATCATCAATTAAAACACTTCTTTCTGTTTCTAATCGGTACACGTTCTTAATGAAGTATGTCAGTTTTTTTTCTTATATCGTTTAAAATATAATTTCCGCTCTAAGCACTAGTTCATTTTTTTCTGGTTGGTTTTCGTTTACATTACACTTTGACGTTCTAAGTATAGAATAGTACTTGAAGGCATCCTTTTCTTTTGTTTGCCATTTGTTGAAATGCACACTTTACGGGAACCACCGGTAAAGAAGGGTAGTTTGGTTTAACATTTCTTTCTTACCTTTGAATAGCTACGCAGTGATAATTGAAAAGTTGGAAGTTTTGTTGTAATCGGAAAAGTTTCTGTCCTACGAGTGGGTGCATAGAACTGCGTTAACATTATTCGCCGCATAGTTTTGCTTTTGTTTTGAACTAAAAGATTCGGATGGTCTACAATTATTATTACTCCTACTGCTCCAGTTGCTTTGGGTACTTTCATTGTGGCGGGACTATCATGTTTCGATAAATTATGTCGGAGCCTTAAAGTGCCGTTTAAACGAGACTGCGTTTAACAGTGTTTCAAAATATATCCTAGATTTGTGTTTGTTAATGATCGCTAAACTTTGCAGAGATGATATTCTTTTTACATTGATTCACTTAGTAGAATTTCATACACAATTTATTAAAACATCGACTTTTGTATTTGTAAAGAAGACGAAAAAAAAATCAATGATTATTCCCTCAACAGAAGGAACTTTCATAATTTTATAAAAATAAAAACTTAGTGAACTTATCCAATTAACAGTATTCATCATTCGTAACAGGACCGAGGAAAGAAAATGCCTTTCTAACAGCATCTCTCACTATTACAGCTTAAATTGCGAATCCTTATCAGTTTCCTAGCTGGACTTATGGTTGTATGTAGCGTATCTCTTCGTTTGTACACAGAGAATATCAGTTCATCCGTCGCAGGGTGGCACCCGCGACGGAGACATGAGTGGTGGTGGTGGTGGTGCTGGTTCTGGCCGCAAAGACGGCTGCTGCTTGTCATCATTTTGGCATGCTTCGTTCCAGCTCTTCAATTTCTTTCAGTATCTCCGGTTTTCGCTTGGCCTTTTCGATCTGATCCTTATCCGGACGTGGATTATCATTCGATCGTAACCGATCCTCGATAACTTCAATTTCGCGGATTTTTTTGCGTAGTTTTCGCAATTTTTTGGTGAGATCGGAGTGTCCGTCGGAGGCATTGCTGCTAGCCAACTGGAGCTCGCCAACAGCCTTTGATACATCGTTTAGCTGTTGTTGTTGCAACTTGTTTTTCTGTTCCTGTGATACCACGATAAATTTATTCATTTAACCTATCATAAATCCACAAAATTATTACCTGTTGTTGATGCTGTTGACGAGACAGCTTCTGCTCCTCCTTCTGCTTCTGCTCCAACAGAACATCTGGCAGTTCGAGTGCTTTCTTCTTCGACTTAGCATTTGCCGGTCGTGACCGTTGTTGTGAATGCTGCTGCTGCTGTTGATGCGCTTTGTTATCATCATGTAGTATCAGCAGACCCGGGATGGGATTTTGTTGGGCTCGGCGAGCTGCCTCTGCCTCTCGCTGTTGCCGCATGCGTTGTTCTTTTTCTCGCTTTTCTTTTGCTTTGTGTATCATCTCCGGAGGCAGACCCGGCGGAAGGGATGGCTTTTGCGCAAACAATTTACCTTTACTTTCGTACAAAGGTACCTCTTCCTGGGGGACATATCCGTCACGAATACGCCTTGGCTTGCGCCAAGTCCCGTCCGGGCGTTGTGTGGCCGGAATAAACTTGCCTGTAAAATAAGCTAACGCATCAACTATTTGAACTATGGTGTACGGATAAATCAAGTAACCTTGGCTATCAGTCGCGTAGGTGGTCATTTCGTTTTCAGAACTATTTTCCCAGGCAACCGATGTCCGATCCGACCTTTTTACCACATTGAAAGATGACAGCAGCAAGAAATCGGTCAAAACACCACACACAGAGACCAGTCTCACTTTAGGGGGCGAACGATCGAGTGAAGCGCCAACTTTTCCGTCTCCATACGTCGAATTGTCCTTAATCAAAACTTACTTCACAAGGTATAATTCTGTTGTTAAACAAAATGATTACAAATTGGACGATAAGGAACTAGCAAAAGAAAATGTATCTTGATGGATGTACGATTTTTCTTGCTGCCGAAAATTTGTTCTTATACTTCGCTTTTCCCTTCCTCACTACAAGCGATTCAACCAGCAGTAATAAAAAAACAATACGACAAGAAGAGGCTGACAGCTTGAAATTGACCCCTGAGGCTGGGATTGTTGAGGTACGTTCATGCGTTGTTCCTTTTTTTACATTCAAAAGTAGGGTAACAGAGGTTGGCCACCCCACATATTTTGGCCCACCCACTCATTTTTTATGTTTATTAAACGAATTTACATAAAATTTTGATAATCTAGAAATAGTTTTATCGGAAAACTCTTATTACAGTTATTGTATATCAAGATAATTGTTGCAGATACATATTACCATAATAAATCACAAAATGGTGGAGACTCATCAATCGCTATACCGAAACGAAGAGAAAACTGGAGAAAGTAGCAATATTGCGACCTACTTTGAAAACATATTGTAATTAAAATACGTCATGTTTTGTTGAACAAATTATGTTACTGTAATTTTAAATAATCTATGAAAGTAAAATTGCGTAAATTACACCAAAAAATACATCGCAGATCATACAATAAGCTATTAAATATTGAGCTTGCGCCTTTCACTTTTTTCCCTACACTCAAAAAAAAAGTAAACGTTATGCCTATTGATTTTACACATAGATTTTTGCAATTAACGGAGGCATATAGACACTATTTGCTGGCACATAAACCTAATGTGTGTATTTATAAGAAATATTAATCTTACATTCACTTTTCATGACTATTAGGCACATAAACCCCCATTCTATAACAATATGCACATATAACTTATGTGTGTGCATACATAGTTAATACAGTTGACACATAGAAGGTATGTGTGCGCGTGATAACAATAGCATTTCTTCTTCATATGAATTTTAAGCGGTTTGAGGCAAATAGGATTAACTTTTGGATTTTTTTCAGTGTATTTGCAGAATGGGCAACTAATGCGAATCTTGTGTACATGTTAGAGAATCAACTTGTGCATAATCTACACCAGTTGCGCTATAGTTGCACAAAATGAAAATAGGAGAAAAATCGAAAGGCGCAAGTTCACTATTTCGATTTTCAACTGCAACCAGAATATATTGTACGATGTAGGCAAAAAACATATTTGTGCCATACCTTCTGCAATTGGATCATCAAGCTATATATCGAGCTATATATATAGTTTTCAGTTCCATTCAATAAATTTTAGGTCTAATATATATAATACAACATTATTTAAAAAAAAATTCGTTGTAATACGTACACACAGAAAAAAAATGTTGGTAAAAATAAGAGTTTTTCACTCTTAGCAAAAAAAACTAACGCATACTCTTTGTTTAAAAATAAAACTTTTGTTTTGAGTACTATTCTTCATTTGCTTAAAAGGAAAACTTTTACCACAGACTAACAGACATAACACTATGAGGGAATTCCCTCAAAAAACTTCGATCCGACAATTTTCCCAAAACACTAGCTCCACCTTTTATTCACAGTCCCAATTGTGTTTAAACACTCATTTGCTAGTGTGTTACCCCTCAAGTTTGCGAACAATTTTTCACTAGTGGTCTATCCCCCACATGCTTGTTCATGTCAGTGGCGCCATAATTTCAAATGTGGCCACAGTCCCAACTACAAATATATTTAAAATGACCGTTCAAGCGGGCGAAGCTTTGTTTTTGAGTGTTATGTCTGTTAGTCTGTGCTTTTACTTTGATTATTATTCTTTTTTTTTTTATTCATTTCGTTTATTTGATAGGCACAAATGCGTTAGCTTGGCGGTGCCAAATGCTTGTGTTTTTACATTTTGGATATCTTAAAACTAGGAGGTTACAATGTTGAAATATTTTGTTTACAAAGGAAAAAAAAAGAGTTTGCAGCCATCTTAAGACTAGAAATAAGATTCAATATACAAGAGAGGGCCAAAAGATTTTTTTATGAAAAAATTTAAAACAAGGGATTCACTTTGATATACAAGAGAGGGAGTAATAGTATTTTACGAAATATTTTACGGTTATCTTAAAACTAACAATATAGTTTAGTACACAAAAGGATGAACAAATATTTATGAGAAACTTCACAGAAATCTTAACTAGGGATTCAATTCTATTTACAAGATGGAGGACAAGAGTTTCAATAAAGAGTAAAAATTATAGCTATCTTAAAACTAGGAATACAGAATACTAATTTGAATTTTTTAACTAAAACTTATGCTTGGTCAAGATATTCAGACGGTGGCTTATTTCCGCATCAGTGTAGCAGCAGTTGTATCAAGGACAGGGGAGAGACAGGGAAAGAAGAGCAAAACTTGCAACTTTCGCTCGAACGGGGGGGGGGGGGGGGGGGAGGGGGATCAGCGAAACAAATTTGCGCCTCAGTCTAGTAAGTCGTCGAGTACCGGATTGGCGGATGGTATTCTTCGGACCCGCGGGGAATCCTTCAAAACTCATCGGAACTCGAGTCGCTATCGCTCCAGTTTCCTTCTATGCAGGCGTAGTGGTAAGGGCGACGGCGGTTACATAGTGGCACTCTGGAGCTGATCGGTTCCACAAGGCAGGAGGAAACTCTAAAAACGAGAAATAAAAGAGAGGGGCTAAATTGGGATATTTATCGTTTTTATGAAGGTATAAATAAGGGACATATAGGGGAAATCACGAGTTGCCAGCATATCTCGGACTGGTACATTGGGTGGTCTACCTCGGGCCCGAAGGGATTCCTTTAACTGAGACCTGGCGTCACAATACCCGGCGCATACCCAGACAACGTGTTCGATGTCGTGATAGCCCTCGTCACAAGCGCACAGACTACTCTCCGCAAGCCCAATACGCCGCAAATGCGCATCCATGGTGTAGTGATTGGACATAAGTCGGGACATTACGCGAATAAAATCCCGACCCACATCCATCCCCCCGAACCAAGGCTTCGTTGATACCTTTGGGATAATCGAATGTAGCCATCGTCCAAGTTCCCCGTTGCTCCACGAGGTTTGCCAACTGTTGAGCGTCCTCTGATGACAAATACTAAAAAATTCGTTGAAGCAGATTGGTCTTTCGTATATGTCACCATTTAATGCGCCCACCTTTGCTAATGAGTCGGCC
This sequence comes from Topomyia yanbarensis, assembly GCF_030247195.1. NCBI lineage: Eukaryota > Metazoa > Arthropoda > Insecta > Diptera > Culicidae > Topomyia > Topomyia yanbarensis. The sequence continues at coordinate 349,307,489 of NC_080672.1, read as the reverse complement.
TTTTCATTGCCCGGGATAGAACAATGAGAGGGGACCCAAACAAAGGTAATCTGATAAGATTTTTCAGATAACGTACACAAGGACTCCTGTATCATCCCCAGAAAATACGGGAGTTGCTTTTTAGCCTTCACCGCACGAAGAGCCTCGATAGAGCTGAGGCTGTCCGAAACGATGAAGTAGTGATCTGTGGGCAGAGTGTCGATGATCCCAAGGGTGTACTGAATTGCAGCTAACTCTGCGACGTAAACTGAAGCGGGATCATTGAGCTTGAATGAAGCGGTGATAGTATTGTTGAAGATACCGAAGCCAGTGGACCCATCGAGATTTGATCCGTCAGTGTAAAACATTTTGTCGCAGTCGATTTCTCGGAATTTATTATAAAATATATTGGGGATCACCTGCGGGCGTATATGGTCCGGGATTCCACGAATCTCTTCCTTCATGGATGTATTATTCTTGATTAATTTAAAAGTTTTACTTTCAACCTAATAGTTGGCGTTGGTTGTTTTTTGCTAAGAGCGGAACACTCTTACTTTTACTAATATTTTTTTTCTGTGTGTAAAAACGACTTTTTTGTTTTTTAAAACAAATCTTATGTAAACATATACAACCATTTATAGGAAAACTGCGGTTGTTTACATCTGGCCTATCAAGACAACCCCCAAAATGAAAAAAACTATTTCCCAGTTAAGCGTTCAGCGATTCTAGTTAGAATCGGTTGTGTCACTGGAGCTGGAATACGAGCTGGAACCAACCAGAATTCCGGTTCATTTCCGGCTGAACATTACCGGGATACATTGGATGGTGTGTTAAGCAAAAATATCCCTGCGGGAAAACCAGGAAAACATGTATTCATTTTTTTCTGACAGGGCATCATTTTTCGTGAAATTCGATATGTCAAATGCTTCTGATAGTGTCAAATTAAGAATGTCAACATATTTCATTATTTTAAATTTAAATTTTATTTTCACGTAACCTGAGTTGGAAAAAAAACTTTGTTGTAATTACGAAAATCAACTTTATCGATGCAAGTCAAGGGAACGCGCCATTTAATCGCCCTTAATTGCCTAATATGAAAATTACAAAAAATGTTTATTTTCGGATTCATTATCTACTCACAATCTTATCAGTATACTGGGTAATCACCACCAAACTATAGGAAGAATCAATGGTGAAATAGGTATTGCACACCAAAACTTACCACAATCTGACTTTCATTAAGACTTTAGGTCAGAGATCTTATTCCACTATACTTACACACGATTCCACAATTTCCAACATTCGTTGGCTAAATGAAGCGCACTAGACAAACAAAATACAAGCGAGAACACGCCAATTCGACACAGATCTTTCATTAGGGCCTAAGTCGCAATGTACTCAAATGGAGAAAAATCAGTTTCAATATTCGGCGATGCTTTTCTAAATGTAGTTTTTTATTGTAGGTATAAATTACTTTATGGCCATGTTTTTCCGGAAGCATCTTTGGTTAAACCTTATGACAATATAACAAAGAATTTAATTCCTATGTGCTTTGAGTGGGTAGAAACTAAAAAAAATGCTTACGCCCAATTTGCATCCCAGTCGTGATTTCGCCCTTCAGCAACCACCATTTGCGAAAGGGCTAAACCGTTTACATAATTTTCAGAAGGGCGCGGTAAATGGGCTAAACTGACTCTGTCTTGCTGGGTAGGGCTGGGTAAATGGGCGAGCTTGACAGTATACTTTTTAATAGGGCTCAGCAAATGGGCGCATAGAAACCCAATGTAAATGAAAGGGCGCGTACATCTTTTCTTCAAATTTCATGAAAATATCGAAATATTCAAATGTTTATGGGCAACAACTATCGAGTAGACATGATCATAGTAGATATTGCTTATCGTTTATATAATAGAACCGCCGTTTAAAGAATAATTTTGTGAATAATAACCGTACGCCCGGTTCTGTCTAAAAATGTAAGTTTAGCCTTTATATTCCATATGAGAGGAAGGGCCTAAGTCGAAACCTCGAAGAAAATGCATGTTTCGCCGTTTTGTTTTCTTTAATTATAAATCTAACTAAAAACCATTTTAACTAATTTTCACCTCAATCTTGTAGTATTTTTGTTGCATAATGTCATAATAGCGAAAACGCAGTTTGTTTACATTTGCGATTTAAGCCCTAATGAAAGATCTATGTCGAATTGTTTAAAAAACAATTTAAAGCTTAAGGTTGCACAGAGAATGCGCAAAATTCGCAAACGAAAAAAGCAGTTTTTTTCCACACCGTATGTCAGATCTTCATAAAAATCAATCAGCAGTACTGTAACAACATTCTACATACGCTGATTGATTTTTATGAAGATCTGACATACGGTGTGGAAAAAACTGCTTTTTTCGTTTGCAAATTTTGCGCATTCTCTGTGCAACCTTAAGCCAAACATGAACCGCCAAAAAACGCAAAAAACAACCAAGTCCATTTCAGCCGCCAGAAAATTTGTATTGAAATTGCCTTTAAATCGCATTCGCAAATTGCATTTGTTCCTAGGACCAATTAGCACAGGCGAGTTGAGTCAAACGCCAAACTGTTTAAATCGCCTGACCGTGTTCGTCCGCATTTTATTGACTGGGATTCTTTGAGTTGTTTTATTTTTCCGTGCAGCTCCGGTCTTGACACTTATTATTCTGAAAACTCATTTGGCATTCCTGCGCCTTCAGCTGCTACCATCAGAAGTGCGTTCTCAAATCCATCTTTTGAAAGCAGATTTTATGTCAGTGTTATGTCAAATTAATATTTTTCGGGTTCCTTATATGAAAATAGATTGAATATTGTGAGGAAGTTAATAAAAAATCTCCTTTTTTTGAATATATAAATAACATAAAGCAGTTATATCATTTGCACAGGTAAGATATTGTTTTAGTGAAGCGCATCTAAATTTAGCAGTATGCTGTAACTTCATCTAGTTATGGTGCAATTAGCATAACATTTCTTATTTTAGCGGCGCAGTTCGCACAACGAATATCATGTCTGACGAAGAGTCGTTTATCGTACTGGGATCGACACCGACCCCGTCCATGGAGCACTATATGTCTGAGGGAAATCAAAGCCTGACAACTTCCCCCAAGGCAATGGAAACCTCGTCTTCAACTCAGATCAATTCGAACAATTTTAGCTTGATTCAAACAGATGAGTCACTTGAGCTATCGAATGGTGAAAAATCCTTACAGGAGAGAAAACCACTACAGCCGATCAACATGAATGGCAGTGCTGGGGGAAATTCCCTGGCAGCTAGTGTCATTATGGGTGAGACCAAGTCTAGCTTGCTTCAGGCTTTTCCTAGTTTGATGTGTTCGTCAATGTCCATTGATGAGATTCAAACTTTACAACATTTGATGAACGAGCATGGTCAGATGAAGGAAAGTTTGCAAAAAGCAAACGTTGCGATGAGAAGGAATTTTACCAATATTCAAAAGTGGCAAGACGAGGTTAAGGCAAAGTACGTCGACCAGTTACGGATTATCAATGAGCAAAAAGCTGTTATTGAAGGACTCACAACTGAGAATATGGCACTAAAACAGGCCTTAGCTTTAAATGAAACCCGTGCTAAAGAACAGGAAAACCAAATACAAAAGGAGAGATTGGCAATGCAACAAGAAGTACAGGATTTAGCCAGACAGATTGAAGCAGAAAGAACATCCGCCGGTGAAGAATTGGATGAACTGCGAAGATCTCTTTCAGAGAAGCAATCTATTTTGAAGAATTTGGCCAAAGAAATAGAGCGTTTGGAGTTGGAAAAGCAGGAGTTTGTGGTGGTTTCTTCGAATAAGCCGGATGCCAAGGATAGAGGTGGATTAGAATATATCACCATGGAAGAGCACAAGCGACAGATTAAAATGCTTCAACGAGAAATGTCAGTTGTGGTAGCCAAGAACTTAGAATTCGATGATATGGTAAATAACACTTATCGCTTTACACAGATGAAAACATTCTAATGGCTTTTTTTCACAGAAAAAAGTTTATCACGATGAACTGAACTGTCTAAAGGCTAATCTAATTGCGGCTGAGGAATTGCACGAAAAACATCGAGCTGAAATTCACCGCCTGACTAAGGAAGTCGAAACGAAAAGTGTCTCATACGCCGAAAATATCCGAGAACTGAAGAACGTTAGCGAACAAGTGGACGTCTTGACGGCGCAGTTGGATATATACAAAAACGATTTCGAAGCCGAGCGGGCCGCTCGTGCCGACTTAGCGAGCGAAAAAGATCACATTCTGAGCGATTTGAAGTTACTGCAGAGACGCAACCTTCAACTGATCGAGGAAATACAGAATGGGTAATTGTTAGATATGTCATTTATAGAAGGTACTATTATTATAGTTCTTCCTTTTAATTTCAGACGTACGGCTCAGGAGAACGCAACACGCGCTGCTAACGACTCGTTGGATACACGTGATCCAACAAATGTTTCCGAAGGTGCCTCAGGAGGAACTTCTAATCCTGCTGCAGAAGAGCAAGAGTTTAAAAAACTTGTGTTGCACTGTCCACTATGCAACGGAGCGTTCAACGATTTAACCACATTGCAGAATCACGTGGAAGATTGCGTTGGTGTGGAATAAGTTAAAATTTGAAGTGAACTAAGGACTGACTATGACATATATTGATTTTAAATCGAAATGACATGAGAAAAAACTAACCTAAATGGAATGATTAGTGTTGCATAAAACAGAGTAAGTTTCATAGAAACAAATATTTGCTCCACCACAAGGTTGATGGGATTGATGGTGTTGCAATATTACATAATGTAACAATTTGAATCAATTTAATGTATAAACTATCAACAATTAATACTAGTTTTATCGTGTAACCATTTAATTTTACTGATAGGACCAATAGCCATACATATTCTATTAAACATAATTGTTATCCTTCATATTGACGAATAAATCAATCGAAAATAAGCTATTAGACTGTTAATGGTAATTAGTAGCTGTGTGAGTGAGTGCTGGGCCTGCGATTTTCAATTGTCTCGATCAAAGTTCGTTTGGATCAAGTGCGTTGGTGGCTGGCTAGTATAACTATTTTTACTTCCATACCAGCACCTGGTAATGGGGAGCTTGGGTTGCTTATCTATCCTTCCGGCCATCATATCGTATAGTAGATACACTTAATATGTGTATCTACAAATGCGTGCAGAAAGTGCACTAATTACCTGGCAATCTTCTTTCATTTGATTGTCTGCTCAGGATATTATTTTCCGTACCCAAATATCACATGTAACGCCAGTGAAAAATGGAGAAAACCACGAGGGTGGTGTAAGAGCAGTGGGTACAAGGCCAAGTGCTTCCTGGCTGGTACCAAAATGATAAGTAAAGGAAAAGTAAGGGTTATGTTCGGGGTCTGGAAGGAGAGCATTTCGCATTCATTTTCATTTTTTTTGTTTTGTCATTTCATTTGTTTCTCTTGCTACAATATATGCAACTCGGTGCAAGAGAACGTGACGGCCAAGGAAACGGAAAGCCAATAGTCCAAATAGATCAGGAACAGGAAAGAGGACTACGAACAAGGAAACAAACAACAGATGAGAAATCGTTTACTTATTATAACTACGATACTAATCAATTATTTTGCTTTTATTTTGCTTTTCTTGTTTCGTTTTAACAAATCAAAATCTAGACGGACTAGTACATACGAACAGTTAGGCTTTATAGGTTCTCATCTTGACAGAGTCCAGATGGGCAGATGAACGTCTACCAGGGTATGGGCTGAGAAATGATAATGACGAGATGGCGCTGGGCCTGTGGCCTTCGACTGGCAAGGTCCATTCTCATTGATTCGGAAGTTTTCTTGGCTGGTTGGTAGATATGTGCTCCTACTTGCAAGTTGATCAATTCGCTTGGGTGGGGGACATGTGGATCCTACTAGTTGTAGACTCTTTAGATCGTGAGTATGAGGCTAGTTCAGGAAAGGAGTGTAGGACTGGCACCTAAGAGATAGTTAATTATTCAGGACTTGTTCTTATGATTATTAAACTCGACCAAGCACACCGGCTCTCAGTAATGATAAGCAACCCTTTCGGGTCGGTGTGGTCTATTCGAGTCGAACCAGGCGGATATTCGATTTGGAGCAAACTTTATGGGGAATAGTGGATAAATATTTTTTATGCCTTTATTGGCAGATTATTTTTGCGAAATCCTAAAATATCTTCACTGATATAGCTACTCAGGATAATAATAATAGAAAAATTCAGGGTTTGCCTGGTCTATAATGTAATAAATACGTATATTGACTAGAACAGGGATAATCGAGTTATGTTATAAGATAGAGAAGAAACAGCAAAGTTGTAGGAAAAGTATTCGCGAGTAAGGACTAATACTGCTAGTATGTTTACCGTTTCAATTAATAGTCGATTGAACCGATCGGACCTAAGAGACAAAAAGGAGATTAGGAAGAGACAGAAGCGAATTCAATGCGAAATTTGCCAATATGACGTTGACCCCAAGGTGATGGTAAGATGATTTTCCATAGGATGACAGACTAGATGACACGACGTTACATGCTCTAAACTTGTGCCAAACAGTTTGTATGTATGCCTGTATGCATGGATGTGTATAGGAGCAATGTATCCCCACAGACCTACCAGACGTGACAATCGAGGTCACCAATGTGTTGCAAAAATTTAACGGTTTTTTCAAACCTTTATTTATTATGTTCATTACTTTCCGTGCTCACCACAAGAGGCGCGTACCCATATGACATGATTACCAAGAATGCCAAAACACGCACTTATTTACATTTGCAAATCAAATAAGGCGAATCAATGGCATTGTGCGGAAATTCAATTTCAATTCCCTGTAAAGGAATCTATACATTTCCCGCAATTCGAATGGGCAGCACAAATAACGATCTAGGTGTCTCTTCCGTTTATTTAATGGTTGTTATTAGTTTCTGTGATCTATAATAAACAATTACGCATATCAATGCACCGCTATTTCAAATACATGAAAGTGCAAACAGATGATAGAATTCAAAAGATCGAATTTAATTTCAAAGTGATGATCACATTTTTTTTTCAATCAATTGTTCTTAGTGTCATGTTTGGTAGGTCTGTGGCCGCCAAAACGCTCATGGGAAGCCGGGTGCGCGGTCGTAGGTGTGACCATAAAGCACTGCACACACTGTCAAGTGCAACGGTGAGACGGCAGGTGTACAGTTAATGCACATAGGTTGCAGAAATAGGTTGTTGAGTAGGGTTGCCACCCCTCCGGCTTTGACACGGAGACTCCGGTTTTCGGGAGCGATCTCCGGGTTTTACATCAATTTCTCCGGGTTTGGTGGGAAGAAGCATAGGTTCATTTTTTTTTTGGAATTGATTCTTTACAAAATATTTTAAAAGTCTAAATTAACTATTCCCTAGTAACAATCGAGGGTTTAAGGTTGTTTTATAGCCAATCATAAAACTTAGATTGCACTTGTAGTGTGGTATAAAACTTGTAACTTGGGTTACTCTGGTTCAGATTTATTTTTCCCGACTAACCCTTCGTTTCAAGGTGGCGAAGAGTTCACCAAATATTGCTAATTTCATTCACAAAGCAATGAAAATGAAAAACAAAATTTACTACAAATTAACCTTCCGGAAGGCGCGCTAGTGCACTGAGTGCACGCTGCTCTACAAATCTAGCAAAATCGTCTTAGGGGACCAGCGGCCTTTCGTTCGGTAAGCCATTCGCTATGTGCTACAATTGAAATGTTGCATTCCACTAAGTCGCTCAAAATGGTGTAAAAAGTTATTTTACTGCAATTTTACCAAATCATTTCACTCTTAGTGGTGCTTATCACCAGCTGCACTAAGGTCTGGCAGATTTTTTCTAATCCAACTGACTAGGTCAACATCAAACGAGTTCTTGCAGTGTTGTTGCTACTCCAGCAGCGATCCTTAACTAGGCTAGGGAGGTGAATTTTGCCCTTTTGTTGCGAAATTAAAATTTGTTGGTGACGAATAACCGACACCACATAGTGTGATGTCGCAGCTCTGCCTCCTTTGCTTTCCTTCTCCTGTTAGTTGTGGAGGAGAGCAATGCTCGTTCGACCTTCACAGTGAGAGTAGCTGGTGCTTTTGTATTCTTGGCACTTAGTCGGGGAAGTGAAATACTACACCACATTAAACCGATAAAACCGTTCTCAAACGTCAAAAATTTACAGCTTTACTTTAACGTAGTAAGAGCATGTTCAGGAGTGTTTCAGTTTTAGATTCATAATTTTGAGTTCTATTATATAAAACTGAAAATTTTAAAACTAGAACTTGCTGTCCCCAGCAGCAGTTTTAGCGGATGTTCTATTCAGTTTAAAATTCATGTCACGCCGTGCTTTCAGCGTCACTGCATTCAAATTTATTTTTCCCCAGTCTATCGGGTCTAAGTGTCTGTGCTGAAAACTTTGCACGTATTTAAAACACAGTTCTAAACGTGTTTTAAAATCAGCAACAAATAGAACAACGTCGTATAACAGTTTTAAATTTTAAAACAAAACTGTTCGAAATTATAAAACAAAACGCTCTGCTGGGGATGTGAATGTTTCAGTTCCAGTTCTACTTTGAAACTCCTATACAAAATAAAACGCTCCTGAACATGCCCTTAGGGTAGTAATAAAAAGAATAATAAGTTGATCCGTAGAGTGACGATTCATCACGCAGAAAAATAATTTTTAATGTCAAATAATATGAGGGTTGAAATAATAAATTTGCCAAGTTGTTCTGTGTTCAATAAAAAATACATGTTTATACAAATAAAACAATTGTTGAAATAATTCTGAAGAATTTATTGGATCAAACATGGAAAATAGTTGGACCAATAAAATTTTTTATTGATCTTATCATAACAACAATCGAAACAACAAACAACTTTGTTGAATCAATTAGCTCATTTTGTTGAATAAAACTAATAAAATATTTGGATCAATGCATGTCAAATGTTTAATACAAAAAACATTTTTGTTAAATCAAATAATATCTTTTATTGTTTTAAACATAACAAATATTTGAATCAATGCATAGCAAATATTGAAGCACAACCAATTTTATTGTATATAAAATATGCCTATTCTTTAATAGGAACCAAAGGCCAACTGTCATGGTGACAAATTTAGAACAAACCATTACTCGCTGACAACAGATAACATCAGTACAAATGAACCTCACAAAGTAAATACTTGCCATTGACTTATTGGCCTTTCTCTAAAAACAGGCTACAAACGCATTAATTTTACGCGGTCAAATCATTCTGGAACCGCTTCGGAATCCTGAATGGATGCAGTATGGCCCAGTCAAACCCATTCCGGGATTGGTTAGGAATTCTGAATGGATTCATTATGAGTTCCAGCTCAAAGGCAACAACCGATTCCGACTCAATCGTTTGTTGCATTTGAGCGAGAATCCATAAGGGATTCCAAACCTGTTCCGGAGTAGGTTTGCTTGGAATGAAATGAAATTTTATTACATGCAGCGCATACGATTCCAATCACCGTCCCTTTATGTAGTACCTTTGGCGTTGCGCGTGGTTTATTCCAGATATGCGCTATAATGTAGTGCTTCAGAGTCTCGCCTTTTCCAAAAAGTTTGCAGAAGGCGCACGAATACGCTGTGTCTTCCTGTTGGACCAGAGATGGTGAAGTACAGGAAACTGCCCTCTCGAACGAGTATTATTTATCTCTGGTGCGGCGACGTGTTTTCAGTTCTGCGATTGTCGTTTTTAAGCCACAAAGGGTGTTTTGGTTGAGTCCTGGAATAGAGGAAGGCACCATAAAACGCACAGTGTGCATTCGACTTAATTTATTCACTAACCTTTGTGCGACATCATGATTATTTTCAAGCTGCACTTGCGCCCTTCGAATCCGGAAAATCTGAGCACTATACGAATTCACCGAAATCTGAATTCCCTGGTTTAAAAATAGCGAATTTTTCCAGCATTGACGCACGTGGAAAGTTTTCTTCTTCGTAGCAACTTTTATTTTTTATTTGTTTCAATTCAACAAGGACTGATGATGTAATGCATTCAGTCCTTTTGAATCAATTAGCTGCATGCTTTTGTTAGAATCACTGATTTGTTTGGAACAAACAATAATTTTGTCGATTTTCGAAAAGCACAGATAACAAAACTTGTAAGATTGATTCAAAAGATATTTTGGTTGATCCAACCAACAAAATTAGTTTGGTTTAATAAATTCCTTGGTTCACAATAAATAATTTTTATCGATTAAAAATGAAGAAATAATTTATAGAATCAAACATGCACAATTCTTTTGCATGATATAAACCATTTTAGGCCCTACAACAACATTACCCTGCCAACGCACTGGTGGTGTCGTTATGGACCAGTGTCTGAAGTGGAATTCTTGAATGATAATAACTTCATGGTACCTAGCTGTTTATTTTGCCATACGTTAGTGATTTGTGAATGTTTGTATTTTTGTACGGCCCGTCAAGGTGGACCGTAAATAGAGGAGAACTGGGTGCACTTACACTTACTAGTCGGGGAACTTGAAGCACTCTAAAATTGTGAGATTTCAATTCAATTGAGATAATCAATTTAAATAGTTCTAATAATTGGGATACATGTTTCTACTCATGCATAGTGGAGAAGTTTAATTAAATTGCACATAAGTTTTCTGAAAAGCGTAGTCCTGAGCAGAACTTGTAAAGGTGTGTGAGAGAATGTGTGGTCCGGTTCAATTGAGATTATTGCGAATCTTTTCTAAAATCCGCATCGTGACATTTCAGCCATGCGCCACCAAGCCGTGCGCCGAATTACGCGCAGGATCACTTTGTATTAGTGCAAGCGAAAAAAAACAGTTTGACGTTTATTTTTGTTTCGTTCGCACTCATGTGTGTCACATATAGCAACAAATCGACGAAACGCTAGTTTATCTCAGGATAGACAATATCTAATAGAATTCACAAAAACAGACGCGGTGAATTTTCAGTACGTATTGACCCGCAACATCGATATTAGTCAGATTAAAGTCTTTTTGCGGCTGAATTCCGATCAGATATTCATTTTTACGGTAGTGTTACCTTGATTAGATATGTTCACACCCTTTCATTCTGCTACTATCGGCAGAAGGCTGATAGCACCCAGTCGTCGCCGGTCTAAGGACCGAATGTCATCAATAGACTTATGGCAATTTCGTTTTTGACAGTGCACTACACCGGTGTAGTCGGTGCTACACTCATTAAAATTGGGTGTGTAGAGTCCTCCGTAGGTTCTTGCTGATCGTCTTGGGAGCCACTTTTAGTTTCGTTCTGGTTGTCCGCCCGTTCCCGGTAACTGTTCAAACTCCACTGCTCGTCTCAGATCAAGCTCCCTCAATTCTGTATATTATCCCGCTCTATTGTATGTTCTCTCTCTCACTAAATTTCTCTTTATGATTCTCACGAGGGATAAGACACTTCATTTTATTGCAATGATTAATATGTTTATTAATACCGACTCTACATCCCTTACCTACCCCAAGAATAACATGATCTGATTATAAGAAAATATATAAAAAAAATATTAGCACTATTCATATCGAGCTGGCTTTGTTATGATACGCTTAGGACGTTTAGCGACTGTTGAATCTTCGAAGCTCAAATTTAAATCGTCTTTGTCACATATAACTTCTGAACGACAGCTCTTTGTATCAGACTTGTTTTGAACTGTAGTTTCGCAATGTGGAACTGGCCACATCTTCAAGTGAGCTACAGGGCGTCTATACTGTACACCATTTTCGTTTGCTACTATGACATCACTACCACTTCTTTGTACCACCGTGTACTTCTCAGCTCGATATGTTGGCTCCAACTTCCCTATTTCGTAGTTTTTAATCATTACGGTATCTCCTGCTCCAATCTCCGACGGTTTAGCATGTCGACGATTATCCGCGTAAAGCTTCCCTTGCATCTTTTTAATTGAATCCTTTTCCCGCGTTTCCTCATCGCGTTTCCAGTACGGCTCAGTCCTCAATGATGGAAGAAGGTCCTTTACGGGTCTACCAGTCAGCAACTCCATTGGAGACTTGCCTGTGACCGAGTGTGGCGTGGTGTTATAAGAATACACATAATCCTCGATTGATTTCCGCCAATCCTTTTTCATCGCCCTGGCTATTCTCAGCGCTCTTAATATTCCTTGGTTCTGTCGTTCAACCAGACCGTTCATTTGTGGCCAATATGGGATAGTGCGTACAAGCCGAATATTTCTCTCGACGCAGTAATTTCCGAACTCTTCACTGGCGAATGGGGGCCCATTATCAGCTCTGATTGTTTCTGGGTATGTGTGTTGCTTAAAAATGCATTCCAATGCATCTATAGTTTTCCTCGCGTTCGTTGCATTCATCTCAATAACGGTCAGGAATCGGCTGTAGTAATCGACTACAACTAAAAACGTTGCACATTCTTTCGCAGAAAAGAAGTCGATCGCTAGTTCCTGCCACGCACGATCGGGCATTTCTTTACGAAGCATTGTTTCCGGTGGACCCTGCAAGCTGACTGCAGCACAACCTGCACACTCCTGAGCTCGATTCGCCACGTCACGATCCATATATGGCCACCAAACCTTTTCCCTGAGATTTCGTTTCATTGCTACTACTCCAGGGTGCCCACGATGTGCAATATCTAAAGCTCTTCTACGCAGATTTGATGGGAGAATGATTCTGTCATCTCTTACCACAACACCATCAACCAATCCTAACTCTTTTGAAAATGCTTGATAAGCGAACAAACTTGGTGGCCAGATTTGGGTTTCAATTGATTTTATTACATCCTTAAGCACTTCGTCCCGATCAGTCTCCTGCTTGATCTCGTGTAGCGTAATGGCCAACGGTCCTTCTCCTACTCCGCAAACGTAATGTTCAGAAGCTTCGTCGAAAGGTGTATCTGTCTGTGGGCATAACCTTGAAAAGATATCAGAGATGTTATTAGATCCAGGAACGTACTTCACACAAAAATCAAAGGGCTGCAGCCGCAGAGCCCATGCTTCGGCTCTCGAACAAGCGCGCTTTCCTTCTTGATGTTTTCCACCGAATATATATTCCAGAGTTTTGTGATCGGTGAAAACCGTGAAGCGTATTCCGAACAAATAGGGGTAAAATTTTTCCACGGCCCAGACGACGGCCAAAGCCTCACGTTGAGTTTGTGGATATACTCGTTCCGTCTTCGTGAGACCCTTCGACGCGAAGCTTATGATCCTTGGTGTTTTGGAGCTGTCTCGTTGGGTTAAAACTGCTCCAAGACCAACTGGAGACGCATCTACGTATAATTCTGTTTCATCTTTCGGATCGAAAAATCCCAGCCGACGCACTGTGTTCGTTAATTCGGTTCGTAAGTCATCGAATGCTCTACGCTGTTCTTCACCAAACGATTCGACATCACCTCTGATGAAAAGTCGTAAAGCTTCGGTTCTTGTCGAAAGGTGGGGAATAAACTGACCAACGAAGTTAATTAACCCGAGAAAACTTCGTACTTCCTCCTTTGTTTCAGGTATTCTAAAATTACGGATCGCTTCAATTTTACCATTCGTTGGGCTAATTCCATTGCCGCTTATTTTGAAGCCCAAAATCTCAAGCTCAGCTACTCCAATTAAACATTTTTCTTGATTCAGCAACGCACGGTTCTCTTTGAGGACAGCCAGAACTTTCTCCAGCCGGTCGTTATGTTCATTCTGCGTTTTACCCCATACAACGATGTCGTCTATATAAACCACAACACCATCGATTCCCGCTAGCATTTCACACATTATGCGCTGGAATATCTCGGGCGCACAATTGATGCCGAACATAAGTCTCTTGAATCGCATTAGTCCTTTACTCGTCATGAAGGTGGTGATTCCGCGCGAATCTGGGTGTAATTCTACGTGGTGAAATGCGGAAGTTATATCCAGCCTGGAAAATATGACAGCTCCTTTTAGTTTGTTCAGCAGTGTGTCGATTAGTGGAAGTGGGTAATGCTCTCGGTGGATCGCTTGATTGGGGTATCGCATATTAATGCATAATCTGATATCATCCGTGCCCTTCGGTACAACCACCATTGGTGAGATCCACTCTGCTGGGCCATGAACCGGTTCGATAATGTCAGTGTCTAACATATGCTGAATTTTCCGGTTAACTTTATCCTCCATCGCAGCAGGAATTCGTAGATAAGCGATCTTTCGTGGAACTACCGTGCGGTCAATTGATAATTTGATTTGCTGATTTGGGAACTTGGGGAAGGCAACTTGATTCTGTTCAATGCTCTGTACTTCCAACCCAACTTTTAAGACTTTTAGATCCTCAGCCGTTCTCTTACTAAGCAACGATCTATGCGCACCTTGTACTACAAAAAATTCGGCATAACTTTTTGGTTTAGTTTCGTTTATGGAAATCCATGCTTCAAAAATAGCAATTACTTGTAACGGCTCTTGGGAAGCGTATGCTGTAAATTGTCGTTCACATTGAAACTTCCTTTTATAAATTTTAGCGTTGCTATTTACGAGTTGAGCCCAGGTCTGTTCGGTAACCGTGTTGATGACTGCACCAGAGTCTATCAAAAACTGTACTGGAACATGATCAATACAGCACACGATGGTTCCATCGTTTGTGATGTTTACCTGGTAAAACAAATAATATCAATAGGTTTTTTTTTTAATTCTTTTTTATTTGAGTTGAGTCAAAGTTTCACAAGATGACAATTACATATTACCTTTGATTTATAGCAAATTATGTTAAAAAAAAGTGTAATTAAAGAAAACTTATTCTACCTTTGCGGATGGCTCATTCTCAACGTAGCAGCTTGCCTGATGTGAACTTTCATCCTGCAACGTATTGACTTTATCAGTTTTCTTCCAGGTATACCGGGGCTGCGTTGATGCATATCGTCCTGCTCTGCACTTTCTGGCAAAGTGCCCGCGACTGCCACACTTGTTGCAAGTACAATTTCGCGCGATACACTCTCTTGAATCCCGATGGTGTTTCCACGAACCACAACGGTCGCATTCGGTTCCAGTACGAATGTTATTATATCGTTTTTTCTCACGCGCAAAGGGTTGTCCACGATTTGAACTTTTCGGCTCTGATTTTGTGATCCAATCCTGCTTCACCGATGCTACGACGCCTGCTTCTGGTCTAAATGGATACGATTTCTCCTTTTGTTTCTGCAATACTTCCCGATTGACAGCATAGTTGACCAGCTCGTCAAGGTTCATGATGCTCTCGAGGCCTTTATCTCTAACTCTTTCATCACTAGCACCAACCGTGATTTGCTGCAACAATTCATTTTCCACTCGATCCCGAAAATCGCAACGTGCTGCTTGCGTCCGCAACTTAAGTATGTAGCGATTAAATGACTCGCCAGCCGACTGTCTGAGTGAACGAAAAACCTCCAGTTCAACTCTTTCGTTCCGTTTTCCTATGAAGAAGGCATTGAGTCGCTTGATAGCGTTGTCGTATTCAGGAATTTCTTTTGGGGCAAGTGGAATTTTAACTGGACCTGGTTGGATTTCCCCAGCAACCGGTGCAAGGTTATAATAAATCCTTTGCAGACCTCTGCCGCCTCGAGCCAACATAAAGAGTAATTTTTGATGCTGCGAATCGATATTACTTAATTCAAGAACAAGTTCGCAGGCTCTGTGCCACTCCTCCCACTCCAACCGCAAATTAGATGCATCAGCGGCATCATTGAACGGATCCAAATGAAACTGTTTATACGAATCCATCTGTCAATAAAAAAATTAATTACTGGATTATTTATCAACGTCGACAATGCTGTTTTCATAAAATAGTCCAATTATCCCACACCATTATTTTTGAATCAATGTAAACGAATAAAAGCACCCTCACAAATAAACGATTTGAGCTTCCCTATCGAGACGGAAAGAAATGAAATCCTTAACCCTCGAGCGTAAACTAAATGAAGACATCTAATACTTTTGCTCGCTTCTAACTTCTAACTAAACAAAAGTATAATTTTCTAGTTATGTGGATGTATGCATCATCACAATTGATTTTTTTTTGTGCGCACACAGACTAATTCAGCAGGTAGTCTATTCTCCGTCTGCCACAGACTCTGAATATTTTGTTTTCCATTCTGACACGCATTTGTTCTCTCGTTTCGTGTGGCGTCCTTTGGTCTTCGCCCGTTCTCGTACCACTTTTCTCGTGGGTTCGCGTTTTTCGGCAAATCGTATGTCGATTAGCAAATCAGCTCTTGCAGTTAGATGTGTGCGTGCATCATCGCAACCTGGATTTCGCGTTCGCAAACAAACACATTCTGCGAACAAACTTATCTGTCTCTACCGTAGACTCGAAGAAAAAAAAAAAGTGTTTACGCTCTTTCTCCCATTCGTTCTCCTGCTTCGTGCAACGTCTTGTGGTCGTCAACCAATTCCGCCTCTCCCCGCTCGTTTTTTTTTTCGGCTATGGTTCGGCAGAACTCGCATTTTTTTCCTTTCTAAACTTTTTCCATCGTGGCATCGATTGGAGGTTGCTTCTTCTTCTTCTTATTTTTTTGGCGCTACGGTCTTCAACCGGACTCGCATCTTTTCACTCTAAACTTTTTTCATCATCGCTTCTTTTTTTTGCGCTACGGTTTTCAACCGGACTCGCATTTTTCACTCAAAACTTTTTTCCATCATCGCTTCTTTTTTTGGCGCTACGGTCTTCAACCGGACTCGCATTTTTTTCCACTTTGTCTTATTTTTTTTTTGCGTCGTTATTTAAGCTAATAAATGCTGATTGCCTTCTAGCACTACGGTACCGCTTTTTTTTGTTGTGCATCGAATTTAATCTTTCGGAATTGGGCGGATGCCATCTTTTCTATACTCAATACTCGCGATTTTGGAAGCCATTTTGTACCCATGAACTTCTATTATCCGATAGAGTTCGATTATATTTCAGGAAAAAAATATTTCCCCTTCGTTCTTTTTTAATTAGATACTCACATTAATCGTACCGACTGCGCCAAATTGTAGAGTCCTCCGTAGGTTCTTGCTGATCGTCTTGGGAGCCACTTTTAGTTTCGTTCTGGTTGTCCGCCCGTTCCCGGTAACTGTTCAAACTCCACTGCTCGTCTCAGATCAAGCTCCCTCAATTCTGTATATTATCCCGCTCTATTGTATGTTCTCTCTCTCACTAAATTTCTCTTTATGATTCTCACGAGGGATAAGACACTTCATTTTATTGCAATGATTAATATGTTTATTAATACCGACTCTACAGGGTGTAATCAGTCTATCTCTTTCTTTGTACTACACCGGTGTAGCACCAAGAAAAAACGAAAACGCTATTAGACTCGCGTGGAGGCATGAGATAGGAGACTTGTGAGATCTAAAGAGATTAGAAAAACAGATGCTCTGTCCGGAATCCGAACTCAGCTATAAGCTTCCACAGCTGAATTGAAACTAAGCTCCAAATGGAACATAACGTCTCCCTACCATTCTAATCCCTTTAGTGAAGACTATGTTATCTCACCGTTTGACGACCCAGTAAGAATTAAGTTCAAAGTAGTTTTGCTTGAAAAACCTAGTCAATACCCCGGTGGAGAGATATTCACAGGGCCAAAGAAATTGAAAATGAATGGAAAATGATTGAGCAGCTCGGATGTTTGAATGAATGATGCAAACAAATTCGAATTGAACATAGCAGGGCACGATTTGAGATTTGTCCCTCCTTCAAGTTCAAAGCAACCTGTTGAAAATTTGGAGCTCTGGTCCAGAGAGCAATTATCTTGGAGCGAGAAAAATTACGCTCTTCACTTTAATTACAGAAAGGTATTGAAATCATTCTCATTTTTTGTTGAACACCCGTTAGCTTACATGCATGCAAAGAAAAACACGGTATTGTATGTAAAGTTGATACGGGAACCTTATTTGTTTCTATCATGGTGCAAATCTCGCATACGGTATTCCATGGCATAGCAAGATTGAATTGTCGAAAAAAATATATTTTTTTTATTTCGCATATGTGACGTTAATCGATTATCAGTACCCAACCTCCGACGGTTTAATGCGCAATATAACCGGGACACTCGTACAGGGTAGAATAGCCACCTCCGTGACGACGGCAGTTACAAGTTCCGGTGGCGTTACGTCATAGTGCAAATTCAACGGTGTCAGATTGCTAATCGATTCCCACTCAGCTAGCGGATTGTTCAGCCTATTTTCCCGCGTACCGGAGCTCAAAATCAGGTCGTTCGGATTACCTGTTAGATATCGAAGTTCAAAATATATTCACGTATGTACATTGTTATCAATCTTACCAATTTCGTTGTAAACAAAAGCATCCGTTTGCACGCGTTCGCTGAACTTATGGGTCTCACAGCACACCAGCACTGGAACGTTGAATGATTTGGCTACCAGCGCTATCTGAGCTGTTCCGACGCGGGACATAACACATCCGTTGGCTAATAGGGCATGTGCGCTCAGCAAAACCTTTGTGACCTCGGGCATCACGTAGCTGATTGCATTTATAAGAACACAGGTACAGTCAATGCCTTGTGCCACCAGTTGGCGCAGCATTTCGTGTTCTCGATTACGTGGTCGCGAATCTACGATGACAACACGGAAGCTCTTCTGTCGGCGGTTGGCCTCCTCGAGGATATGCTTTATTAGAGAGGAGCAACCATAGGTAAGAATGACGTCACCATCGTAGATTTTCTCCTGCACAGAAATGCTGATAGCTTCTTCGGCTTTTTCGATCTGGTCCCGAACGTAGGTGTCGATGGCGTCCAGGAGGAATTCCTTTTGCTGAAATGTGAATGAACTTTTTAACTATAATTAAAGCGAAGATATTATTCATTGCTCACATCTGAGTCGGAATCTTTCGCGTTTAGCTGTCGCGTGTACATTTTGATGTACTTGAGAGCATTAGTCATCGAGACGGAGAACGGTCGGCACTTTTGAAGATGAGCAATGTTAGGGTTTAATGCCTCTTCGAAACCTCGGGAAAATTCCTTTTCCGGTGGTGTCTCGTAATCCTGAATCATCTGCGTGAGCGCCTGCAAAAACGCTAGGCATCGAGCTTTAGAACCAGCGATAACACCCTCGGCATACTGTAGTCCAAGTGTGGTGATGGCCGAATGCAGTTGGGTCGAGTTGACAATTTCCGAGGCGGCGAATTTTTTCGTGTACAGATGGTTGAACAGTTTAACCATGTGCGGTTGCTGAGCAAGGTCGGTCGCTTTCGGAGATTTCTTTACTTGTTTCTGAAAATGATTGCAAAAAAATTACAGGCTGAAAAGTACTGTAACTGGGAAACCAACCGTCGGAGTAGAGATTTTGGCGATCGGCTTGTCAGGTTTCGAGTTTTCCTTGGCAGGTGGGGCAGCTTTCTTCGCCTGAGCTTCTGCTTTGGCAGCTCGCTGTGCTTCTTGTAGAGCTCTTCTTTCGGCTTTCGTCGTTGCTGGCTTTATTTCACCTTTTGCTCCAACAGATGCTGAGCTTAAATTTTGTGCTTCAAAGAGAGCTTTTCGTTCAGCCTTACTGAGTGTTTTGTCAGCCACTTGTAGAGTTTGAGTTTGATTTGGTTTTGAGGGTATTTCCTCTGATATGTGCAGCTTGGCGAGTTTTTCAGACAAACTATTGTCTGTGTTGGATTTTTGCAGCGGAATGGACTCGGTTTCTACCGATTTCGATTTGTCCTTATTTTTGCCCTTTGCAGCTGCTTTAGCAGCCTTCTTGGCCTCTCGTTCTGCCAAAATTTCCTCGCGAGACTTTTCCGTCTGTGGTGGATTCATTGCTTTTTCTAGCGGGTGCAATTTTTTATGTTGATCAAATGGAAAAATTTGTTCTAATGGGATGTTTACTATTCCTGGAATAGATTGTGGCGACTTTCGGCGTTCAATATTTTGTTGGAAACTGGCTGATTTCAACTTTCTAGGAATAGTGTTGTTGTCAAAGTCATAAACTGTCGAGGAAGGGAATATTTCTTCTGCTGGAATATCTCTAAGAGGTGAAAGTTTTGTTGGAAATTGTAACTTGCTTAAAGTGGGAAAAATCAACTCCGCCGTAATATCTACCACAGAGCAATTTTTTGCAGCGAATTCGTCCTTTTGCCGGGGCACGCTGCCACTTTTTTGGGTTTTATCGGCGATTCCCTTTTTGGGTATTGTTTGGTTCTCGATGTTATAGATCTTCGCCCCTGGGAAGATCTCTTCAAGCGAAATTGGTTTAACCAGCTCGCCTAGTTCCGTTTTCTTAGCTCTATTTCGTTTGCGACGTCTTTTACTAGCGTTACGATTGAACTCCGTTGTATTTTGCTGATCCTGAGTATGAATGTTTTCTTTGTCCTTCGTGGTCGATTTGGAAAGAACGGTAATTGGTACTGCCTGAAGAGAAATCGGATGCTGCACAAGCACTTCTTGTACCGATGCTTGCTTCGGTTTATTCTTTCTAGGGCGTCGCTTCTAAAATATATATCAGAGTAAACTTAGGCTCTTCAAACGTATTATGTATTGTAATAGAAAACATGCAAATTTTGATTGAGAAAAAAAACGAATCACTAATAACTTTGAAACATGAAACTCAATTTTTACACAAAATAGGTATAGTACGAAGATTAGTTCAAAAAGTAGGTATACTACGTAAAGAAAGAGCATTATTCTTGGGGTCACAATAGCACAATCTCCTGTACCTGCTTCGAAGGAGCCTCTGGTGTCTCCATCTTGCTAGCACAGAAAACAAGAAACGTTGTGTTAATATAACTTCCTATTTTGGATATTTATTGGTGGATCGAAGGGAAATTAGATATTATTCATACATTAGTGAGGCAATTTCCTTACTTTCGGTGAAATAGACTAAATATCTTACGGTTCTGCGATGCTTTATAATTTGTAAAACGAATGTAAATCGTCAGTCACTAGGATTTTCTGAAATACACTACAATACTATTTACACTACTTTTGGACCTGAAATTAATATTTATTACCTTTTTAATGTTGAATATTTAATATAACTTTTACAAGTAAACGTTGTCAAAATTTCTACATTGACGTTATCGTCAAATGTGTTCACAGAGAGACAAATAATCTGGAGTGCGTTCACACTGATACTGATATACACTAAGAAAAATTATATAGTAACACTTACCATATGAGGAGGTTAATTAGACTTTGCGAGTATAGTGGTTTTTAACCGACTATAGCATTAGCTCACCTTAACTATATCCATGCTCACTTTCACTATACTTGAGCTTTGTACCATAATAGTAATATTGAACATTCTATTGAAAGCATGACTATTGTGAGTGGAATGTTCAGTGTAACAATATGCGTAGTTATGTTGACCTAACGTTTTATCATAATAGTGAAATTGAACACTATGTTGTTAAAATGACCATTATAAGTGGGCTGCTTGGTATAACAATAAGCATAGTAATCGTGACCTAGGCCTGTTTGTAATAACTAAAACATTGGGACTTTGACATTTGTTGACTAGTTATTTTGAGAAAGGATATTGTTATTCTGAAAATGACGCCTGTTAATATAACTAAATGGATGGTAAGAGTGAATTAAAGCGTTCCGTATATTTTTTTATTAAAATAATAATTTACATAATAATCACAGCGGCAATTTACCAGCAGACAATAGATTGTGCCCAAATACCGCTCGACCGAGGATGGTGAGCCTGAAGCAAGACTGCAAAATCCTGCTGCGCTGATCGACGAATGATACGGTCCAAATACATTTTCTCCAAAATAGAATATGCAGGAAGATATGGACAGCGCTCATCTTTGAAAAGAGTAGCCAGCGTGCGCGATTTTTGTTGACCAGCCGAAGCAAGAACGGTACATATTAATACTTGCTTTCACCCTCTTCCACAATAGATCGGTAGGACAGTTCATTGTAGCATTGGACAGCTTCGATAAACTTACGACGATCTAATCTAATAATCCTCGATAATTATCATAAAAAAGCGCTTTTAGTCTCATTTTTCTGCAGTCACGCTAAAAAAATAGATCGAAAAATTTATGGTTTGAGAACGTTACAGTTCATTATCATATGAAATTTCAGTATTTACTCACCTGGTGCAATACTAATGAGTAAAGCAAACTCCTGGTACTGCATTCCGTTGCGACTTTCTGTTTCGTCATACTTTTAACCCGATTCTTAGTGTAGAGACCTTTAAGGCTAGTGCTAACTCCTATTTGGTCACTGTAACAGTTTGCCTCCCTTGCCCTTTCGCAACACCTAAGCTCCGCAACGCGTTTCACGATCCGTTTCAGTTGCTCGACGATACTCAACTGACTCAATAACCGATCTTGCTCGTTGGTGTTAGTGTCGCTCTATTCAGACACCAGGCGTCATTTCACATCAACAGTCGAACAACCTCCGTTACTGAAAACGCATATCTCTCAATCGTTACATCTCTCCCTTTTTATGATTTTAATATACCCCTTTTTAACTTAAGAATCGGATCCACTAATAAATGTTCTTGAAAGTCGATTTACATACCATTTATTACAAAATCATTGAATTTTGCAGGAAATTTACGGCACCTCTTGGGCAGGACAAACTCACTCTGTGCGGCATCCTCCGTTTCCCACGTTTGTATGTTTTCGTCTTGTTCAATACTGTTGTGACTTGATATTGATTCTCCGCTACTGGAGTTCAAGGAGTTGTCCAGTCTCTTCAAATGTGTGCTGTTCCTAGTGTATACCTTTCCGGATTCATTCGACTGTATTGTCACCGCTCCCCCTTTGATGTCAGTTATTTCGTATTCTTATGTTCCAAAAGGCAGGTAATAATGATCCCTTTTTTAAGTTTCGCATAATGACCGTGTCTCCCTTCTCCAACTTATGATGCTTGCATTGGCGCTGCTTATCTGCCCGTTGCTTGTGTTTTTCCTTCATTAGCATATCTTTGTCTTTAGCAGATTCCAGTCTTAGACTAGGACCATGATGAATAGAGGGAATCCAATTCCTAATTTCTCTTCCAAACATCATTCGACCCGGAGACATCCCTGTTGCTTCTTGAGGCGTCGAGTGATATAGCGTTAAATACTCATACAAATCTGTTTTCCAATCAGTTTGTTGAATCACGCTAATCTTGAGGCGTTTTGCAATATTACGCATTTGTCTTTCTACGGCTCCATTTTGTTCAGGCCAATATGGTGTAGAGAGATTCAGGTGGACCCCATAACTAATACAAAAATTTCGAAATTCAATGGTTCTGAATTGGGGACCATTGTCCGATGTAATTGATCTTGGAATCCCGAATGCACTGAACATTTTCAAAAGAGCTCCTATAACACGCTGAGTAGTAGCAAGTTTCATTGATTCAATTTGTATAAATCGGGTAGTGTAGCAAACTACAACTAGCAGTGACATTTCACCGGGGAGGCCCTCTTTAAAATCTATAGCCAAATCTTGCCAAGGCTCCGTTGGTATACGACGCGTCATAGGATTAGGCTTGTCTGGCAGTGCAGTCATTTTGCACGGTTTACAATTTCGAACTACCATATCAACTTTTTTGTCCATCGCTGGAAGTCTGGACTTTTGCTCTGAGTTGTGCTTTGATCGAGTTGCATCCTTGATGTCCCACATGAGCTAATTGGATCACTCTTTCTCTCAGTTGACTGGGCACTACGATTCGATCACCTCGTAAAATTAATTCCCCGTACATTGTTAAACTGTCTTTAATTGTAGCTGTTTTAAATTCATCCGAAACCGCATCCCAATTTCCTGAGTACATTGCATCCTTAACAGTCTGTAGTTCATCGTCCAATAATGTTGCTTTTTCTATCTCGTCAATTGAGATAACTGTTGGTTTCATTGCTTCAGAAAGCCATGCGATTAGATCTGGCTCTGCGCATGATGGATGTGTACTTTGAGATAATCTTGAGAGTGAATCAGCTAGGTTCTGACTTCCAGGTTCGTACTTAACAGTGAAGTCGAAGCTTTGCAAACGCGGAATCCAACGTTCGATTCTTGCAGAAGGTTTTGATTGAACTCTATTAAGTAGGTATTCTAGCGGTTTACAATCCGTCACTAGTGTAAAATGTAGACCATATAAAAACACGTATAACTTTTCCATAGCCCAAATAATGGCGAGACACTCTTTTTCTGTCTGGCAGTATTTTTTCTCGTGATCAGCTAAGCTTTTGGAGATACATGAAATTGTTCGTGAAATGCCGTCTTTAATCTGGATTAATTTGCCCCCAATCCAAAGGGACTGGCATCGGTTACTAAAAGCAAATACAAATTAAATACGCCAAGGTCCCATACAAAAGGGTAATCATTTTTTGGCTCTCCGAAAACTAGATTTAATGAACCCTATGCATGGATTTTGCTTGACAACTAACAAACACTGAAAAGTAATAAGAAATGGCAACACATTTTGATAAATCCGATCAGAGCATGCCGTTTTTAAATTTAATAAATAATTGTTTTTGTTGACATTTGTTTGTGTCTGTGCAGATTTGTGGTTCGTTATCCTTTAGTGGCCACTGGCCAGAAGTGGTAAGTTGGGTGGTTTCTTTAAATAATCTCTTCTCGCACAATATAATCTCTTCTCGTTAGATTACGATCCGACGTTGGCAGCCGAAACTGAGATGGCAAAAGAAGCACAACCTACTCTTAGAAACAAGGATGAACCGGAAATCGGTGGCCTGTTCGGCACTCAACAAAAAACCACCCAACGTTGCCTCAACTGCAACACCGAAAGTGTCAAAAATAACATCCTGGTGTGCAATCTCCTGTATCCTACCAACAGCAACAACCGACATGTCGATGGATCATTTGCGTAAATTTTGAAAAATTATATGTCGTTGAAAAAACTACACCGTCCTGGTGTGAGAAGCGCAACTAGTTCATCCCACTAATCGAAAGAGTCGTGTGGCTGATCTGCCGAAAATTCTATCGGTTAGCTGCGGTCTGGAGACGGACAAAGAACTTGAGTATCTAGAAACAAATGCCGCGGCCCTCTGCCCAAGTGTCTAGTGATGGGGACTCGCGAAATGGTGCAAACGTAAATAATGGGAGAATATGTCGTTACGGGATGCAGTGCTCTCGGGTAGATTGTCATTTTTTCCATCCGAGGTGAGATTTCTTGAACCTGAATGTTGTTACCACAGGTCCTGTAATATTTTACGTTGTTCGTCTAATCGTCTAATATTACAGAAAACTCCCACCGTCGAATGCGTCTAATCAAGGTCAGCAGAAATTATGCTTCTCGCTAGGCTTCCGAATAACATTGGATGAGAAGAATTTGAAAACTGGATCATTGAAAACTGCTTCCAGCTGTTATGAAGGTTCTGATGCTCACGAAAGCTGCAAACTAAGCGAGTCAGAGCATATTCCGTAGTAGCAACAATTTGAAATCTTCTACATATCAGATATGCCGTTTCGAAAATCGAAAAGTATCGCTTGTCGGCGACCGTTTGCTACATCAATGACAGAACTCAGCGTAATCAGGTAGCTTTGGTGCACATACCAACGAGCTATCATGATCTCAAAACGGATCGAAGTGGAGGGGACTGGTACATATTCAATGATTTTAGTATTTCCCCGGTGTCCGCGCAGGAAGCGATTTGGTTTACACTGGATTGGAAGGTTCCATGCGTTCTGTTTTATGCCAGTACCGCACTCAGGAACGAACAAGGAAAGAATAAGTAATATTTGACTCAGTACGTAAATCAATTCACAATTGATCTGTTACCATACTCCAGGGAAACCGAGGTGACAAACCGTTGGTTGAAAAATAGATCTTTCAATCGGGTGATTGGTGCCAATGTATGCTGAATTTGTTACTTTGAATCCAGAGGAGAGAGAAATCCGGTCCGATGGTAAAATGTCCACCGTAAAACCTCGTCACATGAGTGTTGCTAAGATCACGTGTATCCGCGGGCAAAGTAAACATGAACGAGTTCCTTCGTCGATGATTACATCTCCACTCAGGAGCAGATTGTCGATTATCTGACAAAATTCTTCGGAATTAAACCAGGCGATCTGGATGCTATCTTTAGCAACAAGAGACTGACGACGCTGAAAAAGTGTTAATTTATTATTTATGTGTTTTAGGGCCGATTTCTTCACCCTCGCTTAACTTTTAAATCAGGTTCACCAGTACGTTTAAACCTGGCTTAAGCGCTACGCGAGGGTGAATAAATCGGCCCTTAATCAATGGTTTGAATAAATCTAGAGAAATCGGAAAACAATATGCTTTTATTGCTTGCAAGCAAAAATGTAATTGAAATCGTGGAAATACAAACGTTTACTCGATTGTGACTATTGAAAAGTCAAGTGTAATGACAAGAGATTATAACTACTAGTGGGAGCAAAGCGCTACTGTCTCCATGTATTTAAGGTCTGAAACATGCGGTTTCGCCCTAGCATATTGTATCCCATTGCTTTGCATTGCCGGGGCAATATGTGTCAAACTAATGGGCCTAGTATAGGTAAGAGCAAGATAATAAACCATCAGTGGCAACTCTCAGGCGCTCGCGCCGTTGTAGGTATTTAGTTCAACACCTGAATTTCTAGCGAAATCTTCCGGCAACAGCAGCTGCTCATTCAGGGAGCCATTCGCGCGAGTGCTGGAGGGTTAACAGCGGCATGCGACCTGAAGGTAATAGTTATAATCTTTTTTACAATAGCTCATATCATTCCACATTCCCGGTAAGTTTGTTGTAAACATAATTGCAGCTATTCTATTCGTTAAACTTCTAAGAATATTATAGTTCTCATCTGCGTTCTAAATTTTTCTAAGGCATAGTTGTGTTTTCTAAAAACTACTGCCTAGCTACAAACTTTCATTATAAATATTTTTGTTAAATTTGCCTGCGGTTGGTCCACTGATGGCCGATCAACATAGGTCACTAGTTATGTTACATTATTTATTTGACTACTGCAAATTATATATTTGTCTAACATTCACCCGCACGTCTTCGCTTCGGTACTAGATCCAATAACCAAACGTGATTGTCATTTGTGACACACCAAACCAAGTTGGTTCCTACGGAATTCTGAGCGAACAGCACACGCATGAAACGATGTGGCGTAGCCACATTAGACAGAGACAATATTTTATTATTTGTTAATGAGTACTATTCTATTGTTACTAAATAAGACATTATTAATGCCTAATGTGGCTACGCTACGATTTTTTTCTAGCGCTGTCTGACTTAAGCTAGGGTTAGCCCCTATGTTTGAGTATACCGGGCAAACGAGTGCATCACACAGGTGCGATTCCGATGATAAGTAACAAAGCCACCTCGTCCGCCGGATCCTCAACGGCTTTGCGCTGCTTCGGATCCGTGGACTCGGTTATGCCGCATAGCCGTATTAAGCTAGCTTCGCCAAAAGCCTTACTTTCGAGAGCACAATAAACATACGAGCAAGATTAGTAGGTACAATTTATTTTTAAGCTTTTTAATGAATTATTAAAATTTTCGCTTTCCGCCCCTTTTTTAAGAATCTACAACACTAAATTAGAATATTTTTAAAAGAAAAACATGTTTTCCGCCTACAAGGGAAGAAGTAGAAGTTAATCGTCTCTATGACACGATGGTCCCATAGCGACAGACCTAGTGAGATACCGATGCCACCGTACAGTAGTAATGCAAGCGAAGTTTCAGACTTTTGCAATACTGAGCCTTCCCGATAGAGCATAAAGAGAGCAATTAGTGGTCCTATCGCGTTACGCACATCGTTACCACTGTGAGCAAAACTTCCGAACGTTGTAGTCAGTATCTGCAGGAACGAAAATAGGGCTGACATTTCCTTATTTTCCTCCTTCATTGGATTGTGTCTGCTATCTTCCAAACCTTCCTTACCACTAATTTAAGGAACTTTACTCGAATCCGGATACAGGGTCGTACTGATTAGTGTATGATCCAATCCAGCTGCATTTTCAATTCTTCCAATATAATTCCTGAGATCTTTGTCGGTACCGTTCAAAACAACATTTGGCGTCACCAGCGTGTAATCGGCTTTCGGAAGAGTACTATCACTCTTGGAGTTAGTAGGAGATTTCCCATTAATCGTTGCCTGATACTCATCGATGTAGTTTAGGCTGGTTATCGTCAGATTGGTGTTATCCAGACCGATTTGGTTGGCTGAAAGTAGGGTTTTTGCTTTCTTCACAATTTTCGGTTCAATCTTGTACGGATTTGGTTTGTTTTTTGATTGCATGCGGAGACGAAAGCTTCTTAATCAATCCGCTGTACTGGTGCGAAGAGGACAGCTCTACCAGTTCAGTCGTTTCGGTAACAGCTGGTAGAGTTTTTCCATCGCCTATCAAGAAAAGTGGACATTTTGTTCGCCGCGGACTTCACAATCCGAATCACCGACAATGAATTCAGTGCATGTGACTTTGTTCTGATTCAGAATCTCGTTCTTCTGCCAAGAAATGACAAAACGCTGCACGAGTACAGCAATCAACAGTCCTACGGAAACACTAGCAACTACCGCCATCCAAGTTGTGATGTTATCCATGTAGAGCAGCTTCGGTCCATCGTGCACAATACTGAATACGTTAACTGCCATGTGTGGCTTCGTAAAACAGCGGCAATGATAACAGCCCAGCCTTGAGCGGGTTTCTGGCGTTCAAAATGAATCTATAAATGAACCAGAACAACATCATGCTCATCATACCACAGAGCACGGGTCAAATGAACCACGATTCGACGATCGTTCCGAGTGTGCTACACTTGAGTCCTTACATTCCACGGGCAACCAGACTGAAACCGATAGTCGAACCTACGATGCTGTGCGTCCCGGAAATCGGCAGATTGAAAAAAGTTGCTACCAGCAGCCACAGGGCGGAACTGGCCAGCTCTGATAGGCAACACAGAATTAACTCAACCTCGGTGCCTTTGTACATTTTATGTCGAAAATGCAAGCGAATAACATCGTGAGAAAGAAAAACTTTCAAGTAAATAAAAAAACGAATAACAAAAATATCACTAGGATACAATAATAAACAGCTTGGCGTTCTGCGTTGCCAGTTTCAATGATAATTCATCAAAGTACACTGTCACTTTGACACTGTACCTTTCCAGGTACAGGGTAGCGTAAAACGAGTCCTCGAAAAATCATCAGAGCATTCCGTATTAACATATTTGTATTTGCTAAAAGCGTCTCATCTTTGGGATCAAAGTATCCAAGGGATTCAACTTTGCCTAAGGTGTGTTTAATTGCATTTAATTCCCCGGTGTGTTGTTCGTTCCATACGAATGGGCAGTCTTTAATAAGCAATGTCCTCATTTGGAATGTCATAGTCGCCAGGTTTGGAATGAACTTCCCGACAAAATTGATCAATCCTAGGAGCGATCTTAATTCCGATACCGACGTTGGAGGTTGAAGATCTAAAATAGCTTTAATCTTTGTATCAGTCGGGCGAATTCCTTTCCTCGATATGTGGTGTCCCAAAAATTCAGCAGCTTCCACTCCGAATAACGATTTCTGCTTGTTAATTTTCATGTTTACCTCCTCAATTCGTCGCATCACTTCTTCTAAGACCTGGTCGTGTTCTTCTTCACTGGCTCCGTATACCAACAAATCGTCCATGTATACTACTAAACCTTTGATACCGCGGAAAACGTTTTCCATTTCACGCTGGAATAACTCTGGCGCTGATTTTATCCCAAACATAAGTCTGCAGAACCGATAAACTCCGCTCCTTGCGACAAAAGTTGTAATTTCTCTGTAATTGGGCTGTAGCTCGAAATGGTAATAGGCTGCTTCGATATCAATCTTCGACAGTTTCGCGACCTAAAATATTAAAGTGTTATACACGTTGCTGCCTCGAAATAAATATATGCGTACCTTGGTAATTGCAACCATTGCATTATCGATATTCGGTATCGGATAATTTCCCCGCTTCACAGCCTTGTTCGCGGCCCGCATATCTACACATAGTCTGATGCTGCCATCGGATTTGCGTACCGGTACTAGAGGAGACACCCACAACAAGGGTCCTTCTGCTCTCTCAATTATGCCCTTTTCGAGTAAATCCTTCAAGGCATTCTCTACATCTGCTTCAATAGCAATGGGAAACCTCCTTGCCGCTTGTGCAACTGGTAAAACCGTTTCATCTAGTTGTATTTTCAAGGAGACATTTGGAACCTTCGGAAATCTTTTAGTATCTTCGGCTACAAGCGTAGATTGCCCCGACAGAATCGAATTCACATTGTATCCTATTTTCAATACGCCGAGAGCAAATGCAGTGCCTTTACTCAAAAGGTCGGTTTGTCCATCCGGTGCAACTAATACATGAGCCCAAATGCCCGAAGTTTCTCCAGGTATTATGATTTTCGTCTCGAAGGAGTTACTGAATGCGATATTATCGGTTGAAGCGAAAGACCTCAAGTTGATTTCCCAGGAATGTGGTGTTTTCTCGTTCAACATAATTGCTTTCTCCGCTTTGAGTTTTTCGAAAGTGCTTTTTTTTATAACATTTGCGGGTGATCCCGAATCAACAACTATTTCTATGGGTACACCCCCTATTTCAAGTCGAAGAACCTCGGTATGTTCTTGTCCCGTTTGAACAAAGAAAACCCCTTTATTTTCTTCCTGTGGCTCCGAAGTGATTGCGTATATTCGCTTGGATTCCGTCTTCTTGGTATCTGGTTCGTGTTTTCTTTTTCGACAGGACACTTTAAAATGTCCTTTACTTCCACAAGCGTGACAAGTAATGTTCCTTGCTGGACATTTTTCGGTTTCTCTAGCTAGATGACCTGGTTTGTTACAGTTGTAACATTTGCGATTGTTATCCTGGAATTTGTTGAAAAGATTTGTCCTATTAATCTTTTGAACAACTGCGTTGTCACTGAACGAAACACCTGGTTTTTCATACTCCCTGGTTTGTTTCTGTACTTCCTCGAGAGTCTTGCCTAATACTGTTGCCTCGATTAATGTCATATCATCCGTAAGTAAGCGCTTCCTTAGCTCAGGAGATTTGCAACCTTCAATAATTTGATCAACAATGACGTCATCGACCTGGGAGAACATACATCGGTTCGCTTGGTCCTTTAACTTAAAAACGTATTCTTCAAAGGATTCCCTATCTTCTTGTATCATCGCGCGAAGAAGATGCCGTTCAAACCTCTTATTGAGTTGAGGTGCAAAGTATTTATCTAATGAAGTTATTGCTGATTCGTATTTCAATACTCTTATTTCTCTATTTTCTTCCGAAATAGGGCATTGTACTTCCCATTTTGTATTTTTGTCGTAGAACTCTTGCAACTCAATACCACCTAAAACCAGCAACATATACTTTTCTTGATCATCGTCAATTTTGTTCGCACTGATAAAACGCTCTCTTCCACTTGATCCATTCATTTCTTGGATCGCTCACCACTCGAAATGAGGGCATAACCGCGGCATCTGCAATAAATAAAACATTCCTGTCATGAGTTTCACGGACCGTACATAGAACAAGCACGAAGCTGGTTACACAGGGAATCAATATGCAGTATCAATCATCTTCTGCACGAAGCTTGTTCTTATACAATCCATTTCCAAACACGAAGTTTTTTTTCATGTTACATATCATAAGCACGTAGCTTTCTTTAAGCTTTTTTCATAGCACGTAGCTTATTCAGGGACACACATCTTTCGATCTTTTTTTTCGTGATCAATGCTGATATCTAGTTTGTATGTACTCGTGTACATAAATTAACACCATCACTTGGACACGAATTTAGCCAGCCATCTTTAGCACGAAGCATTACAATTGCTCACCACCAGTACAATGCATAATATATTTCACCTCGTCTAGTATGAGAAACACCTCATTTGTTTGGTGCATTGACCGCGAAATTACATCCATTATACCTTATGCATCTCACAAACAAAAACAGTCGTAACAAAACTCTTTTTCGACATGCTCAAGCTATCCGCCATTTTGAACATCACAGTTTTTTTCACTCCATTTTCATTTTCTATGTTCCACATGGCTCGCGAAAATTTAACGCCATTTTGGTTATTTCTACTGCACAATTTTTTTTGTTCATCCTGTGTAACTCCTTTCCAATTCCCCTCTTTCGTACATTTCGCTATAAAACATCTTACCTATTTTCATCCTCGTCGCCATTGTAACAGTTTGCCTCCCTTGCCCTTTCGCAACAACTAAGCTCCGCAACGCGTTTCACGATCCGTTTCAGTTGCTCGACGATACTCAACTGACTCAATAACCGATCTTGCTCGTTGGTGTTAGTGTCGCTCTATTCAGACACCAGGCGTCATTTCACATCAACAGTCGAACAACCTCCGTTACTGAAAACGCATATCTCTCAATCGTTACAGTCACTAAGAATCCTTTCCGGCTGGGACTCGATTATGCGATGGTTTATAAGGCCTTACCGCAAAATTATAGTAATCGTAAAAAAATTGAAGTCTTCGAAGCACGCCCTTATGTTATGTATACGGTTTTTCACTGTAATGGCCGCGACATGTAGGAATATATTTGGGAACGCAAAAATTGACCAGTTTTATAGTTGATAATAATACAAAATATAGTCAGCTGAAAAGCAATATACGCAAATGGTGCTTTCGACATGGGTCTCGTCCACATAAACGATGTATTTAGTTAATTTAACCTTTGTGTTTTCATAACAACTATACATTAAGTCTTCGGGACTTATAAATACATTGTGCAGAGAACAATGACACAAAAAGTATTTATAACAATGACACTGGTTATATTTAAGATGCTCATATTTTAATTTTAACTTTATTTTAATAGTGATTCAGACTATTCCATTATCAGTTTTAAGATGACAAATATTGTTGGAGTGACCATGATCAAATTGTCATAAATACCAACATTATAGTTGAGCGGTAATCGATTTTTTGAGTATTGTTTACGATACAGAAGTTTAGTCTTACCGATCTCATGGTCATTCCTACTTTTTTGGCAAATAGTCAAAACAACCATAAAAGTCTGGTCATATATACTATAGATTTTTTCTCAGTGTACCCGCTATACACCCTACACACTTAAAATCCATTACCTACCATTATTTTCCACCAGCTTGTGATGTAGTTTTTGTGTCATGTGGCGTGTACGTACATGAGCCGTAGAAAAGTTTATTATTTTTGGGTAAATTTGGAATCCCTCTCTTTCGTTTTTCGTTGGAGGAAGTAGGATGCACAGATTTAAAATTACCTACTGCTACACTAAGAAACATTATGTGGTAACATTTACCATATGAGGCGGTTAATTCGATTTCATGAGTATAGTGGTTTTTAACCGACTATAGCATCAGCTCACTTTAACTATATCCATGTTCAAATTCACTATATTAAAGCTTTAAAGCATAATAGTACTATTGAACATTGTAAGCATGACCACTATAAGTGAGATGCTCAGTTTAACAATATGCATAGTTATCTTGACCTGGATCTGTTTATTGTAACTAAACCAGGAGAATGGAATGTTTCACCATGCATTACGCATAATAGTCAAATTGAACACTCTGTGGTATGAATGACCATTATGGAACGCTTGATATAACAATAAGCATAGTCATATTGACTAAGGTCTGTTTGCATTGACTAAAACATTGAGATTTTGACATTTCTGCCTATTTATTTCAAAAAGGGATATCGTTGTTGTTTTCAAAATGACGCGTGCCAATATAATTAGATGGATGATAAAGATTTAAGAAAGTTACAGCCAATGAAGCTTTTGGAAAGCGTCTCATAGTTTATTAATAACATACATAAATAC
Source organism: Topomyia yanbarensis (assembly GCF_030247195.1). NCBI lineage: Eukaryota > Metazoa > Arthropoda > Insecta > Diptera > Culicidae > Topomyia > Topomyia yanbarensis. The sequence continues at coordinate 349,273,845 of NC_080672.1, read as the reverse complement.
ATACATACATTTTTTATTAAAAATAATCGTTTCGACAACCAAATCGCCCTTGTATTTCCTGCCTTTACGGTTAACTAAAAACATCGAAAATTTTATGATTTTAAGGCGTCGTTATTAAATTAAATTGAAGTACTTACTGCATCTAGTAAAGCAAACACTGAATATTACATTCCGTTGCGGAACATAACCTTCTGTTTCGTAAGACTTAGAAATCGATTCTCTATGTCAGACCTTGGAACAGACCATTTGTAAGGCTAGCTCATTTTTACCCAGTAATTATTTTTCTGGCTGAGATTCGATCATACCCAAGTAACCATAAGCATTAAGCCATTGCACTATATTGGCTATACATTTGCACTAATGTTGCATTGAAACTCCATTACAGCATTAACAACGCAATAAAGCCCTTTATTAGCATCAATAATGCATAACTGCACAGCCGACATATAGCATTATAGCTTGCTCTATATGCGTATATAAAGCTGATATAACGCGTACATGCTTCAAGGATCTTTAAGGCATGTAAGCTTTACAAGTGCATTTAATGCCATTATAGAGCATATAAAAAGCTGATATAATGCTATTGTAATGCTGTGGGTTTATTTGTTATGCAACTCTTCTTGAAGATTATATTCGGCATATTTCATTCCAATCGAACATATGCAATATAGTCCAGGAAGCAAACGCAGCGCACTTACCGTGAAGGACGAGGCAAGGTACCTCAGTTCGAGACTTACTAAAGGTAATTTTCGTAAAACATTCTTATCATATCAGAACGAAAAACCATTATGGATATTCATTACAATCCATTAGAAGAAAGTCAATTACGGTTTTAAACAGAACATTTTATTTTAATTTTTTTTTCTTTTTGCTCATCATACCGAAAGGAAATATAAGAAATGGTTTTAAAATCATGGCGAACAATGACAACCAGCTGAAGCTTTTTTATAGCATTAGTAGTGCTAATATAAGGCTTTAAAATTTGACATTTGTGCGCTGGTGCTATATAATAGCATTAGTACTGCAGAAACGAGCTGTCAATCTCTGCACAGTAATAGCACTATATTTCGCCTTTTCTGGCATAATACCAGCATTATATAAGTATTTAGGGCTTCACAGCTCTATAAAACTGCATTATATGTGGATCTAAAGCAGATATTAGGCTACGATATAATGCTTATTGGTTACTTGGGAAGGCAACACCCAAAATGAAAAAAAAGTTATATGCTTTGGATGGTGTTTATGTCAAATAAAAATAACCCTGCGGGAAAACATGTATTCATTTTTTTCTGACAGGGCATCATTTGTCATGAAATTCGATATGTCAAATGCTTCTGATAGTGTCAAATCAAGACTGTCAACATATTTCTTTATTTTAAATTTAAATTTTATTTTCACGTTTCCTGAGTTGGAAAAAAAACAATCATAAAAATCAGCTTTATTAATGTACGTAATAAAAGAAGTTTTTTCTCATTTAATGACCCAATTTCGATGTTCCGTTCTGTTCGGATAGTTGTTACTTGGGTAAGTTTAAAAACGTGTAAACTAATTTTGGCCAAGAATTTGGTATAGTTACGCCACTGTGCGTTGTATTGAACGTTAACAGTTGTAATAAGTCTGGTCACCTTGGTCGCTAAGCTTATCGATCCAAACGTCAAATACGCCGACGACGTTTATCGCCACGTAATTTTGTGTGGTGTTTTCGATTGGTTCTAACCGGGAGGATAATAAATATTTTGTTGTCCCGATAATCGCTATTAATTCGCTTTCAAACAGCAAATCAATGTAAGTTAAATCATAGGCCATTATTTTTGGCTACTTGCCAAATTGACATAATTCTATAAACGCTGCTAAAACTGTGTATGTTCTCGTCAAACAGCACACAAACAATGGACTCGATGGTTCGCTACATCTCCCCGGTCAATCCGGCTGTGTTCCCCCACCTGGCCAGCGTACTACTACTAATTGGAACATTTTTTACTGCGTGGTTCTTTGTGTTCGAAGTATCACGCCCGAAAAATGGAGGAAAGGAAAGTGTCATCTTTAAAGAACTGCTGATTTCGCTATTTGCCTCTATCTTCCTTGGATTCGGTGTGCTGTTCTTGCTGTTATCGGTAGGAATTTATGTGTGAATCTCCTGCGAACCTGTCGGCACCCTTTGGTTACGCCGCAAATTACAACACACCTCTATCTCTGAATGTTTCGGACGCGTGAGTGGTCCAGTGTGTGTCGTTTCCAAAAAAAATAGGTGTACTCTGTCACGAAATGAGCTGTAAACAGTTTTCTAAGTGCTGAAGGTGTGTATCCATTCCTCAAGAGCCTGCAGGATTGTATGAGAATATTATTGATAAGATAAAATTCGAAAACTAGATTTTAATGTAATATTCTGGCCGATGTGAACATCCACAGCTAAGTGAATTTCGATAGAAGCATGATTGAGAAATCCAATTTCGTTTGGTTTTTGTGACATTTTTGTGTCTGTTTTTGTTAACAACGACAGCCTGCCATGTGCTTTAAATCAAGTCAAAGAAGCAGTGTTTTTCGATACTGGCGCGCGCTAACTGTCTAGTCCAACTTTCGATTGAATGTCCCCAAATCTGTCACTATGAAACTTTAATACAAATTCGGGCTAGCGAATTGTTTGACTTGACCTAAAAAGGTTGTGGGGCTTTCTACTCCCAACACTTATTTTCTTGTATCATCCGAATTTCACGTTGATGAAATAAGAGAAAAAAAAACCTTGTGTTCTGCGTAATATCACTGAAAAGAAAGAAAAAATAACCGCCGGAACCATCAATCCTATTCCATACTAATAACTATTATCAGTCTGCCTTCTCATCTCAGATTAGAGGTTAAAATACGTTCCGCAACCCACACGAAAGTGTCTCAGCTACATCAAGTGCTAATATGATATTGGCTACGTGCAGCAATTTGGCCTAGGCAGAAAGCTTCATTGTGAAGACTCTTGTACACATGGATGATGCGAAAAACAAAGTACGTCTGCATGACTTGGTCCCGCACACAAGATCTGAGTTTTTTGAAGGGATCAATTTGAAATACGGAAAAATGGAATCCGTTGTAAATGACACTTCTCACAGAGCACATCCATGTTCGAAAAAAATCAGCTAATAGGTTTGTTCCAGTACACGATCCCTGCTTTCAGTTGCTCTGGAGCTTGCTCCTTTTTAACGCGGCTTGCTACCAGAAGCAAAGAGATGAAAATATTGAAACCATTTGCCGCCTGTTTGCTCTGGAGTACTTTCAGTTTTTCCTATTACTGGATCAAACCTAACGAATATCAATTAAGGTTTAAGTAAACTCGGTAGTATGTAAAATGTACTAAGTTTCACGTTCGTTTTATTCATATAAAACCACCATTAAACTGTAAAAAGGAATACACTGCATTCATTCGATTTGTTAGGCTAAACAGCGAACATACCAAACCATTGTATGCCAATTAATATGCCAACACTTATTTAAAAGTGTTCGAATGTTATGAACGTGCATAAGCGAACAAGAAAACATCTTTAACGTCGTTGTCCCATTCTAATATATTCAACCAATCATTTTACATATTTTGGACTTTTCAAGACTTTACTTTGTAATATTAAAAATAACATTGATCATGTGTGATAATAATTCTCATGGGGGATAGATACGTCTAGAGCGTGCCAGCTTCTGATACCATGAGAGAGATTATTGGATTACAAGAATACTAACACAGTTTTTCTGTCCTGAAAAATCTCGCCTCCCCATTGCTTCCGCATCGCATCGCCTAGCTAAAATAAAAGCCGTCAAGTTTATTAGTGAAGGCAATAAGGACATTAATGGGCAGAAAGGCTGGCCTTCTGTCGGCACTTCTGCATCAGTGCACGCAGCATAAACTGTTTCCGCGAAAGTTGTCGCACATTTTTGAGAAACACCTCCAGATCAATCACTCCGCTGCGCAACGCTTCGCCCATAAAATAAACCGCATCCTCGATGGCAGCCTCCTCGGCGTACGCATTTAGCAGTCTGAAAGTGGCCATTTGTTACTCAATTTGCAGCCGCACATTAGCCAAAATATACTTACTGTTTATAAAGTGGAGCCGTTGTAGTTACCGCTTCGTCCACATCGATCCCGTCTACTTTCTCCAGGCTTTCAAGTGCTCTTTCCAATTCCTGATCTTTATCCTTTAACACCGCGATGCTTTTGGTCAGCTCTTGTTCATCGCGTTCCAGGCGTGAGATAATGTCGTTGATTTTCGATTGTCCTTCGTTCAGCTCCTGTTGAGTGCGTTTCAATGTTTGAATCTCTGCCTGGCACTGATGAACCTTCTCCTGGATACGTCGCTTCAGTTTATCCTCTACTGCACTGACCAACGACGCCTTTATGTGTTCCTCGGTGATGGTTCCCGTTCCTTGGGCTGACGGGTTCTGAAATATAAAAATCTTACTGTAAGCAACAAGAACGCCACGAAGGCCAAAATATCCGTTACATATCCAGCGTTATAACCGGCAGTAGCTGGCATTCCTGGAGGAATGTAAGGAGGAAAGTTTCCGATGGCACCCGGTTGACCGTAACCGCTGTAACCTCCGCCTGCTGCCGGGTATGGTGGATACTGCTGCTGCGCCGGATACGGACTGTAAGGACTTTGAGTGCTCGTTGGAGGTTGTGGCATAAATGACTCTAAAATTAGAACCCGTTATCCGACGTAATATTTTTAAAAAAATGTCCATCTTACGAGTAGGATAGGGTGTTGGTTTTGTCTTCGCTTGTTTCGGCATCGAGTACACTGGTGGAAACTCTCCGAAAGTGACAGTCATCACCTGGATGAGTCCAAGCAAATCCGATTGCAAGGGATTCCAGTCGTGTAGATATGGCAAATAAATCTTCCCGTTGTGATCAACATACATCGAAACCTTAATATGCATATCCGAAGTTGGTTTAACGTAGCAAATCGGAGCATACCGGGGGTGGGTGTCCAATAGCCAGATGCAAATGGGGATGTGATAGGTGTTACCTTTGTACCGCACAGGAATAGTTCCCTGCAGATTGAGCAATTGCTTCACGGATCCATCGTTGAATACTGCAAGCAGGTGATTTTTTTTTGTTTGTGGGTGAATATATGAATATCAATACTCTGACTCACCATAAGCATCGAGGTGATAAGCGAGAGCTTTATATTGTTTCAAACAATCGCTGACGTCTTTCTTGGTAGCCACAGGGTCCGTATACTGCAAGAGGGGACCATTATTATTTAATCAATGTATCTAGAGAATGATTAGTCTACTTACTTTAGACAACATTCGTCCAATGTCCTCCATTTTTATCCTCTCTTTTACCAGAAAACGTGTTTAAATTAACTCAAAACATTCACTATTGTGGAATTTTACTTCAGCAATAATTTTTAAATATTCCTGTGCTGTTTTTTCATATCAGATGAATATGATTTTAACGCCAATGACAACTTGTGAAGAACAAAAGCTGTGTTTTTGACGACATACTTTTGACAGCTACAACAGTGTTGGCAACATTCTGCTGTTGTTCATCGATTGAACTGAAAAATCCAGCAGGGCTTCATGGATCGATCGGCCAATGCTCCCCAGTTAAGTTTAGCCGGAAAATATGCAGGAATGCTGGCTGGTTGTAGTTCGTAGAATTCTGGTTCATTTCCGGCTGAACTTTTTAGTGACCCTTTAAAACTAGAGCAATCTACCCTCTAAGAACGGTTGGTTTCAAAATCGTCCAATGAAGGACGTTCGTTGGACCAATTTGGACATCGTCCAAATATCCGTTCAACAAACGTCCATCGTTGGACCCGTGTTGAACGATTTTGAAACAATTTTTTGGACGTCTCAGTGGGTAGTTAGTGTGCACTGCAAATAATCTGCCCATTAAACTCAAGTGTTTAACACTTAATTTTGCCGCAACTGTCTTGACACTTAGAACTCATGTGTCAGGCACTTAATAACGCACTTCTTTGAGAACACATTAGTGCCAATAGATGACACACTTAAGTTTCATATGCGTGGCGTATTCAAATTAAGTGTACGACAAATTAATATTGTATGTAATTCTTATAGAATTCAATTTTGCTTCAACTTGAATATTACCCAAGTAACCATAAGCATTAAGCCATTGCAGTATATTGGCTACACATTTGCACTAATGTTGCATTGAAACTCCATTACAGCATTAACAACGCAATAAAGCTCTTTATTAGCATCAATAATGCATAACTGCACAGCCGACATATAGCATTATAGCTTGCTCTATATGCGTATATAAAGCTGATATAATGCGTACATGCTTCAAGGATCTTTAAAGCATGTAAGCTTTACAAGTGCATTTAATGCCATTATAGAGCATATAAAAAGCTGATATAATGCTATTGTAATGCTGTGGGTTTATTTGTTATGCAACTCTTCTTGAAGATTATATTCGGCATATTTCATTTCAATCGAACATATGCAATATAGTCCAGGAAGCAAAAGCAGCGCACTTACCGTGAAGGACGAGGCAAGTTACCTCAGTTCGAGACTTACTAAGGTAATTTTCGTAAACATTCATATCATGTGAGAACGAAAACCCATTAAGAATATTCATTACAATGCATTAGAACAGAGTCAATTACGGTTTTAAACAGAATATTTTATTTTAAAATTTTTCCTTTTTGCTCATCATACCCTAATAAAAAAAATATTATACACAAACATTAACCCATATAGTCCAACGATTCCACATATTGTTTGGATGATACCCTGAACAGGTCGTTAGGCTCTTGAATGATAAGATGTTTATTAGGGTACCGAAAGGAAACATAAGAAATGGTTTTAAAACCATGGCGGACAATGACAACCAACTGAAGCTTTTTAATAGCATTAGTAGTGCCAATATAAGGCTTTCAAATTTGACATTTGTGCGCTTTTGCTATATAATAGCATTAGTACTGCAGAAACGAGCTGTCAATCTCCGCACAGTAATAGCACTATATTTCGCCTTTTCTGGCATAATATCAGCATTAAATAAGTATTTAGGGGGGAGTGGGCGTAGCGTATTGGTAAATCGATTGCCTTGTACGCAGCGCACCTGGGTTCGAGTCCCGACCCCGCACATAGGGTTAGAAATTTTTCCTAAGAGATTTTTCTAACCCGAAGAGGCGAATGACCTTAAGGTTAAAACCTCTATAATCGAAAAAAAAAAGTATTTAGGGCTTCACGGCTTTATAGGACAGCTTTATATGTGGATCTAAAGCAGATATTAGGCTACCCCAAGTAACCAATAAGCATTATAACGTAGCCTAATATCTGCTTTAGATCCACATATAAAGCTGTCCTATAAAGCCGTGAAGCCCTAAATACTTATTTAATGCTGATATTATGCCAGAAAAGGCGAAATATAGTGCTATTACTGTGCGGAGATTGACAGCTCGTTTCTGCAGTACTAATGCTATTATATAGCAAAAGCGCACAAATGTCAAATTTGAAAGCCTTATATTGGCACTACTAATGCTATTAAAAAGCTTCAGTTGGTTGTCATTGTCCGCCATGGTTTTAAAACCATTTCTTATGTTTCCTTTCGGTACCCTAATAAACATCTTATCATTCAAGAGCCTAACGACCTGTTCAGGGTATCATCCAAACAATATGTGGAATCGTTGGACTATATGGGTTAATGTTTGTGTATAATATTTTTTTTATTAGGGTATGATGAGCAAAAAGGAAAAATTTTAAAATAAAATATTCTGTTTAAAACCGTAATTGACTCTGTTCTAATGCATTGTAATGAATATTCTTAATGGGTTTTCGTTCTCACATGATATGAATGTTTACGAAAATTACCTTAGTAAGTCTCGAACTGAGGTAACTTGCCTCGTCCTTCACGGTAAGTGCGCTGCTTTTGCTTCCTGGACTATATTGCATATGTTCGATTGAAATGAAATATGCCGAATATAATCTTCAAGAAGAGTTGCATAACAAATAAACCCACAGCATTACAATAGCATTATATCAGCTTTTTATATGCTCTATAATGGCATTAAATGCACTTGTAAAGCTTACATGCTTTAAAGATCCTTGAAGCATGTACGCATTATATCAGCTTTATATACGCATATAGAGCAAGCTATAATGCTATATGTCGGCTGTGCAGTTATGCATTATTGATGCTAATAAAGAGCTTTATTGCGTTGTTAATGCTGTAATGGAGTTTCAATGCAACATTAGTGCAAATGTGTAGCCAATATAGTGCAATGGCTTAATGCTTATGGTTACTTGGGACGTTATAATGCTTATTGGTTACTTGGGTATATCATTTCCTATAAAAGCCATGCGCTATCATAATAATTTTGAAATGGGAGAACATTTCTTTTTAAATGACAATAAATATTCTTTAGTTTGATTAATTTTTTTTTAATTTGAATATATCGTAGAACACAATACATTCTGCAAAATAAGTAATAAATAAATTAATAATATATTTTTCTTACATATAAAAAATGAATTACCTTAGCCCCTTACGCGGCTCATCTTCTAAATGATATAAATCATTTATCTGCTAAAACACGATTGACCATCAATTTCATTACCAGCAAAAATAAGCTAATATATTAATTATGTTTGCATTTTCAAGTATTAACTTACCATCCAAAACCTTCTAAATTTGCCATGCATTCATGTTTTTGCGCCGATGTTGTGGAAAGTGGACTTGTACTGAAGCGTTTTAACACTTAATGTTGTCGAAACATGGTTTACATGGACATTTACGATTTAATAAGCTTACACTTTAAATTTAAATGCGATAACAGTCGACCATCTCATTGGGTGACACACTTATATTTTAAGCGTTATTTTATTGAAGAACAAAAGGGAAATTCTTAAGTTTTCAGTGCGGTTTGAAACATAAATCTTATGTGTCAAATCTTTTCGAAAAAAGTTTACATTATTCACAGTTATGCGCAAAACATTTATGTTTCAATACGCTAACCTTTAAATTTTAATTGCGACGACTTTTAATGTTGCCGCAATTGTCAAAAACTTGAATTTTACGGGCAAAACATATATAGTTTAATACGCTGACACTTTAAATTTAAAAGTGATAACAGTCGATCGTGTCATCGGGTGGAACGCTGAAGTTTTAAGTGTATTTTTATTAAAGGGCAAATGGAAAGTTCTTGACTTCTCGGTGTGGTTGAAAACATAAAACTTATGTGTCGAATCTCTTCGATAAAAAGTGTAGATTATTTGCAGTGTGATCAAGAGGCCACGACGTATCCGAACGAACATGAAATTTGACGTATTCACAATAGAAATACGTCACGTCTGCTCGTTTGGATACGTCAAACGCGTCTTGGCCGCACTCTAACTAGAGTGCTCTATTCAAAACTACACGAAAAATAATCTGACAGTACAACCCGGATAGAATTTTACAATAGCATTTACCCTACAAACAATCATAAAACAATAAATATTATAGTTATTACTGTTGCAACATTGTTCGATGCCAAGTTCTCACAGTTGATTTACAATAAAATATCATGTAACAATAAATTTCACTGTTCAGCAAAAAACTGATACAGTGCATTCACATTAAATTTTACTGTTCTCGAGAAAAAAATGTATGAAGGAAAATTGATTTTCTTAATGTTAAGATACATAACCACCCCCCAGATTATTGTTTTTGTATTGTAGCATAACACTAAAACTTACTGTAAATTATTGTAAAATTACTGTACTGTCACAGTGAAAATCATGGTTTTGTTACTGTACATTTCTATTCGGGAATCCATTTAAAGTACATATTAACAATAATTAAAATAATGTGTGTATTTTAAGTATGAATATGCTGTACTTGAAATCTTTTTTGTACTTAAATTACAATTAATTTAACACGTACATTTTAAATGTTGGCGTTAATGTATTTTGTGGTATTTAAAGTAACTAATTAAGTACGACTTTTCGCACTGCGTCGTATTCATGATTTAGTGCTTGCCCCTCGGGAAAAACGATCTTCAACATGAATTGAAGAAAATTTGTTCATCCTAGCATACCTGCCACAACGTCGATACACTTTGAATTTTTCGTATTGTTGTATTATCGGCGGACTACCACGCTAACCTTTATACAGATGCCGCTAGGATAACAATGTATTTTAATTTATACTACTAGGACAACATCTGTCGCATTTTTTGTTGGTGGTTGATCAACTATTAGCTTAGTAAATAGAATCGACAAATACTATTAAAATTTCACCAAGCAATAAGTGAAGATGAATTCATCGGTGAAAAGACAATTTACGATCATCTGATTTGTTTTGCTGGATATAGGTTTCAAGTTTACACGGATGAAACTAACTAAACTAAATCAATTATGGAATTATCGTTTCGACTGCGTCTTATTAGAATCCGACACTAAGGGGTTTGCTCAGAAATGTACATAGTGATTTCTGTACTTGGTTCAGTTGCATTCTTCGAAGTGCAACTATATTTGGCAATAATTTTTTTTGTAAAAATTTTATTGTCCAAATTTTGTATCCGTCTACAGTACGCTCATCTGGTGGTATACTTGTCATGTAGCATAACATCTGGGAGAAGTTCTTCAATATAAGCTGACGTTTACGTCTTGATTGGTGTTTTAGAACCGGGTAGATTCAATCCTCTGGCTGTAGTTGGCTCAGCCTTCGATCCATCGCTAGGAAGGTGTTCCGCTGGATTCGTGTTGTGCTCCAGAAAGCTCCAGAGAAAAGGTAAGTCCGAGGCCATTTGCATCATGCGGTTCGTTAGCAAATCCTTGGCTTGGATGGGTGGTAAATGCAAATTTAAACCACCTCTGTTCGTAAGAAGTATCAAAGTTTCGAATGCAATCCGAGTCCATCTTTTCTCATACCACAGAAATGTGCCGATTCGTGAAATAAACTTTCCACTGTGTTTGTTGGGGACGGTGATCACTGATGTTGTGTACCATATTTTCGACGTTATGTATGTATTAATCAAGAGAACTTTCTGTACGAGATTCAAATTTCTTATGCTGTTCATCCACATACACGTTTGGAATCCTCGTAAAACTGCAACCCAATTTTGATCAACCATTGCGGAAAAATATTCCGCAAAGTGTGTTACGAGGATTTTCATTGTATTCACTATCTGCAGCCACTCATTTTCTGGTGTCAAGTTGATTAAACTAATTTTTATGGCGTTAGTTTTCTGGGTGTTCAGTCTTGCCCCCGAGACAACTGCAAATGCTTCAGATGTTTATAACAGTTCGTAACTGGATATCACTGTCGATAAACATAGAGATATCATCAGCGTAGGCATTCAAGACAGCATGTGGACATTCTCTTTGCAGTTTATCAAGCAGTGGTTGCAGATAGAGTACAAACAACAGCATTGATAATGGATCTCCTGGTCGTACAGATGTTTCTATTTTTATTACGTTTGCTATTAATTAGCACCCTTGGGAAGCTATTGTTCGTACAGTAAATTAGCAGGTTGATCAACTTGGGATTAAAATTCATTTTTCTCATCGTACTTGTCAGGAAGCTGTACTCTACCCTATCAAAGACATGGTCGAAGTCAAAAGCAAACAGTAATCCGTTTCTATGGTTCGCTTTTAGCTCACAAATGCGGTCCAGTATACGAGCAGTGGCTTCGAATATGTTACGCTTTCCATTGGAGCATTTTTGATGTTTGGATAGCATCAATGGAAGCAAGGGGTCAACCCTGCTTTTTATTATTCTAGCGAATATTTTGTAATCAACATTCAGGAGCGATATCGGTCTGAATGCCTTAACGCTATTATCACCCTTCTTCTTTCTAACAAGAACAAGCACGCTGTCAAAAAAATTCTTAGGGAGCATTAGAGGACGTTGCTTCATTTATGACAAAAGTGAACTCTCTCTCGATTACTTGCCATACCTTTAGATCAAACTCCTTTGGTAAACCATCATTGCCGGGAGATTTTCGTGAGCTGCTCAATTTAATTACTTCTAGAACCTCATCGGAAGATATTTCGATCATTCATCGTTGATTGGCCTCATTTTCGCGCGGGATGCAATGTGCTGGATTGAAGTCGTCGCTCTCGACCGGATGGGTGGAAGAGTACAATCTAACAAAATATTCTTGCACACTCTGCTGTATCGTATTTGGCTCTCGTATTGTGTCAACTCCATCCTGCCAACGTTGATCCTGCATTGACGTTTCGGTGCGACTGGTTTTCTGGTTCGCTATATGAAAAATTGATGTGTTTTCTCCAGCTATATAGATTTCGATCCAGCATCGTGTGCGATGTGCATAGCTGCATTGGAGAGAGAGAGCATCCTTCCCTTTATGTGATTTATTGTTTGCAGCTGGTGAGGATCGCCATAACAACGATCATAGGCTGAACGAAACATGCCATAGTATAGTTCTATTGTATCATGGAATGAGCGCTGGATCATCAACCAAGCTTGGATGCATACGCCATATTCCACGACCAGGTGGATTTCCAAATGTTGGAAGAACAGTGCGGATTATGTATGCTTTGTGATCCGAGAAGGCTGTAGCAACAAAATTTGCGGTTCGAATCCAGCCTCGCATATTTGGCGTGACGAGATCTCTATCTATCCTAGAGGCAGACCCGGACCTAATAAATGAAAATTCGACGTGTTGGCGGTTTAGGACCTCCTAGCTATCGTCTACACCTGAAGCGGTCATGAATCGTTTGAGCATTGGGCTGTGTGCGTTTGAACCAGTAGCATCTTTCTGGTTTACAACTGAATTGAAGTCACCATCAATGATAGCTCGGTTCGTGGAGTTGTAGAAGTAGTATGGTAGCACGTAGTTGTAGAAGTTTTCCCACGCGTTTCGATTTTGCGTTCTCGATGGTGCGTAAACGTGGATGAGTGTGACGTTATTGATCCGTGCGCAGATTAATGTCGAGTCAATGCTTCTATCAACATGCATGAGGGATAGAAAACTTCGTGCTGCAATCGCTGTTCCTCTTTTATGCTCGTCTACATTATACTCAATGTTAAAGCCTGGTATGTTGAGATTTGTTGTTGCCACTTCCTGCAGGAGGATAACATCTAGTTCGGCGGACCGGATAAAGGTATTCAGGGCATCGAGTTTTGTCCCGTTTGTCACTGCGTTCATGTTGATTGTAGCAATCTTGTAGCTCCTCATATCAGCCATTTCGATCGTGGGAAAACTGTTCGTTGACATGTTGACACCGCCAGCTGAATGTTGTCACGGCTGTGGCTGGAGCAGGGAGACCAACATAACTGCTTGTGTAGACGTCAGTAGCAACAATAGCTGTGAATAGTGGAATCTTGCTGAGGATGGCAGTATCATATTTTGCTTCGAGGGACATATAATGTCCAAAATGCTTACCGAGGAAGCTGTAACCGCTGCTGGCAGATTCATTCCACCACAGCCGGCGAGCGCTGGCATCTTATTGTTACACCGACAGAACGACCTGATGGTTGCTAAGGCTGCAACGGTATATAGTTTTTGGCATTTTTTGTTGATTTGCAATCGGCACGAGTAGTTCTTTGGCGCAGTGGAGGCGACGTGAGCTGGGAGGGTGAAAGGTCGTTGGTGAAAGCATCGAAGCGAAAAATACTGCTTGTATATACAGTTTGTTGCTGCGGTGTTGAAACAAGTAGCTGGTCAAAATTTCACGGACGGCGAACAGTTTAAAGCCGAATTTACACCTATCCGATCCGTTTCAGTTCCGTGCACGGACGCCAATATTCTTTCATACAAACCAAATGCAAGCGTTCACACTTCTCCGGCACGGCGCCGTCAGGGACAAGTGTGAATGCTTGCATTTGAAGTGCATGAAAGAATATTGGCGTCCGTGCACGGAACTGAACCGGCACTGAAACAGATCGGATAGGTGTAAATTCGGCTTAATGATGTTATTATTGCACCAACGACTCGTGTAGTAGATGAATGCAACTGTATGAAGGAAACATTAAATTTTGGTTTTGTTTTTATTTCGCCTATGAGACGAGTAGCACCAAGTCGCAGCGACAGCGAAAAAAACTGGTAGCATTGGAAACTTGCTGAGGATGGCAGTATCGAACAATGCTTCGCAGGACATATACTGCCCAGAATGCTTACCGGGGCAGCCAAAAAAGCTGATTGCAGATTCAGTTTGTTGTGGCAGTGGCGAAACGGGTAGCAGGTCACTTTATCATCTCGGATGGTGAGTGTTTTGTACGCCGACAGAATAGGTTGGTGGGTATAGCAGCTTTATCAGAAGATTGTTTTGTGATGTTTTTCTTTCGCTGACGTGGTGAGTGGTGGCGGGACGTAGTAGCAGTGACGGCAGCTGAGGATAGTCGAAATTCGCTGAAGGCGGCAGTATCATATTTTACTTCGGCGGGACATATACTGCCCAAAAAACTTACCGAGGAAAATGTTATGTTGTGTTGATACTTTCGGTTGTTGATAGCTATAGACGAACTGTTCAATGTAACAGTAGTGAGAGGGCTTGACGGTGGCATATTGTTAGTTGAATGATGTATTTGGTTGCAGCTGGGTGCTGCGGCAGCGACGCAAAATGAGAAGAAGCCAGTATATATGTTTTTGATCTGACTAGAATGATTCAGGCTAGATGGCCTTTTCATTGCTTATTTCGTGAAATTGAACGTGTGTGACGTGGATGTTGCTTTTGCCTTGTGACACTTTTTTTGCGTTATTTTTTCTGTCATTTTCAAGAGATGATGCTGGTCTTTTTGTGTTTACTGTAATGGTCCTGGTTTTGTCTATGATAGAATCATCATCTTTTGCGAAGCCAGCAAATGGGCTAGTAAGGCTAATGGTGTTAACATCCGTTGTAGCTTGGGAGGTTCTGATTGTTATTGTTTGTTGCTGGCCTCTGCTCTCGAATGTGTTTTGGGATGACTCTACCACTAGGGGCAGATCACTTGTGATGCATTTTTAAAAATCAGCGAAATTAAATGCATTTATTTCCATCAAAATAGAAATTCATAATGTATTTTGTGTTGCGTGCAATGTTTTTGCGTTGCCTGCAATGTGGGTTGCGTTGCGTGTAAGACGTCAAAACCCTACAGAAAAACTAGCCCTACATTTAACAAAACGTCGAACAAAGTGGGTCAGCGTAGGACGTTTGTTAAACAAACTTTTCTGCGAGGGAGTGCCAAGCTGATGCAGAAATGGAAATTAAATGCATTTTTTCTAATTTGATGCAAATTTGTTATACATTCTTAGTGATCTGCCCCTAGCTCTACCACCATTGTAGAATCACTTCCAGCCAGCGATGTATTTCATCCATGGTGCTGTGTTCCCTTTTTTAATTGTGCTAGCGTTTTTAGGCTGGCGAAATATCTGCTGTGAAGTTGTGTTACCATCACATACGACGGTATCGGTTTTATGAGTTTCATGCGCATTGTTCTCACTCCATTGGGGACTCCAGGAAAAGTCATTCCAGACTTCATCACGGATTGAGATGGATTCCCCATACTCACGCATCCTGTATGCTAGTTGTCCATTACTTGTGCTCGGGCGAAGATCATGAACTCTAACCTCAACAGACCCATCTTCCATTGACAGTGGGATGCTGTAGGATTTTCCGTCGTGATCAAGCTGGTGTTTCATGTTGTGTTCTTGTACTATATCCTGGGCTGTTTGGGTCGAGTCGGTGCCCACGAAGACACGTCCATTGCTGACTTGCAGGTGCTGTAGCTGGGTCGCTTCGATAGCTAGATTTTTCGTAATGAATTCTGCTATTGCGGGAAAGTTTAGTTTTGTCGGTATAACTCTGAAGTTGATGACAAATGTTTTGTCAAGCGATGATGCCATTTTGGCAGCAGCTGGTTCCGTCTATCGCTAGGGGAAGATCACTCTAAGAATGTATAACAAATTTGCATCAAATCGAAAAAAAATGCATTTAATTTCCATTTGTGCATCAGCTTTGCACTGCCTCGCAGAAAAGTTTGTTTAACAAACGTCCTACGTTGATCCACTTTGTTCGAGGTTTTGGTAAATGTAGGGCTAGTTTTTCTGTAGAGTTTTGACGTCCTACACGCAACGCAAACAACATTGCACGCAACTCAAAAACATTGCACGCAACGCAAAATACATTATGAATTTCTATCTTGATGGAAATAAATGCATTTAATTTCGTTGATTTTTAAAAATGCATCACAAGTGATCTGCCCCTAGGTCCGGGAATTTCGTAAAAAAATCAATCCAGATACTATTGTGAAAACACGTGTGCTCACTACAACAGTTTGCTGTCAACTATCCATCGAAAACATGTAAAATGAGTCTGCTATTAATGGTCGCCTGGTGCCTTCACATTTTCCGCAGGGTCTAGTAGAGAAAAAAGAGAATCTTGAAGGACATTACTAAAAATTGCATTCCAATTTCTCACCGTGTATGTTTCATCGATTTTTTTAGTATATGCAAATCCCCCCCTTTTGAAAATTTATAATAGATTTTTTGACAGTAGATTTGACATTTAAATTGTTCCACCTTTCGAATTGAAAGTCTTGCTTTGGGATCGATTTTATTCCGAATCTCGTTCGTTCGTATTCGCGACTGCATGCGTTTTCAATGCGAAGTGCGTTGAAATTTATTCTCCGACGTTAAATCGAATTTTTTAGAATAGAAATTCAAATGCAAGCTTCAGCGAACTGTTTGATATAAAAAAAATTAAGGACTTTAAATAATTACAGAAGGCGCAATACAGAAACCGATCTAGTAATCGCGACAGATTTCATATTTTCTACAAAGCCAGTGTTAGCATTTTTGTGAATGGATTCCGACCCAGAAGTCGTGCTAGTGGATAAAGTGGACGAAGACGAACTTTCGATAGATAAGGACAGCGGAATGGAGTCGGCTGGGAATAGCAAGGACGATACACCGGAGCGTAAACAGGCAACGGTAAGTTGGAATAATTGTATGCTTTTCATTTGGTTTGAAGTTTTAGTGAATAATTACGAATGTGGCTTATGATTGTGAGATCGATTGAATGTAGCTGAGTGAGTTCTTATCAAATTCGGTATTTTTAGTTATGCAACAAGAATAACCATGAGTAATTATTATTTCAGCTTGACGAGTTGCCTCGGGAGGAGCTTCCGAAACCGGCAGCGGTTCCGATTTCAGCTACAAAGTCTCAACCGGCAGCTAAAACTACACCAGCCGCCATCAAGAGCAAGGATGATGATTACGATGACGTAAGTAGTGCTTTCGCATTCTAGCATCTGCAAAGCCTAGCGTTGCAACGAGATTATGAATGGAAGAATAAAATTGAATTGTAGTTTTGGATAGAGGAACCTTCGAAATGTGTAGCACTGTTCCAATCTAACTAACAAAAGCATTGCTGATTTTGTTTTCGATTTAAGTTGCTCTAATATTCACAAAATACAAATAAAACGACAGCTTCGAGCGAACCTAAAGGAGCTCAGACCAAAAAACGAGTTCAGGTTATTCCAACTGAAACCAGATCTTGCCAAAACAATGTCTGAGTTATGATTGCATTAATTTTCTATGAGTTTATGATCCCATCATATTTTAAAATTTATTAATTCATAAAAAGCTATCTAATGTTTAATATACTGTTTTTAAGGAACCCGACGAGACATTGGCCGAGCGGTTGTGGGGTCTTACCGAAATGTTTCCCCAAGGGGTGCGAACTGTCGGCGGCACGGTATCAGACCTATCCGTTGCCAGCATAAAAGCGTTGTACAAGTTCACCTGCAACGCATCGTGGATATTCTTTACCAGCTCTATGATTCTGTTCGCACCGGTCGTATTCGAGGTGGAACGGGCGCAGATGGAAGAGATGCAAAAGACACAGCAGAAGCAGGTTCTTCTCGGTCCCGGATCGGCTGTTGGTGCCGGCGCGGGTGGAATGCCCGCAATGCCCCCGATGGCTGCACGATAATCATATCCAGTGCAGAATTTAAGTAAGGAACTCTTGAAGAATAGTTTGTTTGCTAGTTTCAAATCTTCAAGTAACGACAAGCTACTTCAGACTGTCAGAAGCGAGAAATGTGTTGGCAGGCTCAATGAGCTTTTGCTGTAGTTCTTAAGCGGGCCTTACACGTTCAATATTTTTGTCAATACCAGACAGTATTGACAAAAGTATTGTACGTGTAATCGAAAAACTTGTATTGACGATGTGGATTTCAAATGGTATTGAAATATTGTAACAATATCGTCAATACGCGTATTGACAAAAATATTGAACGTGTAAGGGCCGCTTTAGAGAGAACAATGCCTAGAGTTTTGTTCTTGCAATTATTTGAATAAATAAATAGAAGCTGTCGGATGACTGTTACTAGTAATCTTATCCTAAATAAACTGTGAAAAGAAATAAATGGTAAATAAATTCTGAGAAATTCCTGTGTAGTAAATGGGTTAACATTTTCGACAAGCGGTTCATTTTATTATTTCGATATAACATAAAACTCAACGACAAAACGAAAGATCCAATATTAATAATGATCATGCTTAAAAAAGCTCTACTTGTGCTCATCGTTACGATGTGCCCAATCATGCTAGTCGATAGTTACGGAAGTTTTTGTAATGCTGCATAATCGACAGCATGAAACCCTCGGTGCTTATGATTTCGATATCTGGAAAGCGTTCTCGCAGCTTTGGCCATGTATCCTTATCCTTCTGGTCCGAAACGGCTAGCACCTTGTCCGTATGCTTTGGTTGCTGCACGGGAAATTTAATAACGCGGCCGCCAGCGCTAGCCACAATCACTGTAGAAACAAACGAAAGAAATACTTGTAACTGCAACTTACTCAACAGCAAACTGAAGCTCAATCTTACACTGCACTTCCTCCGGAGGCGGCATGGTGTTGGTCGTAACAATCACTGAGTAATCTTGAAAAATTCTCGTTTCCTGAGCCATCGTTAACGATTTCTTTAAATTAAACTTGAATCGTCGCTCCATCTCGAGGTCCTCTAAAATGTAATTCCATGGATCGACGAACTCGCGTTTGATTGCCACCTGCTCTAGGTAGGTCTGACCGACAATAGGAATGCCCTTGGCAATGGCACAGAGGAATTTGTACGTTCGATAAACCCGATCCGATACGAGAATCGACGCCAGCTCTGGCATATCCACGATGTGACCGCCTGAAGCATAGGAAATTGATAAGTGGAAAGTATACTTTTTTCGCAAAGACCGAATGGATATGAATATCTACGGGTTAGTTGAAATCATGTTAAAAAGCATGTAAAGAAAGTGTAACTTACCTGTATCTATACTTACCTTCAGCTGGTAGAACTGTTTCGTTTCGACCTGGGCATTTGTATATCAGACTATAGCAATGTTATTTTTCTAACCTTTACGCGTTCATAAAATGCATCGTTCTCGTCGTCGAGGTTGTCAATATAGGTATCATGTTTTAAAGCCGGCGTCGGCGGTAAAACATGATGATGAGTTATGTTACCATAGACCATGCGGTAGACTTGGGTGCAACGCCCAACTCCTACTTAGCAGAAGGCAAAGAATTCTTCACATTTCCTTTCGATCATGTCCATATGAGCCTACCTAGTCCTAGTTTTCCGTTCTAAGTTTATAACTGATTCGCTCTAGAATACCTATCCGTCTTTCAATTTCATTGCTTTCGTTTCTCTTAGTCTCAAATTTGCCGAAAATAGCCAACAAAATCGATACAGTAAAATAAACATCTGTGAGCAGTCATAGTAGAGCATAGCATAGCATGAACACCTGCACAAATCGTAGGGTGGAGTTGCAGAATTGAGCATATCTCTATTGTCATATCAGTTTTCGCCACGATCTGCAATGGCGTAGATCCGCTTATTTCCACACACCTGGTTCTTACAAGCTTTTTTATTTTGATAATAGTCCGATCATCTACTTATTGAAAACGCTCGGAACCGAAATAGTTTTCATAGATGATGGAGATAACAAAAGGCGTATCGAATGTATATAAACCTATATTGGAAGCTTTTTTAGCGTGCTGATAGGACTGTACTGCCCATAATCGCAAGTCAGTCCCATGTTCTATGGGATTCCATATCTACATGGGACTGACTTGCGATTATAGGCAGTGTAGCTTATAGCTTAGGGGATCTCGATCCGTCCCGCGAGACAAAAGTTGCAAAATCGAACGAATTAGCAACTGTCTGCCAAGTAAACACTGGTCCTCGGGAGGAGGACTAAATTTTGCGCCTGTTTGTCTCGAAGTGTGTAACGTCAAGTCCTCTATTTTGTCCAGTCCAATGCATCAAGCTTCTAACAACGCGTGTTTAATCGTCAGTGATGCAATTAAAACTTCGCATTGATTCCGCTTTTGTCTTGTTTCTGATCTCCTCTTGGGTCCCCTAGGTCTGAAACGGATCAATCGACTATTAAATAAATCAGAGCGCGCTGATAATCGCAATGTCCACGAATACTAATTTCCCTATATTCTGCCAGTTATTATTCCTGATCTAGTGTGTACCAATGATTATTTTGTTTGAAAATCAAATACAGTTTAAGATTTTAATAGTTAGAACTAAGTCATAGAGAACAGACATCCAGATTCGAACAAACAAATTTATAACGCTTGTTTTGTCATTTGAACAAGTATTTGTTATAGCATTGCGACCACCATACTGGCATATCCCATAATTAGAATGATCACTTGGATATCAATTCAGGAACACTCACGCACTAAACGTCATGACAGAACCACCTCTCGTTTACCTTTGGATGTGCCTTTTACTCAACTTTTACGCTTGAGATGGATGTCTGTTCTCTGTGCCGAAATTGATGCTGCTTCTCAGTTTTGCACGACCCAGAGGGAACTTGGTCTTGATCCCACTGCTCTGTCATCGATGTTACGTGATATTCGTTATGGAATATTGTTTGTTTGGGGTCCATTCATAAACAATGTGTCGCAGAAAAAAGTCTAAAATTGTTGTTGGCTTTAATAACCCCGCTCCACTAGTACGTTTCAAATAATTACTTTTTCTCTCGTTAATTCATGGATTTTCCCCAACTGTCAATACGGGACATCATTTATGAACGGCCATTGGTAATATCTTTAGAGCAGACAATCCAATGAAAAATAGGATTCATAGGATTTTTGTGCGTTTTTAGCACCTTGTGTCACATCTTTATGTTTGTTATACATACTAAGAATACCAAATCATGTGATGTAATGGCCGGAAGATTAGAGAAGCAATCTCCCCCCCCTTCCCCCTATAAACCTATATTGGATGTTATATCAATGCTAATAAAATTACCAATGCATACGCAGCTCTTCTGAAAACAATATAATCAAAATAACATGGAAAAATCTCACCAGGAGCTCCGTGGTGCCTTCACAACTTCCGGCGGAATGCTGGTACACGTGGGTCTCCTAGCAGTCGGCGAGGGACTTCCGAACTGCCGTCTGGGCTTCACACCAGCACGTAGAAGCAGTCCCAAAAGCCGGCAGATCAAACAAAGCATCTAATAGTCTCTTGTTGGCATCACGTGGGAAGCTGTCCTCCCGGGAACGCTGCACCTAATGGTTCACTGATGATTCACTATCAGACACCGAGGGTGAACAACAAACTATTATTTTTTCAATTAAAATTCACAGGAGAAAACTGACAGCGAAAAAAGCGTTCTACTCCAGACGAGAGCTCGCCTACTTCTTTGGCTGCGAGTGGCCATAGTAGAGATAACGAAATTGCGACGTTCCGTCACTAAGCTACAAAAATCCATCTATCCACCTCTGGGAGAACACCAGCGAACCCTCCCCCGGGAATAAAGGCCAAACAGGACAAGTTTATCAAACTAACCCCGTGGCCATGACTCCTCCCGTCCCGTTCAGTATGCCGAAACCTAGAAGATCCAACCGCCAAAAAGGTAAGGACACCCGACTAAGTGGCACAGAGTAATCATCTACCCTTCCTACAGAAGCAGCAGCAATACTCCAAACGTCCCCTGGATGCACACCCAAGGTGGATTCGTCGCCATCTGTCCTACCAACTTCCACAAGGTCGACCGATTAGGATCCAGCAGCAGACCTGCGTGGAATAGTAGCTCTAGCCCAAGCCCAGCGTTCACCCGACGTAAGAAACTGCACACTGGCCATCCAGTGGAACTCCACCGCCCTGAGAGCAAACCTAGGTACTTCCACCCATCCTTGCTATTCAAGGTACATACATGGAAGGCGACACGGATTCATCACAGTGATTCGGTTACCGTTTGACTTGGGAATCAGCTAAACGGTCGAACTTTTACCAGACGGTTGGCCTCGGAAACAGAAGCTTATCGTTTGGGTTGGTTTAATTGGTTGAAGTAACTGTAGACCCCCTTTCTATTGATGAATGACTTCAATGCCCATCACACAACATGGCGTTCAAGGTGTTACAATCGCTCTAACGCCATAGTTAGCCGGCAGTTGAACACAGGTGAGGCTAAATGGCGGCAGTATAACCTTTCTACGGGGCCGTTCAACTTTTGCCTCCCTCACTGAAGATTGCCGGTTTTAGCAGCCATTGGAAACAGCGGCCAAATTGCAATCTATCATGTTATACGGATGCCCCCATCGAAATCGCGGCGTCGTGGTTGGAGCGGGCGGATTGGCCCACCAACGAAAACAACGTTTCGGATGCCCTCGATCGGGACCGCGATTACTCGCCCGAGGAGCTTGTCATGATCCAGACTATAATACCATGCATCCCCCGAACTATCAGAGCACTATCGCAATAAGTTAAAAGGGATAAGTTCCGACTGGTTGGCTGCGGAGCTGTGGACAACGGCGAACACCCTAAGCGGCAAATGTAGACAAAAAGGCTTTGCATTATCGGTCAACGGTACCACGCCAGTTGAGTCCTCCGACATTGCAAATGAAATCGGAAAACACTTCAGCTTTCTCTCTGGGGACTTTGTCCTCCCACCTGTATTCCTAAAAACGAAGAAGTCACCCCTACAACATTCACGCCAAATGCGAACTAGGATTATTACAAATTTTTCTTCGTTGGCGACCTCGCCACTGCGCTGCGAGCACAGTGCAATTCTGCCGAACTCGACTACGTTAGCTATCCCTGACTGTTTAGGATCTTACCTCCGGTTGGCAATCGAGTGCTAGTGGACGGATGCAACAGGATTTGCGGAGGCGGACCTCTCTTAGACAATCGCGGTCACTATCCCCACTCGGAAGAAGTGCGAGGTAACCAGGAGTTCGAATAACTTTCGACCTATCAGTCTCTTCCCCAGCGCATTAGAAAAACGATGAAAAGGATAACAATCCGACGCCTGATGACCCTCCTCGAGGAAAAAAACCTTATCGACCGTCGTCAGCTCGCATTTTGATCGGCACAGGCATGAGGTTACTTCGGCGAAATAGTAAGCAACGTCGTAACCAACGACTTGCATCTGGACATCGCCATACCACATCTCGGCAAGACCTACAACACCGTACGGCTCGAGGGAGTGCTCCGCCACTTGCATCAATGGGGTGTTCGCGGGTACCCCGACCGTTTCTTCAAGCAGTATCTCAATGTTTCGGAAGTTTCAGAGTAGGTATTGCAGGAATTCATTTAGACCTATTTAGGGATGCAAACGGGGTCCCCTACGGCTCGGTACTGGCAGTCACACTGTTCCTGGTTGGCATGAACTCCCTCTTCGCTACGCTCCCGAAAGGCATATTCGTGTTTATTTACCCCAACAATGTTGTGCTTGTAGCTGTCGGAAAAAACGACCGTTCGTTGGACGATAGATTGACTCGGTCGGTTTTTGCATCTCGGCCCCAACTTGCTCTATTTCGCACTGTAGGCAACTCTCATCACGTAGACACCGGTAGGCCGATCAAACTCGCTAGAAGCGTAATTCCATTCTGGAACGAACCTAAAATCCTTGGACTGATTGTGAACCGGAAAATGGTTGTTCTTCCGCATTTTCGTACCATCTCACTTCGCGATAACCAAGGTGGAATAGGAGAACGATACTCTACATCAGCCCACCCTCATCCATCGTCGTTTGTTTTGCGGCCTTGAGATAACCAGTCGTAATTGGGAGAGTTTGTTAGGTATATTGGCATAGCTGTATCACAGAGCAGTCAGATTGGCTTCAAATCTACTTCTCATCAATCCCGCCGAAGCCGCCTGCGTTGATACCGGCGTCCTTCCCTGTCGTTGATTACTGGCGGTAGCCGTTCTGAGAGTGAGTTGTGGGCCGTTCTTAGAAAAAAAAAAACATCTAGTGATGAATGTCACCTACTAGTGCTACAGACTGCCACGGACATCAGGAATCCGAATATATCTAGAGAAAATTTTCAATAGGACGTAAGTAACAATGAGAGATTCTCTTTGGGGTCTTTCTCTTCTGTTCATTACTCGGCCATTTCAACATTTTCTACTCTACTCTTTGCGTAATATTCTAGTTAAAACCGTCGGCTTTCGATATGTACTGGAAAATTAGTGCAAAGTGTTGTAATGACGTTGTAATAAACGAAAGAGAAAGTAAACAAAGAGAGGCTCTCAATGTTACTTACGTCCTATTGAAAATTTTCTCTAGATATATCCAATATCGCATTTGCCGATGCCACCTCCCCACAGTTGCATCGGGTCAACAACTACGCCTGGCACGACCGTGGTCCAAACTTAGACACAGCATGGCTGTATCCACAAGAGCAAGCGACCATCGATTACAAATACTCTAATCATCTGCATAGTAACACCGACGGCTCGAAACATGGCCAGTGTGTGGGGATGGGTGTGAGCGGAATTGGAGAGGGCGTCGCTCATCGTCCTTCTGTAGAAGCTGCTGCCATTGCTATTACCATCAACAAGACATCTGAAGATATCCCCCCTGTGATCTTCTTCGATTAGGTCAATAAGGGGAGGTTCTCATTTAAAATTTTCAAAAATTAGATTTTTTTAAAGGTAAAGTGCCTAATAAATTATGTTAAACGAGTTTTTCGATCAGCGCATCAAAAAAGTTCTACAGACCATTGTTCGAAGCGGCGTCCTGAGACGTCTCGAGCCGAGACGCGCGCTTCAGGTAGAAATATTTTTATGACATTTTGCACATTCCCAGAAAGCTTCGCGTTGCACTATACATACGTTCAGGTCTCGAGAACGTATTTCACGGCTTGATCTGTAGAGGGCACCACTGCTGCCGCAGTTGAACTGCAACGTCTACAAGCTGCCGAACGCAGGGTGTCCGGCTACGCGAAGACGGCCTATCTGGAGATGAAAACTCGAGCCGTTTCTCTCCAGGAGCAATTCGAGGTGCAGGAAGGACTGCTATACGGACCTGGCGTCGCAGACTAATCGTGAGTTGTCAAACAAACACAGAAAAAAACAGTGTAAAAACAAGGTGTAAAACGATTGTTTTTGTTAGTCATATTTTAGTCCGCCATATTGAATTTTTAATTCAAATTCGAGTTTATAAATCATAAACACTTTTTTCTCGATTTTGGCTAAAATACCACTTATTTTTTTAGTGGTAGTCGGCTACATAGGGATCGTCGCTTCCGACGGCGGGTCGAAGGGCACCTCGCCCGGCGAATTTTCAGCTGCTTTGCGCCACTTTGGATCATCGGTCTCGGTTATGCGCAAAATCAAAGGGCTATTTGGTATATAAATTTAAAGAACTGCTCATGTTTGAAAAAAGGAAACAACCCTTATGTTTCTGGCGAACTGCTGGTTATATCGATGCCGCGAAAGAATGTTGTTCTAAAGACCAGAGATGCCAGGTCCTTTTTTCAAATGTCTACAATAATAATTTTAAAAGTCTGGGAAGAACAAAAAATGTCAGGAAAGCTAGTGTAACCAAAAGCATTTATATTCAAAAATCTGTAAATATCTGCAACCAAACTAAAAAATCTACAAATATCTGCGTCATCGAAATAATCTGCAGCTTAAATTAAAAGGCTGCGAATTTGCAGACTTGTCTGCAAATCTGGCATCTCTGCTAAAGACGACGAAGCCGGTGGTGTTGTCTTTTGTTCTCAGCCGACAGCAACCAGGAAATCACAACAGACCACGATGATGATGAAGATGTGATCAATATCTGTGACGGAACATTTCGGAATACAGTAAGATTCCGTTTTTGGCACGTTCCGTTTTTGGCAATAAAAATGTTCCGTTTTTGGCAACAAATGGGTTCCGTTTTTGGCAACAGAGAACTTCTCATAACTCGAGTACTATGAGTGACAGAGACAATATGTCTTCTGCAAAATTTATAAAAATACTCTCCTCTACAACTTTGTCGAATACAGCCAAGCGCTACCTCTTTCGGTTCAAAAGTTAAATTTTCTGTAGCCTATTATGATCATTTTTTTAAAAAAACAATATTGCCAAAATATGGCGCTTTGGACACACACAAACATTGTAGAACATGTGAAATCAATAATATGGACAGTTTTGACTCCAGTGAATTGAGTACCTCAAAACGCTGTTTTGAGCCACTGTGCTTTGGTTGGAATTGTAACAATAGTAAATTGTCTGATATGTAACCATTCACCGCCATCAAGGCGCATTGCAATCAACATGTTAGAGTAACTTTCTGTTTCAAATCAACATAAAGAGCTATTATGTAGAAAAGAAAAAAAATAAAGAATGTAGAAATATGAACCAAGATATGAATGGCTATTTTTCTAGCTTACGCATTAATAGAAGATTAACAATTAAAATAGTAATAATTGGAGCACTAATGGCCGACTAGTGAAGAAATCAACCCTAAATTTATTTCTAACGATGCATATAATATTGCTTGAAGATGTTAAAATTACTGTCAATTGATTCAGCCTATGAGAGGGACTTACGATTGTGAGAATATAGTAATTTAATAAAGTACGTATTCTAATTTATAGAAGGTCCCACTTAATCAATAGATGAACCATCGACTAAAACATGAGATATCAGTCATCATCCTAACCAGATCAAACGATGTGTATTTTCCCAGATACCAGTCTCTAGCTCATCACACTAATATTGAACAAGAAGACAGAAATAAGATTTGTTGCGTTGCTTATCAGTTTTGCACCATCAGGGGGAATTTGGCCATGTACTCACTGCTCTATCATCGATGTGATGTGATATTCGCTATGGAATATTGTTTAGTGATATCTGTAGAGCGAACAATCCAAAGCACAACAAAGGTGTGCACAATGTAGCGGTCTATTTAAAGGTAATTGTAATCACCACTAGGTTCACTACTGAGTTTGATTGAATTGACAGCTGATCACATAAAGATTTCAGGATGGTCGACATGCTGAGGAATGATGTTTTCTGGGGAATGACACTTTCCGAGAATTGGTTTCCTGGGAATAGTTTTCCTAGAAATGGTTTTTCGGGAAATGACGTCTTATCAAAAATGTATAAATTGGCTTAGTATGATGAACTACATAGAATGCGCCCCTGAGAAAGCATGCACTAATTTGAAAGGAATGTCATTTATTATTTTTCTACTGGATTACAAAGCAAGCTTATGCTACAGCGGAACAAAACATGTCTAATTCGCAGCATAACTGAAAAGAAATAATGTAAATTCTCAACAAAAAAAAATCTACGCTGATTAACAAAAAAAATCTACGCTAATTAACAAAAAAAACACATCTACAAACTACAAAATGTCGATATTCATATCCATCGGTACCCTAGATAAAGCGTTTGAATGATATTAGCGTTGCATTTTTCGAG
Source organism: Topomyia yanbarensis (assembly GCF_030247195.1). Lineage (NCBI taxonomy): Eukaryota > Metazoa > Arthropoda > Insecta > Diptera > Culicidae > Topomyia > Topomyia yanbarensis. The sequence continues at coordinate 349,246,249 of NC_080672.1, read as the reverse complement.
ACGCTGTCGAGTATGCGGAAGAATACGGTATATTAGTAAACAGCAACAAGAAACGCCTTCTACACAACGCATTGCTAGATTGAAGCACTGTACACGGTAAGTTGACAAAGTTTGTTTATCAAGCAAGCAATTAGATCGATACAGTTGAAAAGTAAAAGAACAGATTTCGCGAAAATCGACTTTTCATAGTACATCTGATGTTTAATGAAGATAGAGACTTCTGCTGGTTTGATTGCTTTAAAGCTGTACGCAAAAGAGGCGATAGGACACACGACCCACAAATATTCACAATGAATTCCAACTCGGCAACTGCAACAGCGTTGGAATAGGTGGAACAAAACCGATAGTGAATATGTTTTGTGGCGTGTGTCCTATCGCCTCGTGTGCGAATAGCTTAAGTGAGCAGATCTTAGTACTTTATACTGTTTTTCATTAAAAAACATCGGGGCAGTAGAATGCGCTGGTGTTGCACTTTCAAGCAGAAGTGGAAATGAAAAACCTCCAGTAGCTTGATTGCTGCTAGAAAGTTTTTCACTCTAGTGCAATCCACTGTCGCATGTCTTTTTTCAATAAAAAACAACATTAGTAATTTCAATGAAATGATGAAATGGCAATTGGTGGAGTGACAATCCTGTCGGGCAATCGGCAAAATAAAAAGAAATTAGCCCCGAACAAAGCTAAAACTTTCCCCTACCCTTTCTGATTTACATGATATCAGAAATAAGGGCAGTTCAAACAAATTTCATGCTCTAAGTGGAACCAATATCATGTTTGAAATGATCGTGAATATCCGATTACGAATGTGCTTTCGTGTACAGTACTTGTTCCATCCCGTGTTCTATAAAAGTAAATCAAAACCAAACTTACCAGCTCTCGTTATCATGCGCCTGTACGGTTCCGGACTCATCTTCGTGAACATTAGGCGCGGTTTTGCGGCCCGAGACGATTTGCGGGTACCGGATGACTCCGAACCGGAAGCACTGGTGTTGGCTGCTTCCGAGGCACTCGATACAGCTTGATCTTCATCTGCATCGGTGGGAAGCTTACCAATGACTGTTGTCGCTACTCGTCTCGATGGTCGGATGCGTATAGCGAGGTCGGTTTTTTTGTCATGACTTACCTCCACGGTAGGGACAGTTTTATTGACTGCCTTAGATGGATCACTTACTTTGATCTCCTCTGTTGCCGCTCGACGGAGACGACTCGAGCGCTTCGTCATAGGTTGCTCGTCGGATTTCGAAGGACCGGCCTTCGGCTCGATTGCCTCAATGTCAGATTTTTTAGACTTGCTTGCTTTTGGGGCTATACTATCTGAGACGACAGGAACAGTCACAGTAGGTTCTTCAGCAGCTTTTCTCTTTCTGGTTTTAGTTGATTCTTCGAGTTTCTTAAGCGGCTGATAATCGACTGATTCATCAACCTTCGGTTTTAAAGTATTATCAGTGGCTATACTTCGAGTGCTTCCTCTGCTCGACTTAGATTTTGCTGACCTTGTACTCTTGCTGTCCTCTTCATCATCAGAATATCGCTCAGTCTTCTTTTTATCTCGCTTTGATCGTCTCTCCGGAATCTTGTTAACCTTGGCTTTCTTTACCTCGGCTTTCTCTTCTTTATCATATTTCATAACTTGTATTTTGCTGTCTTTTTTTACAAACACTGGTTCATTCGGTTCCTGATCCTCATCGGAACTATCGCCAAAAATGTACTTGTACTTACGCGTCACGTTATCGGTTTTCACTGTGGTATGGCTTTTGAGCATATCTGATACGGCTAAGATTTTCTCCTTCTTTACCACGTTCAGGAAAGGATGCTCCGGGGTATTAAAATCGAACGGTTCCGAACCAGAGCCCTCTTGTGGGTGAGGTGTCTGCGGTGCGCTTGTAATCGAACTTTTGGTGCTGGACGTTACGCTACGGTTATCAGGTACTTTGAAAGCGGATCCGGTCTTCGAAGAGACGCTTTTCCCCTTTTTGCGGGAGGTTTTTTTGGTTGATGTGTTGCTCTCTTTACTGGAAGGTGAATCAAAAGACATTGAATTAGCATCGGAAATGGCAATATGGTTTTGCATTTTTTGGAACAGGGTTTATATGGATTTTTATTTCTTAAGTAAATTTGCGAAAGAAGACAAGCGAGTATAATTATAAAAAAAAACTTACCTCTGATTACCAGCTTCTGTAATGGGCATCGTTGCTGCTAGACAGTACTCTTCGTCCGATTGGCTAAGCTCCACTGTATCCTCGTTCTCTGGCGCGAGAACGGACAGTTTTCTTTTAGCAACGCCCAACTTTATCTTGTCTGGCTGGCTTATCTCATCCTGATTTTCCTTGTTGGAAGATGGAGAAATATTCAACTGACCAGTTTTCATGATTTTTTCCTGTTCCTCTTCGTGGGAATCGATTTGCTTCACTAGCACCGACTGTCGGCAGGTACTGTTAACAGGTGGTCGGAAGAGCTTGCTCATTTCGGGATCATCATCGGGTAAACTGCTATAAGAACCTTTGGCTTCCAGTAGCTGTGTTTGCAAATCGTAGATATCATCGCTAGGTGGTGGTGGTGGTGATGGGACTGGTAATAACAATGGAACCGTATCATTTACGTTATCATCGTCTACTACAACTTGATCATCTGCGTGCTTCCCTAGGGGTTGCGTCTGCAGATCGTATACGTCACATAAGCCATCCACGGGCAGTGGTTGAGTGGCAAGCAGGAACGGATCCAGCTCAATCTCTTTGTTGACTCGAATCGAAATGTCTTTCCTGTTCCGTCGCAAATCATTCACTGGGATAACAATTTCGCGTTGTAAAGATCGAGTGGAGTTTAGTTTCACACCGGGCAATTTCTGGGTGAGCACATCGTAAGTGGTAGGGGCTTGGAATTTAGATGATTCCCTACCACTGATTAGAGGATCTAACTGGGTAGCCAAGTCATAGGCACTGGTCGATGCATGGACGCCCGGGTTGGGTTCAGGAGCCAGGAATTGTGTTTCTTGTAGATATGGGTCTTCCTCAGAGATCTGAAAGAATTTGATTAAAAATTAAAAACAGAAAGCTAACGATATGTTCATACTTCAAATCAGTGAATTACTTACCTCTTCCGGATTTTTCTTTTCAAAATCAAGATCAGGTGTTACAGACTCGACCCGTACATCATCTATATCTAGCACGGGTTCCTTTAAGCTTTCGGATGAATCTTTTCTGAGCGACAGCTTCCTAGCTAAGGTCGGATCTGGTTGCTGTGGAGTTATTCGATCAAACTCAAGATCAGGTGTAACAGATTCCACGCGGCCTTCCTGGGGTATCAGTAAACCTAACGATCGCACAGATTCTGGCCGGTCAAATAAAATATCAGGAGTAACAGATCCCTCTCGTTCCTTACTGACATCTTCCTCGCCAACTTTACCAGTGCTGGTAGCTTTCGAATCGTTCCATTCGATTTTACTTAAATCTTCATCGGTTTCATCCGGTACCAGTTTTCCGCGGAACGAAATAGAATCGACAGAACGGTCGGGTTGAATAGATTTTCGGTGTTCGTTCGTTTTATTCGATTTCTCTAAATTCTGTACAAGATCTTGCGACTGTTCGACGTAAGGATTGTTGAAAAGACCATCACCGGTATTTTCATCGTCCTCGGTTTCGAACGGTAGAAAATCGTCCTCCTTCTCGTCACGGACACCGGTGTTACTGATTGGACCAATAATCTCCGACTCATTAGCTTGCTCGATACATTCCTGTGTTTCCGGAATGTAGAACAGATCGTCGTCATCGTCTACGCTAGCCTGTTGAACACTGTTCCGAGATTCTTTAGCTGACGTGGAATTATGTACGAGACTGGTTCGATCGGCAATCTGTTGCGTTGAGGGAACTATAAAGCTCTCTCGTGTGATGGATACATTATTTGCTGATGTCGACACGCTGTGTTCTTGAATGGCAGCACTGGCACCGAACGTGTTACTACTACTACTATTGGATTGTTTTGTTGTAACAAGCCGGGATCGTATCTGTGGGGCTTCCTAAAAACAGATGGAAAATCGGTGAGCAATTATAACTAGAATAGTTGAAAGAACAATATTCCTTACATCCAGGCTACAATCGATTGAATCGATGGAACCGTCAAAGAAAGAAGCAGAGCTGATATTAGACTTCCGGTCTCCATTGGATATCTCCAGTTGGCATACGGTAGTTCCGAAGGCAAGCTTTATTTTGTTGCCATATATTTTATGCCATTCCAGGGCTGGTATTCGTTTGCTTCGAACGCGGTCATCCGTTAGCAGCGTGCCAGCGTGGGAGCACAGGTCGATCACGTGGGCATCTCGTGTCGTTGGGGTGCAACGAATAGCTGCATGTTTAGGACATACCGACTGAAAAGCAAGAGATTGTTACGTTAGTCATTATGTATTGAATATTACTCCGATATTTTTTAGTGTGCACCTCTATTCCCAAAACACACTAGAAAAATTAAACGTGTATGAAAATCGAAATACGCGGTAAGGGTCGCTCGAACGTCATACTCAGCAAAACGGCAACTGTCATCCATAAGTCAACGAAACTCGGTGTTTCCCTTTCCGGTAAAACGCACATAGTACATACACAAAAAACCAGTATCAAATTGTCAAACAACTGCTAGCTGTCGGCAAGGCTGGTCGAAGCGGCAAAACGTGCCTACATTAACCGGCGGGTTCGATTTGTCCACGTGCCGGAATCATCAGCAAACTAACCAGATTGTCGACGGATTGACATTCGAACGGACGCGGCCGGGATTTTGATTAAAGGCCTACGGCAAGCAAATCCGGGAGCGGCATAGGACAAATCAGATATTACTTCGTAGATTGATCCCGAGGGAAGTATCGCACACGCCGTCCGTCCAAATTGCACTTACGTCCAGACGACGATAGGAGGCATCTTCCCGTATCGATTCGTGTTGGAACTGATCGAAGCTTAATCATCCGGCGACGACACACTGAACAAAAGACCTTCCTACAGGAAAGTTTTTTTTTGTTCACAGCTCAATTCCATCAACTATTGAACGGCGCTGACTAACTGACAGGAGGAATCGTCGGCCATATAATCCATCGGACTTCAACACGACGGTTGCAAGGCGTTGTCAACAGAACGCACGAGTGCGCGTCGGTAGCCGAACGGGCACAAGCCGCACAAATTAACGGCGAGAAGATTAGCCAGGAGGTGTGCGTGTATGTGGATGTGTTTAGCGCCCGGATCGGCGATGAAGTTAATTCGCCGTACAGATTAGGCCGATACATGTACAGCGGCACCGAGTCAACTTCTATCACAACCGAGATAAGAGGTCACAACGATGTTGGGTGCACCCAGAAGAGAAAAACCATGAGTAAGAAAAGAAATGCGATAGAATGAGAAGGAAGAAAACAGCTAGGGCGAGAGTAGGACAGTGATGCTTTCGTATGTAGGAAATAAAGGTGGCATATTTTATTGTATACATTTGTGGTGTTCAATTTGTTAGCCGGCCGACCGAAGCATTTCCATTCTGCAGAGGTCGTTTCACAAGATACATGGGAGTTTTAAAATATCTAAAAGGACGTAGCCAATCTCAGGGCCCCCTCCCGAAACGAAATTAAAAGTTTTTTGAAGATGTATGGACTCGACATGCATCATCACAACTTTTAGGTAGAAAACCTAAACCGTCAGTAACATTTGGTTTTATTCTGTTTCACACTAATAGTTTGGAACATTCAATGGTCAAAGAAATGTTCCAAATCCCAAGAAAGACCTTTTTTTTTGAAATTATCTTCAAGAAAAAAAATTTTTCTCAAGAGATTTTTTTAAAAAACTTATATTTTTCTCTCACATCAAACCTCGACCGTGCTTTAAGGCTCAAGTTACCTCAAGGCTTGGTAGTGTGCGTAAGAAAAATTGTGCTCAGCTTTGCCACCAGATTATCCATTTAAACCTTTTCAAAACTCAAAAAGAAGAATATCAGTCGATTTATTAGATCATCACGATTCAATTCATGCAAAATACCTACTGGAAAAACCATCGGCTTAGCTAAATGGTGCTTTTGAAAAAGTGGCTGTGGTTTTTTCATTGCGCTGTTGTGTTGCGTACCCCAGCACGGTGTGGTAGTGTGACAAAAAATCACAGCCGCTTTTTCAAAAGCACCATTTAGCGAAACCGATAGTTTTTCCAGCAGCTGCTTTGTATTTGAATCGTTGTGATCTAATAAATCGGCTGATATTCTTCTTTTAGAGTTTTGAAAAGGTTTAAATGGATAATCCGGTGACAAAGCTGAACACAATTTTTCCTACCCATACTACCCAGCGTTTAAAACTAACACATGCTCAAAAAAGGTAACTTGAACCTTAATTTGAAATTATTCGGCAAATTTTGAATTTCCGAAAAAAAATCTTTGGGACTACACCCTATTTTTAGTAATATTCCGTCGAAAAGAAATTTTCGATTCTCAAAATCTATTATTTTTTATCTCTTTATGGGCAGCTAGGGCCGAGGGTGGTGGCTAGCGGGTTTCATACATCCTTGACCTGATGGATGAAGCTATGGTGCCTTGAACACGGGTAACGCAGATCCACGGCCATCATTGAGATGATTAGATCTGTGTTTGAGATGCACATTGTTCGGTTGCCAGAAGAATACCTGTAATTATTGCGTGTACTTTTGTATGTGTAATTCTAATTATAAGCCTTGTGGAGTTGTGTGCGTGGAAGCTGTGAGTTTTGACGTTCGAGTCTAGGGGTGCATATCTGTCTAAGTTTGCGTGGGTAATTGCGTAATAATTTGATCGCGAAAGGCTCGAGCATTAATATGTCGCTTGCGCTAGCGTGTATGTAACTTTGCGTAGATAAATTCGAATCTGATGCTTAATTGTTGGTGTATGATAGAGATGCTAGAAGAGAGTTAGATTCTCCATATCACTAGACTTCCCGGTCATGCCGCCATGGAACGTGTTGTCTAGAGAATATGAGCGTCATTTTTGATTGCTCCAACCAGAGTTAAAAATAATCGAAGATCTTTTTTGACGGCTGAAAATGAACCTATTGCAACTCGCGGTGAATATAAATAATATCCATTCAACTATCCATCTTATTCGTTCAGTTGAATATCGTACAATATATTAATTACACTAATTATCTAGGAAAATGTTTTCAAATGCCAATAAAGCATATGAAACAACAATCATCATCGCTTCCATTGTGCCAGGGCCTACTTTGATGCGTTTGATTCGTTGCTGCACGGTCGCTTCGTGTAATAATCGTAGCCGAATGAAAATCTGCATGGAAGGTTTGTTCGTTTGACGTTTTCAGCAGCGTCACTGAATATTGAAACTGAATGCGGCTTTATTCTGCGTTTTGTTATTTCTAACATGTTTGTATTAGTATATCTTGCGATTTATCAAACGGTTTAAACATTATTTTGTTTCATTTTTAATTACTATTATTATCCTAACTTATCAACTATCCGAAATAAAAGAACTCAAAAGATATTTACACTATTTACACCTATGTACAGGGGCTAAAGATATATGCTTCTTATGGTTTGCCATTCTGAGGCTAAGGACCTGGCTTGATGTCGTGTGGCGTAACTGTCGAGCCTGTTTGTTATTGGGTCGAGATGTGCTAGTCTGTGGACCTCGGTTATCCTTGTTCTCATTGGTAGGTTCAAAATCATCCTAAGGATCTTATTTTGGATCACCTGCAGCTTCTTGAGGTGAGTTTGTGCACAGCCCTTCCATACAGGCGAACCGTATTCTAGCATGGGTAACACCACCTGTTTGTAGATGGCAAGTTTATTAGTGGTGGAGATCTTTGATCGGCGGTTGATGATCGGGTAGTTTTTTCAGCATTATTGTGCTTTTGAGGATGCGGTCATCCACGTTCTTCCGGAATTAGAGCTTGCTGTCCATTATTATTCCAATATATCGAGCATCATTGGTCCATTCCACTTCATTGTTCATTATTTTGATCTTCGTTTTTGGTCTAAGACGGTCTGAATAACGATGTGGGAAGACGATGACTTGCGTTTTGCTAGCGTTAACACGTATTTTCCACGTACTAAGGTAGGTTACGTACGCATTGAGACCGCCTTAATTTATCCAATCCGATCTTCCCGAATGAATAGAATGGAATGCACAAATTGAATACCGGATTTACCTACTATTCAATCATATCCGCCAGTTGCATCTATTCCCTGATCCAGTTGTCACAAGTACTCAGACGAACACATACACAGATAGACATACGACTAGCACATAACAATTGTACACTAGTACTAAAAACTAACAAATAGGTTTCTACTTGTACATTTCTTTAATTAATTATTTAACCTGTGAACGATGACGAAGTCGACCGATAAATCGACACACAATGACCCCCACCGCGAACCGTGCCCATAAACACTGGCATTAAGCTGTTTAACAATGTTTGCAAACAACGCCCACAGAAAAGGTCCACGGCGACCCGCCAGTCAGCCTCGCCAATGTGCACAGTGTGTGCTGTTGGTTGAGCGTTAGTTGGGGCTGGTGCAGAGTATGAAAAAACACAAAACATAAAGAAGGCCCTTAAGCCCTCTCGATCTCCTCGATGCACCACTATCAACGGAAATCTCCGTAGATCTACGGATCCGCAGATAAAATGTACGGAAATCTACGGATTTATCTCGGTATACTTTTGAAGAAGGTTGCCAACAATGACCTACAAATATTTTTTTGTTAGGAAACCATCTTAATTGAACATAAGTCTTTAAATGCAGAACCCGCAAAAGCGATTCGAAAATGTGGATCCTGCTTTATGAAACGCCTTCCAAAAGTTATACCGCATTTCGGCGACAATGAGTCGGGGAACTTTGAGCAATTGGGTCATTAAATGAGAAAAAAACTCTTTTTTTATTACATACATCGATAAAGCTGATTTTCGTGATTTCAACAATGTATTTTTCCAACTCAGGAAACGTGAAAATAAAATTTAAATTTAAAATGAAGAAATATGTTGACAGTCTGGATTTGACACTATCAGAAGGATTTGACATTTCGAATTTCACGACAAATGATGCCCTGTCAGAATAAATGAACACATGTTTTCCCGGGTTTCCCGCAGGGTTATTTTTATTTGACACTAACACCATACACGGTTAAATAAAACAACCTGCAGAATAAGTTCTTTTAACTTACTTTTGAGTTGTGCGTCGCTTTCGCACTTTTTAGTGTTGTCAAAAACAAAACGAGAGATTCGACTCAGTCGAGGTCTTCCGTGGAGGAAGGTACTTTTGAGTTGTTTGGGGTATACTCAAAATTAGGTAAATTCAACTTAAATTTGAGTATAAAAAACCTATCAATGAGTTGTAATTTTTGCCGTGGTGAAATGGAAACTACCTTCAACACGGTTTACCTAATTTTAAGTTCCCCCACGATACCACGAGATTGAGTCAAAGGAAATCAATTTTAGGTAGTTTTTCGTTTCCGTGTACAATGAATATAGTTTTTTTTTCATTTTGTGTTGTTTTGATGGGCCAGATGTAAACAACCACAGTTTTCCTATGTATGGTTGCCAAGTTTATATAAGGTTTATTTTAAAAAACAAAAAAATCGTTTTTACGTAATACAACAAAAGTCGTATATCATCTATCATTCGAATAAAATTTAGTTTCACCTAATTTGCAAAAGATAATGTGTATGAAATTTGATAGAATTGAACCACAAGCACTTGTGTTGATAAATCGATATCTAGGATCCAGATGATTTTTTTAATTTGTGTATTTGATCCGTGCACGTAGCTTGACAACTATTTTGGCGTTCACTTCGCACTGGTTCTGCCAAAGGAAAAAGGGTACTGAGTATCGTGACCATTGTCTTTGGCAGTTAGAAGTAAACTGGGGTAAAGATCGCTGACTCGCCTCTTTGTTGTCCTAATCATAATGGTAACGGAATATGTTTCAAAAAAGATTAATGTTAAGACAGATAAAAACATCAAAATTCGCATATATTAGTACAGTTCTTCGCGGTGCAGATGCAGGAAGCAAACGGGTTTCCCGTAAAGGGGGATTCCACAAGAAACCGGTCGACCACAAAATATGACTACCGCCGATTCAAACAAAACTTTGGAGTTGTGTTTGGTTTATGAATCTCCATGATTTTCTTTGGCAATTACAGCAAGAGCAATTTTTCAAAAGGGCGTAGACAGGGCATCACTTTTAAATTTGTTCGATTACCATATTTCATACAGCGAAACTATCTGAGAACGAGTTGCAGGGAATGAATACTTCTTTTTTCGAGAATTGTTCTACTGAAGCTGTTGAGCTAGGGTCTCGAAGAGGCTCCCCATCCGAATCACACACTACAATTGCAGACGAGACAGACAATGTCGCCTACTAAAACACTGCTTAAAGCCAATTGCAGCGGACCGTGATTCTGAATGTGATATTCATTGTACGGTTTAGATATGTGCGGGCGTAGAGACATCGCGATCGTGTGTATCATCGCGAAGGGTTCGAACATTTGTACATTAACGAGTTCCATCGCGTGTGCATTTGTATGGGGAAAATGTACTTTTGCATATAAAATATTTAAAATAATCCATAAAGAATTGTAAAACGATCCATAAAAAAGTTGTCAATGTTCCATAAAACAAAACTGAAAATCCATAAAACTGTGTGAATGATCCATAAAAAAGGGTGATTTGATCCATAGATTATGTAAAATTGAACCATAAATTGGTCTCAAAAGAGCACTAAAATAGTAATAAAAGAGCAATTAAAATGAACCAATGCCCCATAAAAATATTGGAAATGTTCCATAAAATGATACATTTTGCGCCATAAATTAACTGACATTGATCCATAGAATATTAACAATGTACATTAAAACACGTCGATATGTTCCATAATATCGACAAAAGTGTTCCACGGTATTACAAAATGGAGCAATAAAATGTCAGAAAAAGTTCCATAAATTTGATGAAAATGTTTGCTAAATAATTTTTCTTGGTCCATAGAAGATGTAAAAATGAACATTAGAAATGATTCATATATCGAACGAAATTATGGTTCATGGATATTTACAAAACGATCCATAAGAAAAGAAAATGTAAAACGACCCATTAATATGTGCTTATGCATTAGAAAAAATAAATTTAATGAATTCATGCGAAATTTTATGGTAAACTTAAAAAATAAGTTGTGCTTAATAATTCTCATAACAGTGACAGTGTTTTAACAAGTGAGTTTATACTGGGAGCTAGTGTGATGCGGCTTGGCCGCATATCCGAGGCCAAGGATCCGAAGCGGCGCAAAGCCGCTGAGGATCCGTTGGACGAGGCATTGATCAACCCGTAGCTGGAATTGCAGGCAAACCTGTGGTCCTCTCGTTTGCCCGGTTTACTTAAACATAGGGGCTATAGCTAGTTAAAAGCCGACTGAGCGGCAGCGAAGTCGGACAGTGCACAAGAAAGCGATGTGGCGTAGCCACATTAGTCAGTGTTCGTGTATAAAGTGTCCGTTTTCGCTTCAGATAGTTATTCAGATAGTATTTGCGACTCATGCCAGCCTGTATAGGTGGTCTAATAACACTCAGCGCTCTAATATCATAAATACCCTGACGTTTAAAGAGTTGCCATAATGATTTCAGGTTAGCTAAGGTCAGTTAGCTGACTAGTTGGGTACGGAAGCTGAAGTTTAACTATAATGTATGCATTGTTTGTTGTAGTTTGACATTACAACCAAATGTAATAAACTTTATTATTAGTTCGAATAGCAAAAATTTCGCATGAATTCATTAAATTTAATTTTTCTGGGGCATAAGCACATATTAATGGATCGTTTAACATTTTATTTTCTTATGGATCGTTTTGTAAATATCCATGAACCATAATTTAACGTTCGATATATGAATCATTTCTAATGTTCATTTTTACATCTTCTATGGACCAAGAAAAATTATTTAGCAAACATTTTCATCAAATTTATGGAACTTTTTCTGACATTTTATTGCTCCATTTTGTAATACCGTGGAACACTTTTGTCGATATTATGGAACATATCGACGTGTTTTAATGTACATTGTTAATATTCTATGGATCAATGTCAGTTAATTTATGGCGCAAAATGTATCATTTTATGGAACATTTCCAATATTTTTATGGGGCATTGGTTCATTTTAATTGCTCTTTTATTACTATTTTAGTGCTCTTTTGCGATTATTTTATGGTTCAATTTTACATAATCTATGGATCAAATCACCTTTTTTTATGGATCATTCACACTTTTTTATGGATTTTCAGTTTTGTTTTATGGAACATGGACAACTTTTTTATGGATCGTTTTTCAATTTTTTATGGATCATTTTTGTTGTTTTGGCGGCGCAAACTTAGGGCTGCCATTTGTATGTCGCGTGTGCTAACGTGTATGTAACTTCTCGTGTATAAATACTATTTTATAATCGTATGCCTTTAGCATATTCGCGTGTGTTCTTCGATGATTGGGTGCGGACCGTGATTCTAATACTTAATTTTTGGTGTACGACTCAGATGCTAGAAGAAAGTAAGGTCTTCCATATCACTAGAGTTGCCGGTCATGTCGCTATGGAACGTGTTGTCTAGTGGATATGAGCTTTATTTTTCGGTTGGTGCAACTGAATGTATGGACCTAAGTTGCTAGGGCAAAGGATAATGATTCCCGGGCGTGACTGATTCATGATCGCGCGAATACGGACATTTGTAGGTTCGTGTTTGAGACCGCGTTTGCAACTCCGTAAGTGCTAAAACGTTCACCTTATTACCGCGGTGTTACCAAGCTTGCGCGATCGCGGGCGTAGCTGTGCGATGTTGATCGCGAAGAGTTTAAGCGTTCGTATGTTAACGTGTTTGTCGCGTGTGCTCGCGTGCATATGTGACATATATGACTTCGCGTGTACAAAACTCGATTTTATAACCGTGTGGCCATTCACATATTCGCGTGCATTCTAGGATGGTCAGGCGGACCGTCATTCTGATATTTATTTTTCGGTGCACAATTCACATTCTGACAGGGAGTGAGTTACCCCATAACATTAGAGTTCCCGGTCATGTCGCCATTTTGTACAGTGGATAAGAGAGCTTTCACTTTTTAGTTGGTCCAATTGAAGGCATGGATCTAGTCTGCTGATATCAAGGATGGAAACATCCGGAAGTGAACGATTCATGATCGTGAGTTTTTAGGTTTACGCTTGAGACCGCGCTGAGACGTTCATCTTATCACTGGGATGCTATCATGTTTGCGAGATTGCGGGTGTAGGTGCCGTGAATGGTCGTGAAGGGCTCAAGCATTTGTATGTCAACGGGTTTGTCACGGGTATGTGATTTCGCGTGTACAATTTATGATTTTATAATCATGTGACATGTATTTTTGAATGGTCGCGCGCGGACTGTGGAACTGATGCTTAATTTTTAGTTTATGGACAGATGGTAGAAGAGAGTTAGTTTCCCCATGTCACTAGAGTTCCCGGTCCTGTCGTGTTGTCTAGTGAATATGAGCGTCATTTTTTGATTGGGCCAACTGAAGGCATGAGTTAGGCTGCTAGGACCGAGGTTAGACTTCCGGACGTGACCGTTTCATGATCGCACAAGTGGTGGGTTAAGGGGTGACGTCTGGTGTAAAGTGTTCAAACCGAAAGTTATATTGTTTTATGATTTTAAAGGTAGGGCAACAATGGATCTTTTGTGTGATGTTATGATTTATTTATACATTTAATGTGCGCGAAAAAAATATTTTCAGTCACGCAGAGCCACACATACGAGCGTTCCAAGAGTAGACGTCCAACCATTTCCACGTCGAAGAGCGCCGCAACGAACACAATAACTCTTGATATAATTGTCTGAAACAAAAAATTCGATAAGACTTGTAGTTACTCGATGAACCAAGGAAAAAAATAGAAAACAATTCGAGTTTCGGAAAATGGCTTCATGAAAACCAAAAATATCATATTTTACTGTATGACGCTAACTTTTCTTCAAAATAATAGGAGAAAAATTTGTTTATTCACTTTTCTGTGGTTCATCGACAGGCTATTGTGCATTTTCATAAAAGAAATCAAGTCAATTCGTGGATTAGTCTTTGAGTAATCGTGTTCGTCAATTAGAAAAATACAATTTCGAGAAAAACGCTATTAAGGGGTGTCCTACATCAAATTGCGTCACGAAAAAAAAACACTGTAGAAAATAACCTATTGGGTATTTTCCCTTAAAAATTTGGGTAGAAATAGTTTTGAGTGTATTGCTTACACTGTATTTCTATTGCTGTCAGTTTTTCGAAAATTGTTGCCGATAGATTGAAATCTGCGTGTGTTACAGCAAATACGTGTGAGGAATGCACGGCTGCTTAAAACAAAAAAAGTTCTGCATGGCCACCGAGATTGCGGGAGACCATTCTAGAGGTTCAATATTAACAATTAAGCGGATAAAAAAGAAGTCGTAATGCTTGAGACCGCGAGCGTAAGTTTACAGGTGCTACAACGTTTACATACACCACTATAGAACTATAGAAAGCAGGTACATTTCGGGATTTTTTTCTGGACGCAATAAAGAGGAGAATCGGAATCTTGTAAAATAGGATTTATAATACAAGTTGTGAAGCACAAAAAATAATTTTTTCAAGTGATCTTGTCACAAGATGGCGGCTGTGCAGCATTTGCCCGTAGACACCCCTTTTGGAAAGAGTCAACGGCCGGAAACCTATCTATCTATATATATAAAAGTCAAAGTTTGTATGTATATGATTTATAGACTCCGGAACGGCTTAACCGATTTCCGTAAAAATGTATACACAGTTTTCATTTGTTATGGGGCGTGTTTGTGTACTATTAGTTGGAGATTATCTGCCCGCCAGATGGCGCTTTGGAACAAATTGCGTTTTCCTCCTATTTCGTTGAAAATCGCAGCAACGCGCGATGGGTATTAGCTAGTTCCTTATAACAATATCCAACGAAGTAAGTAGGATTATTTCGATATTTTGATTTTTCGCGAAATGGCGCTCTACACAAAACTGTTGATTAAAAAAACTACCATCAAAACTACCTACCTACGTCGCTGGAGAAATCAATTCTGAATATTTTGTGAAAAACTCGATAGAAAATCATTTGTTCGAGTTATGTTTCCGGCCAGCTCCAAAAATGTCGTTTCGAGAAAATAAAACGCTGTTAAAGTTTTCATTCCGCTCGGGGCATACATAAGAGGCGTTGCGGCAGAATTGGAAATTAGAACATTTAGCAATTATTGTCGCCTACGGTTTTTTGTTATATGATTTTCAAGGCCATAAAGAACATTTTGGACTAATAAAAAACTTAACTACCAGGGCGTTTTAATGTTAGCGAAATCGTGGGCGTAAATATGGGTAGATGATCGCAATTGCATGGTCGCGTTTATGACCAGTTTTGAGTTATCGCGAAGGCACGAGCGTTTGTACATTTGTGCCTATATGAGTATATACACTGCTGGTCAATAAAATAGGTGTGAGATAAAAATACATGAAATTTGAAGTTTTCTCTAAAAATATTATATTCAAATATTTTATAGTTAGGCACAGTCGTAAATATGAAAAAGAACACTTTTATTTGTAAATTAAATGTTATGCTTTATCGTAACTCTTTCTTCTCCATGAAATCCAAGAAAGTACCTGGTCAATGAAATAGGTGTATTGTAATCCATTGCATTAAAAATGTTCAAATCCAATGATTTTAAGACTTCAACATTTTTAACAACTAGTAGCCTGTATAAGCTCCCTTATTCAACCAAATTTTATCCAGTTATCTTGGCATTGAGTCATTCAAACGCTGATAAGTTTCCGTTGGTATAGGGTAGCATTCCTTTTAAGCTGCTTCCCACAAACGATCCTTATTTATGAAATTTCGATAGAATAACTTCTTTTTAGGTACATTCCGTAAATTTTCTACGGGATTGATGACAGGAGATTGGCAGGGTCCGAAATTATAGTCACTTTATTATCCCGAAATCATTCCTTTACATACTTCGATGTGTGTTTTTGGTCAATATCTTGCTGAAACTGTCATGTAAAGGCACGTTATCTTTGGCATAGGACTGCATGACATCCTTTAGGGTATCCATCCTTTAGCCTTGCATTCGAATCTTGCCATTATAGTGGCGGTGCGAAGAATAGGACCTGCGCCATTCCACGAAAAGCAAGCCCCAAACCTCATTGTTCTCGCCTCCGTGCTTTACCATATTTTGCGTGTGTCGCAGATCAAACTGTTTGCACTTTGGACGTTTAACGTTTCTTTGTGCATCGGAAGAAAACAGGTTTACCTTGGAGTCGTCCCTCCGAAGGATATGTCGCCATTTTTTTATTCCTTCTGAACCAGGTCCATTAACGCTGTTGAAAAGCAAATTGCATTTTTCTTCAAAGGCTTTGGCTTCGAAATAGTGGAACCTTCTTAGCAATTCTTTCTGAAAGATTGGAATTTTACGGCCTACAGCGAAATGTTCTCGGACCTACCACTTTTCCAATTTATGCTGAATTGGTCTTGGATGACGCGAATGGATCAGATTTCGCTGAAATTGTAATACGATGGTCAGTTGCTGTAGATGTTTTCTTGGGTTTTTTTTGCGTGTTTCCTTTTGTCAAAGGTTTTAAGGCATTTGCAACGAAGTTTTCGGAACGCTGCAGTGTATTCGCGATTTCTTTATACGTCTTATCTTCTTGAATAAAGTTTCTTAGCAAAACTCGTTCCACTTGAGTACAGTGAGATGCTCGACCCATTCTATAACAAATCTTTGACTTATTCAACATTTAAGTACATTTATTATCACGCAGAATTCAAACTTCACCAAATAAAACGTATAATGGAATTATGTAAAAAATTATTAATTATATTATATTGACCACACGAAAAAGTCTGCGGCAGTCTTGTTTTGCATCTTGACAAAGATTGCAAATATAATCAGCGCCAACAAGCCACTAGTAGTTTGACAGATCCCAAGGCTTCTGTGTGCGGTAGGTGTGATTGAGACTGCTGCAACTTGGTATGCGTAATTGAGAGAAAAAACAAAATAATCTATCACACACCTATTTTATTGGCCAGCAGTGTATAGAGTGTGATATAAAGATATAGTAATAAAAAGAATCATAACATATCAAATAAAGTAAAAAGATGCAAAGAGATATGTAAAAATTGACCGATACTATTTTGGTATACATGAGTACTGGAAAAGCAAACTAATAGAAGTACAAAAGAAACAGACTAATGAAGTAGAATAGAATATCACATGAAACATGCAATCAAACTACTTTAACTCGTCTAGAATTACTATGTTGACGGGGAAGGAATGATTTACGTGTGTTGGCAAATTTATTGTACCTTAATTTATCCAATCCAACCTTCCCGAATGAATAGAATCAAATGCACAAATTGAACAACGGAAGTATTAGCCACTATTTTATCAAATACGCCGTTTCTCCATCCATTCCCTGATCCAACTGTCACAAATACTCAGACGAACACATACACAGATAGACATACGACTATGTATTGATTAAATTAAATTGATTATTAAATTAATTTAATTATCCTGTGCACGATGACGAAGTCGACCGATAAATGGACATACAATGATCCTCACTGAGCTCCGCCCACGAACACCACCATTAAACTGTGGAACAAAATCATCAAACCGGGCCCAATCCACGTCGACCCGCCAGCCGGCCATGCCAGTGCGCACAGGCTAGTGCTTGAACGTTAGTATGGGCAGGTGCAGAGTATGAAAAAAAAAAACACAAAACATAAAAGAGACCCCCCTCTCGGTCTCCTCGATGCACCACTATCGAGACGTATTGCAATAAGCATCTTAAAGCAATTGTCTGTCAGAGATTCTTTAGCACTGATGCACGCAATATGCTTGATGATGTTTGCAATACCGTCAAACCCCTCAACGTAGGGGAGAGCATTAAGTTATAAGTGATTTGTTAAGCAAAAAACCTACAAAATAATTTTGACCAGGTTTTATGTATTCAAAGCTCCACTGTGCTTCGGCACGATGTAATACCTCAACGCAGGGACGCCGGCTGTTGTTAGTCGCCTCTTACTATATGGTAGCAGGTACCATGTGGGTCTATTCTTTGCTCAAATACTTCGTGAGATTTCAGGTCGCCGGATACACCTTCAGGAATGGATGATTCACGTGTGCCGATAATCCAATCGTACCTTAATTTATCTAATCCCACCTTCCCGGATGAATCGAATCAAATGCACGAATTTAGCACCGGAAAAGCTTCTAGGCAGTATTACCCATTATTCTATCATATACGTTAGTTCTACATTCATTCCCTGACTCATTTACTCAAACACATGAACAAATAGACATACGAATAATTCATAACAATTGTACAATTGTACTAAAAACTACAATTACTGCTACACTAACACTAACAAGCTTCTACATTTACATTTCTTTAATTAATTAGCCTGTGTACGAAGTTGACCTCCACTGCGAGCCGTGGCCACCAACACCACCATTAAGCTCAAGAACAATTTTTGCAAACACGACCCACGACAAACTCTAATCACCGTCAACCCGCCACTCGGCCACTCCAGCGCTCACAGGATAGTGGTTTATCGTTAGTTTGGGCAGGTGCTGAGCATGATGGGGTCTGTCAGAGGTTCTTTAACACTGATACACGGGATATGTATGCTTGATGATGTTTGCAATACCGCCAAATCCATCAACCTAGGGGAGGCACCGTGATCAACTTGGCATTTTACATTGAAAAACACATATACATGACTAGTCGGTACACGACTGAAACATAAATGCTAATTGAGAGTAACTACTAAACATATTCCTTCATGAAGAAGTTTTGCACGGCATGATTTTTCCGAGTCCCTAGGGTAGCCATAACACTCAACTTTTGACATAATAAATAACGGACAAATCTAGCCGACTTACATTATCCTAAGCAAAATAAAAAGTAATTGACTACCTATCCCGTTGGCTGCCTCGCCTTGTTCTACTCTACCATAAATAAGAAAATGTAAATAAGCTAAGGATATGAGAAAAGAAAGTTTAGTAGGATAAAAGACAATCCACTGTGTATCCAAACTTTTGGTTAAAAGGTCGTTACAATTAAACATCGTCGTATGGCTACAAAGTCAACTGGCAATTTAGAGATCAATCGTGTCTAAGAAGTGAACGTTCACATGTTAACCGGTACAAGGAGAACAACAAGTCAACAACACATACCTAATGAACCAAGCGCAGCGAATAAGTGATGTTGCTCTTATCTACAACGGAGCACAATCAGTAAATCAGTCAGAATTGCACAGATCAGACAATTAGCTTCTCTGAATGTGATGGAAACCAGAACTCGAACGATAAGATTAGTCTCACAGTAACGCTTAACCGGGCAGAATCTATGCTGAACATGCTGCTGTGTCCAGTTTTTGGTGTCTTTTTTATTAGCATCGTGAGGATTGCTGCATCCAGAGAATACGTAACCGTTGAAACAACGAATGGCCCACTGAGGGGAGAGAAACGTGGCAATTACAACGCCTTCGAGGGAATACCGTATGCCAAAGCTCCGGTGGGAGGGCTGCGATTGGCACCATCGCAAGTGAATGATGCGCAGTGGGATGATCCACGGGACGCGATCCAACCGGGACCGGTTTGTCTTCAGTGGAGTCATTTTGTGGATGGTGATGACAGAAGCATAGGCGAAGAGGATTGCTTATTTATGAATATCTACACTCCCTCGTTGGGAGAATCTGAGTCAATGTCAACCATTTTTTTCATCCACGGAGGTGCTTTCATGTTCGGCCAAGGGCATTACTACCAAGCGGATCATGTATTGGAAAAACAGTTGGTGCTCGTAACGTTCAACTATCGATTGGGCCCGTTGGGATTTTTGAGTACAGAAGATGATATTATTCCGGGGAACTTCGGATTGAAGGATCAAGTAACGGCACTGAAATGGTTGCGTCAAAATATCGGTTTCTTTGGGGGCAACTCAGATAATATTACGATAGTTGGTTATTCTGCTGGTTCTGCCAGTGTTCAGTTGCACTACCTATCGCCAATGAGCCGTGGTTTGTTCAAAAATGGCATCGGTCATAGCGGATCAGCTTTGAATCCCTGGGTTTTGGCTGAGAATTCAGCGGAAAAGGCAAAAACTATCGCTCAAAGCGTTGGTTGTTCGGTAACTTCCAGCCGCAAAATGTTGGAATGTTTAAGAGAAAAACCAGCCCGTGCCATTGTACGAGCTGTGGGACAATTTTTCAACTTTTTGTACAATCCGTTTTCACCACTCGGGGTAGTAGTTGAAAAGCAGACTAAAAATAATCCGAAACCTTTCCTAGTTGAACATCCGTACAGCTTGATGGAGAGAGGCAAGTTTTATCGCGTGCCGCTGTTGCTCTCGGTTAGCGAAGCCGAGGGTCTCTACCCTGGTGCAGAATTCATCAGCAAGTCGGAATATTTGGATGAAATCAACGATAACTGGAACCGACTTCTGCCTAGTATTTTAGATTATAAGACTTCGCTGAGAAACGAAAAAGAGCGGTGCGATGAGATAAGCCAAGCGATAAGGGAGAGATATTTAGGTAGAAGGAGATTGACTGAAAACAGTTTTCGTGATCTGATACTGGTTAGTGAAAAACATTGATACACTATCCTACAAAATAGCGCGTTATGAAAATACAGTAGTCTCTTCGACACGCTGTTTCTACACTCTGTTCTAAGGCAATTCAAAAATTCTAAACCCAATTTTTCTTTTCAGATAATTTCAAATAGGCTTTACTTTGCGGGTGTTGTCCGTTCGGCCAAACTAATGCAAGTCCACACACCAGTATATCTATATTACGGAAAGTACAAGTCTAAGTACGCCCTTGGAGAGTATCTGTCTAATTCGACGAAAAATCATGGCATCGCTCACGGTGAAGACGTTCTGCTAGTATTCAAAACCGAAATGCGTGACGCGGTTCCGTACACGGAGGAAGAGCTAGTTGTTGCCAGGTTGTTTATTGGAATGTATGAACAATTTGCGCGAGATAGCGTGGCAGTCTTTGGGGATTATAACATTCCGCGGATGGACAGTAAGGATAAGGTTCGTTATTTGGAGGTAAACTACCCAAAAAGTGAGCAGAAATTGAAAGATCAGTTGAGCGATGAGGATTTTTGGAATCAGATAGATTTTGGCGATGCTATGCCCGTGGATAAACAGGGTAAAGATGAGCTCTAAAGCATTTTTTTTTGTAAAATTTTGCATGTTCCCTCCATAGAATTCTTTTTTCGCTGTCTAGCTTATGATTAATATCTAATACTTTTTCTTTGAAAATCTTTCGCGCATACTCGCATAATAGATCCATATGTATTTTCATTATTTTTAGTTAGCTTCACGAATAAAGATTATTTTTTACGATTCTTCAAGAAATTACTGTAAAAATCATGAGTTTGCTTGGTGAAATACGAAAGAAATACCAAACCATGTTTATCCCATATTAATAGTACACGAAGTCCTATAAGTTAGTTCCCAAGTAGCTGAAGCAATTTTATTTAATATTATGTCTGTTGTGTAGCATAATTATTTTTATGCCATCGGGATGTTATTGTGTAGTAGAAGAACAAAATAAAACAATGGATTTAATATATCCCATAGCACTGGATTTGGAGAGAAATCTTAGACTAATTCTAACGACTTTTTCAAAATGTTTTTTATCTGGGATAGTTTTAACATCTATATAAAATCTATCACATGCCAATTGGGTTAACATTGAAAGTTTTACCCTTGAACGAACAAATCATAGCAAGGTTATCAATCACCATAAAGATTCGTTAATTCTGAACTAAATGAGCATATGGAACATAGTATTTTTTGTATTTGTATGTTTATTTGTGACGATAGCCTGTTAGCGCATTTGCCTTATATCCGGCCAAGGAAATCTAGAGAAAATTTTCAATAGGACGTAAGTAACATTGAGAGCCTCTCTGTTTACTTTCTCTTTTGTTTATTACGACGTCATTACAACACTTTGTACTAATTTTCCAGTACATATCGAAAGCCGACGGTTTTCGGTACTACAATATTATGCAAAGAGTAGAGTAGTAAATGTTGAAATGGCCGAGTAATGAACAGAACAGAAAGACCTCAAAGAGAATCTCTCATTGTTACTTACGTCCTATTGAAAATTTTCTCTAGGAATATTTTTACAGCGCAAAGCCGGCACTACATTCTGTTGCGCAATTAGGCCTCCTATTCTGAAACATTTCTGAATTGACTCTTACAATATACAAGAATATTGTAAAGTTGTATTAATAGGTACTACATTCCACCTGGTCGGGAAACAATCGTGATTTTTAAAATTCGTAAGACTGAAACTGACAAGTTTACGTTTTGCTTATAAATAAATTACTAAATGAAGGTTTTTATACATATGCGAATCGTAAATATTTAATGATTCTTCAGAAAGGTTGAGAGACAAACTTAGTTCTCACATCATTCAACCGCAAAGTAAAATTTCTTAAAAAGTGCATTTTAATCTATATCTCAAAAATCCATTATAGGTAGTGCACAGTGCACTAAAATTACTGCGAAAGAGAAATAAATCAAACAAGAGTTTGTTTACAATGTATGTTACCTCTTCGAAATAATTTTTCATTATAGTGTGTTATAAGATATTGGCATTTTGGAGGCAATAAATATTACAGCAAAGAAATATGCCACTTACCCCATCTTGCAACCGGATAACACTGTACCGATCGTTCTCCGCCGACCCGATGAGCGTAATTCCTTCCTTGAGCCTGTGTCGATCGTCGCCAACGATGAGAAACATCTGGTACAGGAGAATGTTTAGTTTGTTTTGATCGCTAATAAGCTGATCACCACTCACCTGGCAATCCATCAGAGTTTAGTGTTCAATTAGAAGGTAAGCAGCAGAAAATCCTCGGCAAATATAATTAACGTAAAATGACGGCTTTTATCGTTTATTTCAACGAAATACGAAACAAAATTTAACAACAAAACAAAACATCCCTGCCGTTCGGCATTTCCTGAATGAACAAGTTTGTTTGTCACACAGAGATGCCAGGTACTTTTTTCAAATGTCTGCAACAATAATTTTAAATGTCTGGGAAGAACAAAAAATGTCAGGAAAGCTAGTGTAACCAAAAGCCTTTATATTCAAAAATCTGCAAATATCTGCAACAAAACTAAAAAATCTGCAAATATCTGCAACCAAACTAGAAAATCTGCAAATATCTGCGTCATCGAAAAAATCTGCAGCTTATATTAAAAGTCTGCGAATTTGCAGCCTTGTCTGCAAACCTGGCATCTCTGTGTCACAGTTGATTATAGTTTTCAGTCAGTTTTCGCGCTGTTTGCTATGATGTGGGGGGTCGAAGGATGCATGATTTCTGCTATTATGGCGATTTGCGGTAAAACCCAAAGAGAATAGGGAAAGAGACGAATAGTGTGAAGCCAAAAATACCTTATTGAGCAGACCAATCGTGCAATGTAAATAAACATTACTCATGCCTGAGTTGGAGGAGATAAGTATTGTAAATCTATCAAAAAAGAAATTTGAATTTTCGTCAGAATTTAGTGCAATCGTGATTGTAAGGTGCATTCTAGAGTCTATGTATGAGTAAAAACAAGCTTTAGAATTATTTCATCTCTTTGTTTCAAAATGCACATCGTTTGATAAACAAATCCAACGATCGACAAAAGGTTTGTTTTCAAAATATAATAGGAGTCATTTAAAGTGCTGCCTTTGGAAACGGTTGCCAAATTCTAGTGTTGAAATCATCGTAAAGGGAGTGTTGCCGTTTTGACTGATTTTCACTCTGCGTCTCTTTCACTATTCTCTTTGGTAAAACCTAAGAGAAGAGACGACAACAGGCTTCTTGCTCTTCTTAATTTTCTCGACTTGGCCCTGCCGTAAATCTGAAGACAACAAGCGTTAATCGTTGCCAGATTCCCTTTGAATGCTTCTTACAATTGCCGAAAATAATTGTACCTAAAAGATCGCACCTCTACCAAGAATTTACAATGCTAGCTGCATTTAAAAATTAAATTAAATATTTATTCATGTCTCTCTTAACAATACACGTAACTATATCGTCATTCAGGTCTTTTATTCAATTTGCACGAAATGTTGATGTGTATGAAAAATAGCCAGAATAGATTCACCAGCACTGTTTTCCATCCCGATTGTAAATATAATGAACACTCATTACTGGCAAAACGACCAATCAGAAGCTGGTTCAATATTGAGGTTAGGACTGGATCAAATTAGCTACGCGATTGTCTTCTCTTCTCTTAGGGTAAAACTAATGGCGTTTTCGTTTTTTCTTGGTGCTACACCGGTGTAGTGCAAAGAAAGAGATAGACTGATTACACCCAAGTTTGAATGAGTGTAGCACCAACTACACCGGTGTAGTGCATGGTCAAAAACGAATATGCCATAAAATTCTAGAGAAAATTTTCAATAGGACGTAAGTAACATTGAGAGCCTCTCTTTGTTTACTTTCTCTTTCGTTTATTAATGGCCGAGTAATGAACAGAAGAGAAAGACCTCAAAGAGAATCTCTCATTGTTACTTACGTCCTATTGAAAATTTTCTCTAGAATTCTCGAGTACTTTTTCAAATGGACGTAAGTAACATTGAGAGCCTCTCTTTGTTTACTTTCTCTTTCGTTTATTACGACGTCATTACAACACTTTGTACTAATTTTCCAGTACATATCGAAAGCCGACGGTTTTTACTACAATATTATGCAAAGAGTTGAGTAGTAAATGTTGAAATGGCCGAGTAATGAACAGAAGAGAAAGACCTCAAAGAGAATCTCTCATTGTTACTTTGAAAAAGTACTCGAGAATTAGTCATATGCGGCACTTAGAGCATGTTCAGGAGTGTTTCAGTTCTAGATTCATAATTTTGACAGGTCTATTATATAAAACTGAAAATTTTAAAACAATAACTTGCTGTCTCCAGCAGCAGTTGTAGCGGATGTTCTATTCAGTTTAAAATTCATGTCTCGACGATCATTCAGCGTTACTGCATTCAAATTTATTTTTCCCCAGTCTATCGGGTCTAAGTGTCTGTGCTGAAAACTTTGCATGTATTTAAAACACAGTTCTAAACATGTTTTAAAATCAGCAACAAATAGAACGGAGTCGTATAATGCTCCTGAACATGCCCTAAGGGAGATGATTCAGCTCATGAACTCCCGTATAAATAAATACCATTCCAGAAATCTTCGGAACCATTTCCAAATTATTCATATAATACTAAACATATTGGGAATACTAATGATATATTCCATACTCATTTTAGTTACCATTGCCCATATCTTCCGTGTATCCTATTTTGAAGATTTGTACGTTACATTGTATTTTTGCGCCGGAGGTTAATATTGCTCTGGTGGTCTTTGTTATACACATACACATATCTGTTTACGCTGCTCCAAAAACCTGTAGCTTAACATGACTAAAAATACTCATCTTTCGATATTGCGGTGATAGCTCAATTGGATAAAGTGACAGTCCACTTAGTGTCAACGAAGTTCTCTTCGGAAGATGGTGGTAACAACATAAAACTTCATTAATGGATAGAATTGAAATGTGAAAGGGAAGAGATTTTTTTCTCCACCAATATTTTATGCATCGCTAGATCTAAAATATGCATGCTACCATAATCTGTATAGTTCTTGAATGGTATGTTGTCCAAATGTATAATGACCCATATACATTTGGACAAGCGAAGTGATAAAAAAAATATGCAAACTTGAAATCGACCTTCACGGATTTGAACCAAATTTGGAGGAATTTTTCATCTAGGGCCAATATATAAAAGCCCAAATTTTTGTGTCAATTGAACCACCCCTCGGGTCATAGGAGCACCCCCCGTTTTGACAAATTGCCAAACCTCTTGATTTTATTTTGATCATATCTCTGGTTCTATTTACCTTGGAAAACCGCTAGATGGCTTTTGAAGAAAATTATTCAAGGAGTCTAGAAAAAATATAAATTTTTGGCTGCAGTGCTGCCAACTATGCGATTTTTTCAGTTAAATATTAAAAATTAATTTTTCTCTCAATACATATATTTTATTCTTGAAAATTCTAATGCTATCGTATTCCTCAGACATTTTTACATAAGAAACACTTATAATCTCAATATAATTTGAGCGCATCCTGAGATACACCGTTTTGAAGGGAAAAACTTGCATTTTCTCATATAAAAATCCATTTTGATTGGCCGAAATTGAGAAAATCTTCAAACGGTCATAAAAATCGACCCTCATCTGCTAGAAGCAAACCAAAAACGTATTTTTTCATCATTTCTCGTCTACTTCACGAAAAATCATGTTTGAACTCAGAATACTCAAGTTGGTTTTTTAGTGTTGTGCGCTTGCGAGTTTATATGGGAATTTGCGATTTTTTACCTTCAAAACGGCGTATCTCAGGATCCGCTCAAATTATATTGAGATTATAAGTGTTTCTTATGTAAAAATGTCTGAGGAACACGATGGCATTAGAATTTTCAAAATTAAAATATATGTTTTGGGGAAAAATTAATTTATAATGTTTAACTGAAAAAATCGCATAGTTGGCAGCACTGCAGCAAAAAATTAATAGTTTTTCTAGACTCCTTGAATAAAATCCATCTTGCGGTTTGATTCTAGAGTAAATAGAACCAGAGATATGATCAAAATAAAACCAAGAGTTGTGGCAATTTGTCAAAACGGGGGGTGCTCCCATGACCCGAGGGGTGGTTCAATTGACACAAAAATTTGGATTTTTATATATTGGCCCTAGATGAACAATTCCTCCAAACTTGGTTCAAATCCGTGAAGGTCGATTACACGTGCCTTGATCACCGCGTGGAATGACCTATATGACACTCAGCCCTCCGGGCCTCCGTTAAAAAGTCGGTTTTCAGAGCAATTGCAATACCTTTCTATTGAGAAAGGCAAAAACATCAATTCGTTGAAATTCAATGCGTTCACGAAAATTAGTGCCAGAAACTTTAAAGAATGAACCGAAGTAACCAATATTTAGATACATATCGCCCGTTTAAATATATAGATAAATAGACTCAATCCTATATGTCACTGTATTAGGTCCGTTAGTTTGTGGATATACCTTATTAAGAACCTATACCTGACGCAAATGATCATTAAATGATCATTTGCGTCAAATTTTAATGACAATCCGTGGTGAAAAAAATACATTTTAGCTACGCATCCTGCTCCATCGAGTGCAGCATCTTACCCGCAATTTTGATGCGACATCGGTCCCAATTGTAGGGGAGAGATGCCGCAAGGCGACATTTTTCTCTGAAATTATGGATGACCGTGCTCATGATCAGAATGCCTTCTTAAAGGTCCCAGCTATTCACTAGCTATACATGATTTACCAAAAAAATCGAACAATTTAAAAAAAAGCAATTTTAATGATGTGCTGAAAATTTTTCGGCATTCCGTGATGCAACTGGACGCACATAATCATTACTAAACTTTTCGTGAGTTAATAATAAGTATTATTTTACATCTCCAGTGTTGTAATTCTTCGAAACTCACAATTTCATATTACCGTATAAAAGTAACCCTATATACGAGATATAGAGAGTGTGGCATCTCACCCGACGCGGCATCTCTCCCGAAATTACCCTATGTTGTTTTCAGTTTGTTGGAAACAAGGCTTGAAATTTCAATATGCATTTGGAAATTTTTTTTTGCTTCGCGGACTCCCGCCAACGACTTCACGTCCCGCTGGGGGTCCGCGGACCCCAGCTTGAGAATCACTGAGCTAAACTTATCAATCAACTCTAGGGACAGATCACTTGCTACGGATTTTTTAAAAATCAGCGAAATTAAATGCCTTTCTTTCCATCAAAATAGAAATCTATAATGTATTTCGCGTTGCGTGCAATGTATTTTGCGATGGGTGCAAGACGTCAAAACGCTACCAAAAACTAGCCCTACATTCAGCAAAATGTCGAACAAAGTTGATCAATGTAGGACGTTTGCTAAACAAACTTTTCTGTGAGCAAATGGAAAGTCGTTGCAAATATGGTAATTTAAAGCATTTTTTTCTAATTTGATGCAAATTTGTTATACATTCCAAGAGTGATCTGCCCCTAGCTCTGAACTGAGAACTCCGTTACGTGCATGTCGAAGTGTCTCTACTGGTGCGTAAACTATACTATCTGAAGTACAAAAGAAATTATATACACGATCACACACGAACATTGCTACTATCAAGGATGACGCCAGAGAACCTTGATTGACACCCCTTGAAAGCAGTTTGATCATACAGACATATCACGCGGGTGTCGTCGTGTATACTGTCGAATACGAATTTCCAATAGCTTAATACATAAAAGTAATAAATTGTACAAAGCTGCCTTTTGTTTCCCCACGAGTTAGTCTCCGATTTGCTCATCTTTCCGGTTAATATGTCGACCATTTGTAAGTTTCTCAGAACATAACTGATAGGCTTTCAAAAAACTTATATTTTCGGATTGGCGTTATCCCATTTAAATGTTTTCGGGTTCGGATAGGGTTCAGGTTTTTACTTTTTTTCAGTTCGGGTTTTTTTAATTTTTAATATCTTGGGCTCGGGTCTATCAGGGTTGAGTAATTAGGTATATGCTTAATTTTTCGCCAAGAATTTCGGATCAAAGCAAACATTGATAACGTTTAAAATAACTTTGTTTATTAATGTATGACTATTCCTCTCATTGGGACTTCACATTGTGCTGCTTCGTATTGTTTTCGAAGAGATTATTCGTACGACAGCACTGTATATAACTATATGTGTCCAGAGCAAACAGTTTGGTGATTTTCCTTTTACTTTTAGTTGCTCCTCTCATATATTTGCAAATCATTCTTGCTAGTATTTTTAACAGTAACTGCAATAAACAATATATTTTGCTTTTATTTTTACATTTTTTTCATTATTTAGCTAGTTTCTATAATGTTTTTCTGCTTTCTTTTTTCTTACCAATGTAGCATATCATTTGGGATTACCACATGTCACAGAGTCTTGCAATTACAATACATGTCATCGCGACTATCCATATTACTGTGAGAAATTAGCATTAATCTAAATGGCAATAATTATTCAATGTGTATGCACGCATCTATTCAAATCGTATAAAAAAGATCGATAAAATGAAATGTAATAACTTATCCGGCGAAAACGCTGCGATAATATAATAAAATGTAACAATATATTTATTTGATTTGTATTCCTGTGCAGCTTGGCTTAATTCAGCGTTGCTTCGACTGACAAAAAAGGCCACAATATTATTATTTTTTTAGATTTTAAATGACTTCTGTTCACTGTTACCTTGTGAAATTTATGTTATTCTAGTCTTGCATTGCTCAGCGGCTCTCGTTATTGTAGGGTCACTAATTATCGTCGGGGTTTGGGTGTATAGGATCATTCTTGGTCAAACCATCCGTAAATAGGTTCGGAATTCTAAAGCTAGAATGAAGCAACCGATTTTGACTCACTTTGTTACGGAATAGGTTGTTGGCATTTGAGCTGGAGTTTATTTAGAAAACATTCAGAATTTCGCACCGATTTAGGAATGGTTTAACTAAAGGAAGTCACAAAAAGAGAACTTCGGAGACTATTGTTGATCATTTGGATTCGTTTTTAGCTGTTAAAAAGGGATCTAATTGAGCAACTGTTGATCCTGAGAACTTCGAACGTGCTGCCATACAACATTTCGGTATTTGTCAACAATGCTATTTACCTCTCCGCAGTTCCCTTGCTCTGATTTTTCCTAGTTGTTGTGTTCAGATAAGTGGTGGTTTCTGGTG
Organism: Topomyia yanbarensis; assembly: GCF_030247195.1. Lineage (NCBI taxonomy): Eukaryota > Metazoa > Arthropoda > Insecta > Diptera > Culicidae > Topomyia > Topomyia yanbarensis. The sequence continues at coordinate 349,216,462 of NC_080672.1, read as the reverse complement.
GTCAATGTTAGTATCCAACGGTAGATGGTGTAGGTAAATAACTAGGTCGACATTCACGAAGCCAATATTGAAAGGAAGCCAAACTGTGTGTCTATTTCGATTCGGTCTGCTACTTGTTAGGTATCGAATCTAACTTTACTTCATAAAAATGTAAATATCCTTTCTGACAATATTTTGGTTAGTATCGTTATATAACTCGCCATTTTCTAGCACTATGTTTTTCAATTAGCATTTATTTTATTTGCTTAGATGGTTGGATAGACATTCAATAGAAGCTGAAAACGTAATACACGTTAGAACTTACATGAAAATGTTTCGAAAAATACAAGTATTTTGCGTCTTTTTTTTGCTCAAGTCACTCAAGTCTACTGTTGGGCTAGAAAAGAAACTTGGGTATTTTCTTATTTAAAGTCGATCATAGTACAACATTTCGTTTGCGTAGTTACAATGGAAATCAGTGTTTGATAACACAAATCATTTTTCAAACGTTGTTAAATGTCATATTAGTTATTTGAATTACAGATAATTGCACCAGGAAATAAGAATTGAGGCTGATTAAAATTACACCTCGGACATGACAGCACATTACGCCAAATCGCGACTATGAATCGAACCCTTTCTGAATAGGAAAATTTTGTCTAAAGGCTATTATAGATCTTCTGCTCACATGTGGACAATGATGATTGAATACCATTCTTATTGGTGACACCATTCCAACTATTCACATACATCCCAAGTAACATGGTGTATTGATGAGCTGTGTTTACAACACCAAACATTTATTTGTGAAAATAATCAACTTTTATGCAATTAAAAAAGTTAAAAAATGACGGTCATTTGTTGCGGATGATGTCGATTACATACATTACATTACATTACATTACATACATACATACTAACAGAGATTGTTGCAATAATACAAGCAATTTATTTGAAAACAATTTTATCAAAACCATGTAAAATTTAATGTGTTTAATATACAAACACAGCATAAATATTATTTCCACATCAGAATATGACGATATGATGAATATTCAAAATACTCCGATTTTAAAGGACATCTTTAATATAATCTCAATAAATTGTGCACCTATTGTTTGAATTATTTGTAGTACGCAAACGACTGTGTCCAAATATGCTTTTATCGAGTATTAAATCATAAAATTCTTGGGTTTTAATTATAATAGCTAAAAATGTGAACTGTTCGTCAATATTTATCAAGACAATTCAATCTCCATGGCGGCGTCCATAGCTTAGTTGGTAAATCGATTTGTTTGTACACAACTCAGCTGGGTTCGATTCTCAACCGCAGCACATGAGGTTAGAGATCTTTCCAGTTTTTTTTAACTTGAACTCAGTGAACCGCGTGCTGTCAATTCCGAATTGTCAAAAGAAAAATCTCAAGAGAAAATCCGACAAAAGCATGAGCTCACCTGTCGGGTTCAACTTCCGGTAATAGATAGAATTGAGTGATCAAAAGGAAATTGAGATAATCCTCCCGATTTTCCCATCGAATAAATCGGCTTGCGTCGGTACAATCGGCCGACTATGCAACCAAATAATCGGTCGATTGTTGCACCGACTCTTATGGGAGTTTAACATGGGAGTCTACCGATGCGAAATCGGTCTATTTCAACCTACTAAGTCGGTCGATTACTTGGTAGTTTAAAACTGGAACCAGATTTACACATATTAAATCTGGTGATTAATATGCCGACGGATGTTGTTTACCGACGAAACCCAACTTAGTCGGTTAACTAATCGGTCGACCTCGAAGCACCCCATTTAGTCGGTCGACTGGGAAATTTCACAACTAGGCTGTGCACGGTGACGAAGTCGACATAGAAACGAAGTTTACTGTGAGCCGTTTTTACCAACATTGCCATTAAGCTGTGAAGCCATGTTTGTAAACACGGCTCACAGTAAAAGTCATTTTTATGTCGACTTCGTCAGCGTGCACAGCCTAACTGTCTAATTTTCTGTGGGGAAGTCGTTCCGGAATGAATTTTCGAAAATTCATCCAAATTGTGTACAGGGTCCCGCAATTGCACTGCTACAAATTTTCGATCGCGATTGAATACTTTACGCTGACGTCACGAATGAACTCGATGTTCATTTTTGACAGTTCGCTTGTACTGTTTACATGGACTTAGAAAAATTCTTTGCGATTTGCTTTAAGCGAATCTAGTCGTCCGCAAAATTTTCTAAGTCCATGTAAACAGTACAAGTGAACTGTCAAGAAAAGTGAGGTTAACTTTGTCAGTAAAGAACCTAATTACAATGTCATACATAAAAGACAAACCCTTCGTCGTTTTGTTTACTTCAATTATTAGTAGTATAGATTTTGTTTTGAAAACCATTAAATTAAATTTTAATCTATTGGGAATGGATCTATAACGAAAGTATTGCGCAGTGATTGCTTTGTTCACAACAGGAAAATCTAACACGGAGATCATTTGGGAGCTGGCTTATTTAAAATTGTGCTGAACCTTCGTGTATCGCGCCATTATAAGACGTCGTGAGACCGGTTCTATCAAAGAACGTCAGGCTACCGCTACATCCTCTGCTAATGTTACAAAATTGAAAAAGCGTTTGCAAAGAAGTCCTCGCGCAGTGCAAATTAATAGGTGGAAGATTTCAAAATATTCGAACCAAATGTTCGTCGAATATTGAAAAACAAGCTCAATATCAAGCCATACACGATTTAAAAACTACAGAAACTGGCAGCAAAGTAAAACCTGGACGTTTTATTTACGCATGGTTACTGGAAAAAATCGCTAAAAAATTCGGCTGATTTACTGGTAACTCGCCGACAAAAACCTGCTTCAGGTATGGTACGGGCAGGAATTACCAACAATGGTCGAACTCCGTTGGGTTTTGTTCCTGAGGGAGTGAATATCAACCAACATACCTACCTCGAATTGGTCTTAGTAAAGCCGAGACAGGCTTTTCCAAGCTCCCTTTCTGGGGTACGGGAAAAATGAAAACGAAACCATCAAACCTATTGGTGATTCTAGGTTGAAACCGCTCACAGATAGCGCTGGAAGCAAAGTGTTGCTGATTTGATTCTGTTCTGTCATAGTGCATATATTTTCTGTAAACATTGGTAAAAAATAACTTTTAAACACCAAATCACCGATCATTTGTTGATAATTGTTTATGAAAATGAAGAAAAACCTTCATTTTATAAGATGATGAGTAAACATCTTGCGAAAATTGTGTAAAATATAGTGGTTTCTAATATTATTCGCAAAGCTATATGTATGCTGTTCCGAAATGTAATTTGTTGATCACCGTAGCCGCCACAACATCATTTCCCGTTCCTCCTAAGTTAAGCTAAACCTTCATGAGATGGTGTAAACTCTCCAAATGACGCGAGGAAACAATATATATAGCTAATAGGAAAGTGTCAGCTTTGTATCATACACAAGCCGATACTTCTCTCTGATAGACTTCACAGAATCTCGTACGTAGTCGAAAATATGAAGGAGTTTGACACTGGTACTGATTGGGTCTCGGTTTCGAGTTGGAACTTTATTTATGGAACGATTTTTTATAACCACAATAATACCGCGACTACATTTCGAAGAAATGTATGAGCCAAATAATTGCAAATGGCTGTAATTTTAAAAATAATTGCAAATAAACTAAATTTATTACTCGTTTTATTCATATTTTGGCAGTCGTAAGCTTTTTCCGAGAAGAAAATGAAGTTTTTGTTGTAAGCTACGACTCACTTGCGGGTAAAAAAACAAACTGTATCACTTTACCAGTTCATGAGCTGAATTATAGGTGTCGCATGACTAATTTTAGCTTTGCCGCAAATCGCCAATTAATATGCGCTTTTTCCCTATGCAGTGCTGTCCGATTTGCAATTGTCATCGTCCCTATTCAATTTTCGGTGCTATTATCAAACGATGTTCATTTTGTAAGAGATTGTTTTACTAGGGATTGCTCGCTTAGTAAGGGATATCAAACGCGGAAGATCAAAATGGGTATCCTTTGGCAGTTCTCAATAAACATACTTGTGGCTTTGCTGGTAAAGCATTGCCTTGCGAATTGTGCCATTTAAGACTAGAAACACTGGTAAACATGCATGACCGTCGAGGTTAGCAACCCCGCCGTAGTGTTCGCACGTTGGTTCTTGGGATTTCGTTTAAGAGTTGAAGCACTCAGCCTAATATTTGTAAAGCTCACGTATTTGTTACGATTTGAATAAACAATCCTTCTAAAATATGTCAGTGATTCTTACTATATTTTGTTCACTGCATAGAATTATAAATTCCGTTCTCGTGTTTAAAAAGTTTATCCTTTTGTTTTACGCGTAAAAATCAGTCAATTTAATCAGTTTATTTTTGTATTATTGTTTTGAAACCCAATTCGACCTTGATTGCATTTTGATTGAGCGCCTGCGTCAATGTTCAATCGAGTAGGCCTGCAGCCGTTTGTTAGTTTCTGTTTCCAATATGCCCGTGTATAAAAAGCAGATATATCCAATAATTACAATCAGGAATATTATTTTTGCTATCTTGTTTTTTTATCAACAGCAACTAGGTTTATATAACATGACTATATATAGCGTCTACTTACATCTTTGTGTTAATGTTCATTTATAGTAATTGTTCGGTCTTCTTCTGCATTTGATGCCAATAGTTATTTGTTCTGTCACTTTCATTGACATTTGCGATATTTGACGCTCTAAATATTTTTATTTGTTTTTCAACATTGGAAGGTTTTAACTTGCTCGGTTTGACTTTAAGAAGGGTGACTACATGTATGTATTTAATTGTTTTGGATTTATGTGATTTATTATCAGTGAGGTTATGTTTAAGCATCATTTTATTGTGAGTATAAATTGCTGTTTTTGTTTTGTGATACAGATGGTTCGTGAAAAACGGACAACGGTAATTTTACCACTAAATTTTTTTTTCTCTAGTAAAGTTGATTGAGGAGCGAGTAAGCTAAAAACCAGAAGCGGATACGGTTGTTGGATTCAAATGAGCTGTTGGTCATGGCAGAACAAGTCAATGCATATTTATCACATATGCATCAACAGAAAATAGCAAACAAATGTTATTGTTCATTTCACGCTAGATTGGACTATCACCCAAGGGAGCACTCTTTTTTATAAAAGTACACATTCAAGTCGAATCGTCTCTGTCCTTTTGCAACATTTGTTCCATGGGTTGTAGTAAATATGTGCACAGAACACTCAGACGATTTGACCCTAATATAAATTTAATACCTCTGTTATAGTCAAATTAGCTATGAAATGCGCAACAGTGCCTAGCTCATTTGGCTTACTATACGAGCTTACGAGAAAATACACCATTACAATACACAGTTGTGTTTCGCAGGATAGACACTTTTTAACTGGTAAATGAACTTTTTAATCATTGTCCAACTATAAAGCATCTGAACGTAAAAATCCAATGGCAAATTTTCTTTATCAATCCAATCTGCAGCAGTTGGAGATGTGAGCAGTTACATCTACACCAGTAACATCCCATTTGGAGTTTTTGACATTTGTCTGTTGTTCCAAGCAGTGAATGACAACTATAATTACAAAGAACGTTAAAATTAAACACGTTATTCAATCTGAAAGAAACTTGCAATGCATTATACTGTTTAATCAGATCTAGATTAAATCAGCTGTTCGCCTCTACATTATTCCATTACAGTCGTGATTCGCTGGTCGGGTCGGTAACAGCCTCTGTCGAACTAGCGAATTTGATTCGCTAGTTGGACAGACTGACAGATATCAAAAACTCTCCAAAGAAGACGTTAGCAATGTAAATGCATCTGTTCAAATTTCTAATTACTATCAGATTGTTTGTCATAGTAAATTTAACATGAAATTTTGGCATTCAGATGCTTTTAACTTGGACAATGGTCCAACTAGCGAAGGTCCAACTAAAAAGGTCTCCAGTTAAAAAGGTGGCCAACCAGCGAATCGCGACTGTATCCCTTGAATACTGGTGATTTCGCATAAACCAAATACTCACGAGCTATAATAGACAACAATGGTATCTGTTCAAGGTTAGAAAGATTAGATTTAGAAACAAACACTCCGCTTAATATGCTGGAAACTATTAGTTAGAGTGCTTGTTTATGTGAACAGAGAAAATTTATTAGTGAGCAAAGAGACAAAAGTTTTGAATAATATAAAACGTTCATCAAACTATGAAAGGGGAAAATCAATTTATATATTTGATTATAGCCTAAAGTAACTGGAAAAAATACAATTATTCTGAAGAAATATTTTTAAAAGGAAAATCACATTTTTTTCTAGTTTTTAGGCGCAATCGATAAAAAATCATCGATCATAAAGGAAACCAAATTCATGGACCTAATTTAAATAAAGTTGAATTTTGCGTTTCGAATTTCGGTTCCGATTTCTCACCATTAAACCAGAGCAACTGTACTTAAAACAGGACGCTAACTTTTTGGATGTAGTGTCTAACATGTGCCAGTTACTGATGAGGAGAATCCGAAACGCAAAGTCCAACATTACCTACCTCATTCATCTTTCGTAGCTCAATAGATGGTTTATATGATTTTAAAAGACATTTACATGTTTCTTCGGTAGGTAGGATAGGTATCTTGAGCCTTGATAATCTTGTGCGACCGATGCTTGGAAAATGCTATTGTTCTGTGTATTTCTGATGCATTTTGCGTGTTCCTTGTCTTATGGGTGACCGAATCCTAGGTGTTTGTGTCTTATAAGTTAGATTCAATATTGGTTTATATCATTATCCTTTAGTAGCAGTAAACGTATATGCTTTTCCCACATTTGCTCCGTTGTTGGGTTTTAATTGAGTAAAAAACTGAACTTAACTAGTTCACTCACAAACAGACGTGGCCAGTATGAGCCATCAGTGCGACAGAAGTCACATGTGGGTTAGTCGTACAGAATTGTCATGAGAAATATTTGGAAGAAATGGAAAAAACGCTTTTGTACAAGTTTTGTTTTAAACATAACCTCAAATACCATATTATTTTTAACCTTCATAGTAAGGTAAACTGGATTTTTTTTTGTGATTTTATGTTTAATGTTTGGGATATTTATAGTGCATTTAGCTGCATTTCTTGTTATAGTGTTAACAACAACAATCAAACAAACAAAAATTGGAAACGAAATATAAAAATAACAACACTAAGCTAACTATTCATACACTCTTGTTCGATTAAGCGCAGTACTCAATCTGCAGCTAAATAACTATCAGCACATTGAAAACTAAACACTGCTTCGCTTTGCGTGTTCCACTATCAACTTGCTTATTATAGATCTCGCGCTGTAAAATTGGTAATAAACTAGAAATATCCTCACATTATATTGCTAAAAATGTATGTACTACGAGTATAATGCATAATAGTTTAATGAAAGTCAAGCGAGAGCCAGGAAAAAAGAGAATGAAATGAAAAATGTCGAACACTTGCATCTCTGCTTTTGATGGCCGAATCATCGCAGGATACGGATTTGTTGCGGCCATTGCAGTGGCGTCATTTGATTCTGCTTCGTCCTGTTGCTCTTCGGTCATTGTTTCTGTCCTTACCATACATAAGTTGCACTTTACAGCAATAACCGGGCAAATTCTGAAATGAGTGAAGAAAATGCTTATGCGATTCGAAAGAACTTGGTGTGTTTAGTAAATCAAACGCTAGCACACATTTACATCCACGGGTGACTACAAGAATATCGTTTTGTTCCTACAAAGGGTTTGTGATAATTTCGAGGGCAAATAGGGGACTATCTCAAATGCAACATTTCTCGCCGGAATTTCTCCTCAAAGTAAATTTTGACAGTATGCTTATTGGCCCTTTTCAAAAGAACACGCGAGATTTGAGCGATTTGAAGCCTAGAACGTTGCACCGGGGTACAAATGTACCCCATGCCTACTTTGGAGCCGTGTGAAGACGAGAATTCGGCATTTACCGACCTGGGACCCTAACCATAATTCAATTTAGAGATCCTAGTAAGAGCACAGAGAACAGACATATAAGCTAGAACAAACTTTCTCGAAAAACCTGTGTAAACATTGAAATGAAAATACGTTGAAAATCACCATCGCATACAGGTTCGCATGCGTGAGTCACCATTGTACCCAAGTTTGCATACAAGTCCCGTATAGCGATTGCTGGCCGATCGAAGCGCCGACCAGTGACAAGTTGCTACTTGCTGTTGTTATTTCAAAGCGACAGTTTAATGTCTTACACAAGTTAAAAACTTTACTTGTATGTCAGTTCTCAGTCGTAAGAGTAGGAAAAGGTGGTATAGTCAGTTTGCTTATAGCCTTCGTGGAAGCAGGTGTCAAAGTTGGAGTGGGGTACATTTGTACCCCAGTGTACGGTTGCCGTTAGCGTTTCGTGCTGTGAGTGGAAATGTGACTCGTGACAATACCAGTTTAAATACTGGTTGTTTTACTAGGTAAGTAACAATCAGTATTATATAATCGATTTTAAACATTTATTCCATAAATTTAATTTTGAAAACGTTCTCATTTTGGCCGAATTTTATTGTTTTATTGTTTATTTTTTGTAGTTTTTCAAAACAATGGCTCGCAAGTATAATGTGTGCACAGTAACTGCTGTAACAGTAACGTTGCGTGTTACCTATGTATTATTGGTCAGATTTTTTTCCCTTTCAATTTCCACTCCATTCCGTAGTATTTTCCAAAACCCGATTTTTAAACTTCAACTCTTCCAAATAATTGTACTTTTTCAAAAATATCGAAATTCCATTTTGTGCCGTTTCTGGACCATTCTTTCAACTTTTAGAATCATTTGATTTTTATTAAAATCGGTTGAAATTTCGCAAAGCTTTAGTAATTTTTGTGAAAAAAGTCGAAACCGCGATTTTTTACTCTATTGTGTTCAAACCAATTTATGTATCATTGATTCAATAAATTCCGTACTTTCACTTACACAGCTGTTTTCGCAATTGAAAAATGAAGAAAATTATGTATTATAAATTTCTGTTGTTTGTATTTTTACCTGCGAAAATTGCGATCCAACGCGTGGGGTACATTTGTACCCCAGTGCAACGTTCTAGGGTGGAAAAGGCAAGTGCAACGTTCTAGGGTTAAAGTACAATTCACACGATACATCAGGCTTCCGTCACCGGTAGGGAACGTCAACGGAACGTCAAGATTAGTTACATGCGATTAAATGGAAGCCACATACAACATCAACGGCACGGAACGTTTTGACGTATGGCACGTGTGAACGGGCAAAAGAGAAAAGTATTAAACTTATCCTGACGGAATGGTGACGTTCCGTTGACGTAGACGGAAGCTGATGTATCGTCTGAATCGTCCTTGAATCGCCACCAAATTGCCCACGGAACGCGCCATTTAGTCTCTCTTTATTGCCTAATTTGAAAATTCTAAACAATATATATTTTCCTATTCTTTATGTACACACACAAACTTATCAGCATATTAGGTAATCACCGTCGAACTATAGGAAAAATCAATGGTGAAATTGGTATTGCGCAACAAAGCTTACCACAATCTGACGTTCGTTAAAATTTTAAGTTACTAATCTTGTTCTATTATATTTACATACGATTCCACAATTTCCAATACTCGTTGGCCAAACGAAGTGCACTAGGCAAACATAGGACAAGCGAGAACACGCGATTTACTTAAAAAATGATTTTAAGCTTAAGCCAAACATGAACTGGCAAGTGCATTTCATCCGCCAAAAAAATTGTCTAAGTATTGAAATTGCCTTTAAATCGCATTCGAAAATTCACGATTTAAAGTTGGATATAGACACAAACGTCCAATGATAATGTTTTTATTTTCATCTGTCAAAACGCATCTAAAAGTAAATTTGAAATTTTATAAACTCAATCAATATTATAAATTTTATTTCTTCTAATTAAAAGTGAACCACAATAGATCTAAATACTGGTCTCAGTGGTTCGTCTCCAACAAAAAAAAATAAATAAAATGAAAGTGAAATTTTTGAAGAAAATATGTTTCCTACCTATGAAAAAATATCTAGATGATAAACACAGAGAACAGACATCCATGATCGAACAAAAATATTTAAAAAAACGTGTGTAAACATTTAAACTAATATACGATAAACACTAGCGCCGCCACATTAACTTATCCCAACTATCCGTCAAATCCATTCCGAAACCGGTTCAAAATCCTGAATGGATTCAGTATGGAATCTTACTCAAAGAAAACAACCGATTCCGACTCTATCGGTTGATGCATTTGAGCTGGAATTCATGCTGGAAGTTCAAACCGGTTCCGGACTAGTTTGACTGGGTAGAGGAATAACCGCTGTATATTCTGTCGAGCTCAGCCACAAAAAACATGACAACAGTAGTGCACCTGGTTTGGATATCTCAACTACCTTCGAAACCGTTAAAGATTTTACACAAGTTGAATGCTGAAGATGGACGTCTGTTCTCTATGTGACAAATTTCTTGTTGCATCATTAAGAATTTGTTTTTCCGGTTTCAGTTTATAGTACAATGAAATTTAGAGATTGAAATCTGTATAAAAAATACGATGGTGGGCGAACACTGGATTAAAGAGTGCAGGTAGTGACAGTCGAGGTTATCCACTGATAAATCCAATTTCTAGGTAAACATTTTCCGTATTTAAAACAACCAACCTAACCTCAACAATACAAAAATTTATTCCGGATCTCAATAATTCATAATAAAATATCCAATTCGACTGAATGTTTTGGTGTTAAACGAAACAACGAGTGTTTTCCTATCACCTGTAATTAAACTTTTTGTGAATCTATGTAATGTTTATCTTAAAATAATTAAAATAGAACACCCAGGTAACCAGTAAGCATTAGTGCATGCAGTAAAGCAGCATATAATTTGCATTTTAGATGCTTCTTGCCGTATATTAGCATTCGTTATGCATAACTGTTGTTAATCAGCATTCAAAAAACTGTTTAAAAACTTCTTGTCGGTAAGCAGCATGCTGAATGCACAACAGCAGCAAAGAAGCATTTTTATGGCACAGCAGTAATGTAGCCGTATATTTTGCCAAAAGCAACTTTTAAATAGCATTTAAAACGATTTAAATGCTTATCAGGTAGCCGTTAAGGTGCATTTTGCATGCTTATAGGTTACCTGGGCAGTCATCCTATATCATCAATGCAAGAAAATACTTTCGTTCTCATTTGACTGGTACCAATAATGACATCTAGTTGGCACGTCGAGCGGATAAGTTTTTTTCTCGTTTGAGAGCTAATTGCATAGGGGTAATTATCACAAGCGAGTAGAGTAAAACGTCAAAAACAATATTCAATTCGCCTGACAATGTTCGTCCGCCTTTTTTGACTGGGCGAGCTGCCTACTATACCTAATAAGAAATAATACTTAAAGAACTCATCAATTAGTGAATTAATTGTGGAGATACCGGGTGAAATTTAATATTTTTACATGATCCTTCAACTGGACCGAATGCTACTTTCGCAACAAATTGTGTTATGAGTTAAGTCTTGTTAGTAGTTAAAATTTCAAAAAATATAACGGGTAAGAATGAGAGATATTGTCTTAATAGACTTTTTTATTATATTCAATCTAAAAACATATCGATGCCCTAAGGTGAACCAAAAATCTATTCACGCTCTGAGCAAGTTTTAAGGTACCATTTAGGTCCTAGAACAACTGTTCAAATTCTTAGCTCGATCGGTGAAACTATATTTTTATCCCACGGAAGCTCTACCGAAGTCAGAGGTGCGATTGTGCAATGAAGGTTCTGTTAACACATTTCGGAGAGACTGGAGAGAGTCAATCATCGACGTCACATTCTGTAGTCCTTCATTGATGGCGAACATGGATTGGAGAGTATGCGAAACGTATATGCATAGCGACCACCAGGCGATTCGCTATCGGTCAACGGAATCCTACTGTAGCACGAAGAAGGATGACCCGCGAACGAAAGTAGAATACGATAGTTTCCAACAAAGTAGAATACGGTAGTTTCCAACGATAGTCTTCGTTAAGGCACTTTGGCCGAACGGCGGGACTGAAAACGTAGATGCGGTTGACTCAACAAGTAGTATTGTGACGGCTTGTGACGCCACAACGCCGCGCAAATTGGAACCACGCAATAGAAGGCGTCCAGCTTACAGGTGGAACGAGACGCTTTGTACGCTACGCGCTACTTGTCTCAGAACCAGAATATCGGAGCAAGATAGAGAAGCGCAAGGCAGCATTTCGGGAAGCTAGGGCCGCTTTAAAACGAGAGATCAGGCTTAGCAAGTCAGATTGCCACAAGAAACTTTGCCGAAAAGTAGACGCCAATCCCTGGGGCCATGCGTACCGAGTCGTGATGGCGAAAATGAAGCGCTCGACGACGCCAGCCGAAATGTGTCCTGGTAAATTGAAGATGATCGTTGAGGGTCGAAGGACGATCTAACTGTCTGGCCACGGACACCATACGGCGAAGAAGAAGGAGCAAACACGGGTGATCGGTAAGTGATTAACGATGAGCTCGCAGAAGTTTCGATGCGCCTGAAATCAAAGAAAGCCACCGGTCCGAATGGAATACCAAACGTGGTGCTGAAAGCTGCGATGCTGGCATATCCGGACATTTTCAGGATGGTGCTGCAGAAGCAACTTCCCCGAAATGTTGAAGGTACAGAAGCAGATGTTGCTTCCGAACCCAGGGAAGGTCGGTCCGGCCTCGTATAGGCCCATATGTCTGCTGGATACACTCGGAAAACTTCTGGAAAGAATCATCCTTAACAGTTCAGATTCCGCAAATGAGCATCTACAGTGGATGCAATTCGGACAGTGCTCGAGAGTACTGAGAAGGCATCTAAACAGAAGCGAAGAGGAGATCGATTGTGTGCTGTAGTCACGATAGATTTGAAGAATGTATTTAACAGCGCAAGCTGGGAAGCCATCGCTGCAGCGCTGCACAGAATGATAGTTCCCGACTATCTATGCCAGATCCTGAAGAGCTACTAGCGGAGTGCTTGTACAACGTACAATGAGTGAAGGGCAGAAGTCAATGCGAGTCACAGCGGGCCTTCCTCGGGGTTCCAGTCTCGGTTTAACTCTTTGGAACGGGATTAACGATGGGGTATTAACACTGCGGTTCCACAGGAATGTGAAAATCGCGGGTTTCGTGGACGTGTCACTAACTGTGATGGGTGAGATACTTGAAGAAGTGGAGGTGTCGGTGACGGAGACTATAGAAGCTATTGAGACTGGATAAACGGGGTCAAACTGCAAATAGCGCACCACAAGACGGAAGTGTTGGTAGTCAGCAGTTTCAAAGCGGTGCAGCGGATGCAGAGTGCCGTCGGAGGGCAAGTAATTGCATCGAAGCGTGCACTGAAGCAATTGGAAGTGATAATCGACGGCCTGTTGAGGTTCAACAACCATGTCAACTACGCCTGCGAAAAGTCGGCGAAGGCAACGAACGCAATAGCGAGAATCATGCCAAACGTCGGCAGCCCAAGAAGCAGCACGAGATGTCTGCTATCTACTGTTTCGTCATCGATACCCCGATATGGGTTTCCTACCTGGGGTGCTGCGCTGAAAATCAAGCGGAACCGTGAAAAGCTGAGCAGGACATTCCGGCTGATGGCCGCGTACAGGTACAGGTAAATATCGCATGAAGCATTATGCGTTATCGCCGGGATGATCCTCATATGCATCACTCTATCTGAGGATGTGGAATGATACAGCACATGATGCAAGGAGACTGCTCCGAGCGGACTGGTTGGCTAAGTGGCAGCTGGAGTGGGACAACACGCAGAAAGGAAGGTGGACCCATCGACTCATCCCAAATGTGTCGGCTTGGCTGCATAGGAAGCATGGAGAGGTGAACTTTCATTTGATGCAGTTTTTGTCCGGACACAGATGCTTCCGGAAGTACTTGCATCGGTTTGGACATGCTTCGTCACCCCTTTGCCGGATTGCGTGAATATGCAAGAGACACCGGAACACGTGGTCTTCGAATGGCCTAGGTTCGAAGAAGTTCATAGGGGTATGTCTGGTGTGATAGTTGACAATATCGTCAAAGAGATGTGCCACGGCGAGCATATGGGACGCTGTCAACAGAGCGGTTACGGGTAAACCCTCCGAGCTGCAGAGGAAGTGGCGAAGGGACCAACAAAGTAGCGCCATTGGCTAGAAAGTCGGCGTGAAATCACCGGGATTCGAGAGAAATTCCGCCGCCGGGGACCTCTCCATCGGTGTAGAGTAGGTCCACCGCCAGGGGCCAGTTGAGTAGTACGCGACGTAGGGTCGTTGGGTTAAGCTTTCGTAGACAAACATAGATTTAGGTGAAATCCTCCGTTGTGACCCTCATGATTTCGTGAGGTTTATGACGACCCTTACCTGTGCATTTTCATTGCTGTTGTTATACGGAGCTTGACAATGAGTAATATATGCTCCTGCTCTATCGATTCATTTAAACTGGCAAAGTATGGAAAACAGCCAACATTTTTCTCTAGAGCAGCACTTGCTGACAGGGATGTAATACACCTCAGAGCAAATAAAGAGAAGAATAAAAAACGCTCTTTGCACTTTTCATGCGAACCACAGCTCTTCTCTTTCACAATAAACCTCTTTACTCCGATGTGTGTGGCTCCCATACGTGCGTTCTACTCGATGGCTGCACACTAGAGTGACAAGTAAAAAATGACCCCTATCGGCCCACCCCTGAGTCGATTCCTAGTCCCACCAGGAGTATTTACTCCAAATTAGAAGCAACTCGTACAACTCTAGCTACCGGAGAATAGTGCCGCTAGGTGGCACTATATGCATCGTATTTTCACTGTAAGTGAAAATAAGAAAGAAAATTTAATTGTCTACAACTTTGTCGAAGACTGATAGTCAATCCGGCTTTGTTGAAAGGAGTTATAATACTTTTAACGAAGTGATATCTGAGTCAGTTTTGCATGGGGCCTAGCCGTGCATGGTTATGTATCAGTACCCGATTCTCACGAACTAAACGATTTCGTGAAATAATGGTTAGCTCAATAGTATGTTCAGAAGAATTATAGTAAATAATACGAGTGATGTTTCGGTTAGAACATTTTAGTTACACCTATGAGCGCATAGAGGGCGCCACACTAACTTTTCAACGGAAAGAGATAGAAATCAGGTATCTTCTACAAAGTTGTAGAACATGCATTTTTCAGAAATTCTTCCGAACATCTCAATATTCTATCTCTCCTCCATCAAAAGTTAGTGTTGGCGCCTTCTATGCGGTCATAGGTGGAACTAAAATGTTCTAACCGAAACATCACTCGTATTATTTACTATAATTTTTCTGAACATACCATTGAGCTAAACCTCACGATTATTCCACGAAAATGTTTAGTTCGTGCGAATCGAGTACTTATACCACTGATAACTGACATACAAGTAAAATTTTCAACTTGTGTAAAAAATAAAACTGTCGTTTTGAAATGACAACAGCAAGTAGCAACTTGCCACTGGCCGGCGCTTCGATCGGCCAGCAATAGCTATACGGGACTTGTGTGCAAACTTGAATACAATCGAAGACTCCATATCAAGAAGACTGGCAACTCTGTCCAGAATCCGGAGACAGTAACAGCAACGCCACTTGCGGGTAAAGGTGGTACTTTCCATAGTGATGCACACACACATATACATTTTTACATAAAGCTTCCTCCCTTCTTCCAATAGAGGCGCTGTAACCTCTGTCGCTTCTCGTTTGTATGGGGGAAGGAAACAGATATCAGTCTTCTTGATATGGAGTCTTCGATACAATGGTGACTCACGCATGCGAACCTGTATGCGATGGTGATTTTCAACGTATTTTCATTTAAATGTTTACACAGGTTTTTCGGAAAAGTTTGTTCCAGCTTATATGTCTGTTCTCTGTGCTTATACATAACTATGCACTGTTAGGCCCCATGCAACACTGGCCCAGACATCACTTCGTTAAAAGTTTAATAACTTCTTTTAACAAAGCCGGATTGACTATCAGTCTACGGCAAACTTGTAGACAATTAAATTATCTATCTTATTTTCACTTACAGTGATAATACGATGCATATAGTGCCACCTAGCGGCAAGAATGCGAGCTAGTGGGTTTTCTCCATGTAAATTGTCGAAAAATCCTATGCAAACTTCAGGCACGTTGGTCCGGTAGCTAGAGTTGTTCGATTTGCTTCAAATTTGGAGCAAATATTCCTGGTGAGACTAGAAATCGACTCAGGGGTGGGCGGATTGAGTTTTCAAAAAATCATCACCAATCTTGGTCCCACGCGCACAGAACAGAGAAGGCAACCAAAAAATATTTTAAAAACGATCTTCCGATTAATCTTCATCTGAATTGTAGTTTGATTCGCCTTCCCACCTGCTTGCCAGCGAGGGGAGCCACAAAAAATGGCTCTTCAAGGTGACTCTTTGAGCGAAATTGTGCAGCTCTTGGTGCACAGATCTTTCTCTTTTTCGTTTTCAAGTTTCTCTTTGTGCGGTCGTTCTGCACATCGCAGTGTTTTTGTGCTGCTCTATTTTTCATCGGTATATTTCCCTTTTTGTCGAAACATTGTGTAAGCAAATAACAAGCCTGCTGGCTGGTACATTTGTTCTGGATCTAGAAAATTACCGGAATTGTTTCGAATTTCTCTCGACAACGTCTTCACCATGATTAAATAATTTGGAGAAAAAAGTCATGGACAGATTCGCGCAGTCTCAATATTGATACTAAAAAATGAGTTTACTTACACTTTAATCTTTTGTTTCTTTGCTGTATTAATATTGTCAGTGCTTTTCCACAGGAGACGAGACGATTATTTCTCGCGTGTTTTTTGTAAACGGCCAATAAGCATGCTGTCAAAATTCACTTTGAGAGAAAATTCCGGACAAACCGTAGCTCACCGAGAATGGATGTTAACATTTTATGAAAAAGAAAAGTTTTCTCTTTCGTCTGCTGTTGTGATTTATGATCGGCGAATAATGGTTTGTCCAGAATTTCCTCTCAAAGTGAACTTTGACAGTATGCTTATTGACCCTTTTCAAAAAAAACGCGAGATTTGTCGTCGCAGCAAGATTCGCAGCGCTAAATATTCGGCGCACGATTCGTCGCAATGTATATCTTATGGGATGAATGACACTTTAAAAAAAGGTGGTGTAATTTTGTGTAAAAACCTTATTGTAAATAAAATATACGAAAACCTGAAACTTTAGAAGCACAGTTTTCAGTCAGTTTTATTGACAAATTGAGTTAAAGTAAATAATTAGCACACATTAAACTTGGGTAATACATACTTTTCGATGTTTTTCGGCAATTATTATCAAATGCGCCAATTCAATTCGTCGCCTCAAAATGATTGAATGGTTCGTTTCCAATGAAACGTACAATAAGTAATAGTTTTGAGTATGTGCATTATTTTAGAAATTTGCGCAAAAAAATTTAAGCTGGATACGTTGTAAGGTATACCATCTTTTATTCATCTCATTTGTATAAGCGCCGTACAATTTTGTTGATTACGAAGTTTTTAATCAATGGGTTCCATTCAAAGCCGTATTTTTGCTCGTACCATAGAAGCTGTCTGGTAGCAAAACTTACGTGAAAAATGCTAACATGTTTTTTTTATCCTAGCTTTGGAGGGAACATGGATATGGGGTCTGAGATAAAATAAGTGACTTTTTACCCTAAGTCGAATCCTAGGTACATCATCCCTAAAATCCTAAAAATATGCAAATACCCATCGATTTTGCGCAGCTGTCAAATCCGTTACCAAATTAATACTTATTTATGACGTGTCAGATGATCATGCATGTAATATCAACTTGGATGCTGTAATCCCTAAATAAAACAAAAAAAAGCAAAGAAAAAAATACATGATAAAAATAGTTTTATTATATGGTTTCAGCATTTGGCAAACTGCTGTTTTATTGCACAACCAAACCTGATCGTCGTCTTCTTCAACCGCCGAGCGAAAATCACCTAAACAATAAACAAATCGAGCTCTACCACAGCATCCATTTTGAACATTTGAATATCATTGCAGCACTGGATCACATATTACTAAACTAGTTTGGTTATAATAAAGATAATAATATAATCTTAGTACAAGCTACGTTTCCCAGTCTGGCTGGCACTCGCACTCTCACTAAAGTTTCATTGCAGTGATTCGGTTCCGGCGAACGGTCGTTTGTCCAGAAACAGGGACGACACACAGAGTTCGCGCTAGTCCGAGCGGTGCGTCCCGTATTTCACTTTCGTCCATTCTGCACGAACGTGTCGATATTGTTAAGGAAAAAGAGCTGGAAGTCTGTGGGATAGATAGCAGATGCATTGGTTTAAAAAAATCGTTTGCATTGAATTCTGATGATGCAACTAAGCGTTGGAGCGGAGCACGGGAATTCGATGGGAACACGCACACGAAACTGTTTGTTTCTTTCCTAAATTAAATGAACCAATGCCATGTACCCGATGTTAACAGTTAAATGGGTAAAGCTTCAGTCTAATGATAACCAGGAACCTTTGAAACAGCGATGATAATAACTTATTATTTACACTTCTAAAGTTAGGGAACTCCAACAATCAAACTACAACTCGAGGAGCGAGGTGTCGAGGACATCGAAATTTAGAGGTGTTGTTTCGATCAAAATACAACGAGCTGACGGATGATTGTCGGAGCCTTTCATGGTCTTCAATCAGTACATTATTAGAAACTAGCTAATACCCGTCGCGCGTTGCTGCGACTTTCAACGAAATAGGAGTAAAACACAATTCGTTCTGAAGCGTTATCTGGCGGGCAGATGATCTCCAACCAATAGCACACAAATACGCTCCATAACAATTTTTTTTATTTCGATTATAGAGGTTTTAACCTCATTCGCCTCTTCGGGTTAGAAAAATCTCTTATGAAAAATTTCAAGCCCTATGTGCGGGGTCGGGACTCGAACCCAGCTGCGCTGCGTACAAGGCAATCGATTTACCAACTACGCTACGCCCACCCCCTCCATAACAAATGTCAAATGTCTATCTTATGTTTATGACATTTTTCCGTTTCCTCAGAATTGTACATTCTACCAGAGAAACGACACATCTAATGTGCCGGGAATCGACTTGCTGATGGACATGACGCGTCCTGTAAGACGATTCCTGGTGATCGAATGACAGGCGATCAACGAGAGGACCCAGTAAGTTTAGCCGGAAAATTAGTCGGAATTCTGGTTGGTTCTAGTTAGTATTCGGGCTCCAATGACATATCGTCGCTAGCTAGCTTATGACAAGCGCCATTTTGCATATTTCAAGCAAAACGATAAATGGTATAAACAATTCAAAGAAGACAATTGATGCTTCTATCTATTCTGTATTAATCTGTAATATTACGAAGATCAGTTGACTATGTTGCGAGTTTTTACTATAAATGTAAACAAAAGTCGCACTCACACGTGTCATAGGTGTGTATTGATGACAAAATTTATATCGCGTGTCATAATCGTGCATGGAAAAAATGCCATAGAAAAAAATTATCAAAATATTAACTTTTATTCATATCTTTGGCTTCATTTGATCTATAAACAATCGGTGAGATGCATTTTGAAGGAAATGAGTCAATAGTTATATAATATGCTATATTCCCAGTTCAAAACTTAAATTGCATTTTTGTCACAATTCATGAATTTTTGTTTTCAAAGTTATTATGCCATTGTGTTTCTCAGATAGTTTTACATATAAAAACATCTTATACATCAAGATAATTTGAGACAATCCTCAGACGCAGTCATTTGAAGCAAAAAATTAAAAAATTCTCAGCACGTTTCTCGCTATATCTCAGTAACCAAGCACAATGTCAAAATTCTGTAAACGCCACTTTGTAGAGATTTTTTAGACAAGTAATGTGGCATATCTAACTCAGTTTACCCCAAAATGGCGTCTGTCATAAGATGGCACAACAGCGACGACATACGATTCTAATTAGAATCGATTGTGTCACTGGAGTCGGTTCATTTTCCTACTGAACTGTACTGTGGATGTGTGCAATGAGGATCAAAGGTTGTTTTTGACCTACATCATCATTATTCTACAAAAAGTGAGACTCGACAAATGAGATAGGCATTTTATGACAGCTGCCTGCGGTGGGATATTAAGCTTGTTATTGGCTCAGAAAAAGTCAATCTAAACCGTTAATTTCGTGCATACAGTGAGGTTTATATCTATCGAGATGACCTGGAATAATTGCGTTGAGATTTCTCTGTAGCCTATCTGTACGGCCGTAGTAGATTTTAGGGGCGTTAACGCTAGATCCCCTATATGTGAAGTGGACCGTTTACTGGAGGATAAAATGCGTATCGACAAATGTAAAATATTCATATAATTCAATTTTGCCATATTTGAAATATTATACTTCTTGGATTCAAGGAAGAGCATGAACGTTTTGTTGTTCGCAACAAAATGAAACACTTTGTTGAGTGTGACAAGATCCCCGTGTATGTTGAAGATAATGCAGTGGAGGTACGACTACATGATCTGCCTCCAAATACACTCGACGGCGATATTCGAAAATTTATGTTGTAACCTTGAGCTGCCTCCCAAAAATGTTCGAGAGTATGTTGCTAGATAGTATGTATCCCACATTAAAAAACATCATTACGTTGGACCAGCATGGGTTTGTGAGAAAGCGCTCGACAACTACGAATATGATGAGCTTCCTGTCGACACTGATTGAAAAACGACAACAGATCGATGCAGTTGTATATCGATTTCTCGAATGCGTGTTCCTCGTCAGCGTGCTGTGGAAAAGCTAAGACGAACTCGATTGCCGGACTGGCTGACTAATTGGGTCTCGTCGTACCTTGCGAGCCGTAGCGCCTTTGTGCAACTTGAAACAACACTCGGCTCCTTTCCACAATACATCGAGCGTTCCTCAAGGGAGTTATCTCGTACCTCTTCTTTTAGCGCTGGTTGTGAACGACCTCTGCAGTGAATTGTTGTCGTCTAATGTCATGTCTGCAGATAATCTGAAAATTTATCGTGTTATAACAATTATGGTAGACTGTCATGCATAGCAAATGGACGTCGATAGCATCATCGACTGGAGTGACAGAAACGGCATGAGTGTGAATATTCAAAAATGCAGCACAATCACTTTCACACGAGTATATTCTCCGATCATGTCGAATACTCGATGAGTTCTGGTCCCGTGGAACGAGTTGCATCCGTCAAGAACCTTGGTGTCATTCTCGACCGCAAGTTACGCTTAAACGTGTATTTCTTTTCCGATAGCTAAAGCCTACGCTGTGCTTGGACCTGTCAAACGCAACAGTCCTGCGCTTCTAGAAAATCCAGCCCTCATCGCACCCAGTACGGCCAGAACTATCAATTGTATGTTTGCTGTCAGCTCTTCAATAGTGTCTATCATTTGTTTGATTTTTTTTCATTTTGTTTATTTGACACGGCTCATAGCGGTAGCTTAACGAAGCCGTGGATCTTTCATGTGTTTACAATATGTAAAAAATAAAAATAAAAACAAGTATTATTGATTGTCCATTGGATCTCGTGCGCGCAACTTTTTATTGTCCATTGGATCTCGTGCGCGCAACTTTTTCGCGGCTCGCCTACTGCGTCATGGGGACCATTTAATTCTCTCCTGTCCTCAACATCAAGGTCATCATCATTAAAAGTGCCTTGGTGCTCGCGACCAGATGTTCTTTCCTGCTTCTTGCACTTACCAGTGACCAATGTTAATCCGTCGTCATTTTTTTTTTGTATTTCGTTTATTTGACACGGCTCATTGTGGTAACTTAACGGAGCCGTGGGTCTATTAAATTATTACAATATGTAAAAATAAAAATGAGTAAAAAAATATTATGAAGCATCATTCGGGTCTCGTCCACGCAACTTTCTATTGCGCGGGGAGATCTTCTTTCGTGGTAAGGTACCATTTTTCTGCTCGCCTAGTGCATCTTGTGGGTCGATTATTTTTTTTGTTACCGTCGATGTCATCATCATCTATGGTGTCTACATGTTCACGATCAGATGTTCCTCCTTTCTTATTGCCCTTACGGGTTACGAGAGTAAAGCTGCTGTCATTGGTATTGGCTTCCTCGTCGATGGTGCTAACAGTTGATTCTGAGGCATTAGATGCTGCTTTTATAGTTATTATGGCCTGAACAGCTGCCACAAAATTGGTAACCGTTTGTGGTTCTGGTCATGGTATTGAAGTCTGTGCTTCAGATTGGTTTTCCGAAGATGTATGGCGAATTGGCTGTGATGAATTCTCCTATTCCGCACAAGGTGTTCCATGATGTGCTGTCTGGTTGCAGTATTTGCACGTAAGTGTCTGCCCTTCGTGGGTGCATAGCGTGGTCGGTTTAATGTTAGTTCCATTATAATTGAATTGAATAGTCAAGTGGGAGGGAATAGGTCTTTCCACTCGCATCTTCACCACAAGAACACCGTTAGGAGTACCCGGGAAGAAGTTTCTCCAAGTATCAGGTGTAACGGATTCCACTTCTCCGAATTGCGACATGTATTTTGTAATTGATTCACGGGGAGTACGCGGTGATAAATCATGTAGTCTCACATCTATAAAATTATTTTCTATGTACACTGGGATCTTCATTTCAACACTGTCACTTTTAATCACGTGTTTCAGGTTGTTCTGTAAAGCGAATTTCTTTGCTTGGTCTAATGTGGTGAATGATATCAATACTGCACTGCGCAGATGATGATATTGAAGATAGGTGACGTCCTTAAGCCTAAGCTTCATGTTCACCTTCAGAAAATGTTCCAGCTCGCGGAGACTCGGTCGTGTAGAACAAAATCTCAAGTCAACAACCGCTGTGTTGGGTCGAAGCAGCGCTTTTTCATCAAATTCACTCATGATGGCAGGAGTACATACAATGGTTCTTTTGTTCTAGACGCACTAACTGTCGTTCACTTTGCTCGTTTGTTACCCTTGTTTAGAGGGACTTTGGCAGAAGTAAAAGTAGTTCGAACGGTTTCCTTTGTTCTTAAGACAATGCACACAAGATAACAGTACTGTGTTGTGGGGACGGGCATAGCGTAGTTGGTAAATCGATTGCCTTGTACGCAGCTCACCTGGGTTCAAGTCCCAACCCCGCACATAGGGTTAGAGATTTTTCCTAAAGAGATTTCTCCAACCCGAAAAGAGGCGAATGACCCTAAGGTTAAAACCTCTATAATAAAAAAATAAAGAAATAAATAAGTACTGTGTTGTGGTTCGTTTTGCGCTGGCTCAGGCAGCGGCAGAATTTCGTGACCGGCGTCTTTGGTGGTTGTAAATCGACTGATCCGTCGTCATTGTTATTATCTTCTTCACCGATGTTGCTTAAAGTGGTTTTTGGGGTCCTGGATGCTGCTTTGGCGGTTGTCAATATGGACTGAACAGCTGCCACAAATTTGGCAACCGTTTGTGGTTCAGGTATTGGTATTGAAAACTCCTTTTTGGGCTGGTTTGCCGTGGATGCGTTGGCAATCGGTAGAGATGCATTCTCCTCTGTATCTTCCGCGCAAGGTTGTCCGTGGTGCGCTGTCTGATTACAATACTTGCACGTAGGAGTTTGCCCCTCATGGGTGCATAACGTAGGTTGGTTACTAGTAGCTTCGTGGGTTTTGAGTTTTATAGTTAAGTGGGAGGGGATAGGTCTTTCGATCCGCATCCTCACCACAAGAACGCCGTTAGGTGTACCCGGGAAGAAATTTCTCCATGTTTCAGGTGTAACGGATTCTACTTCTCCGTATTGCGACATGTATTTTGCAATTAGATCAGGAGGTGTACGTGGTGATAGGTCATATAGCTTTACATCTACATAGTCTTTTTCTAAACACACGGAAATCTTAATTCCAACTTTATCACTTTCAGCCACGTGCTTCAAGTTGTTCTGCAAAACGAAACGTTCGGCTTGGGCTAACGTGTTGAATGATATGAGTACTACATTGCGAAGATGATGATACTGTTGATACATAACCTCCTTGAGCTTAAGCTGCATCTTCACCTTCAGCAGGTATTCCACTTCACGAAAACTCAATCTTATTGAACAGAATTTAAAGTCAACGAGCGCTGTGTTGGGTCGGAGCAAGAGATTTTTCGTCAACTTTACTCATAATGGCAAGAATAAATTAAAAGTTTCCTCTGTTCTCGAGACAATGCACACTAGATCGAGAGGTTGCTAGTTGTTGTTCACTTGGTTCGATTGTACATCTGACTTGGGCAGAAGTAGAAAGTAGACTGTTTGTTTGATTTTGATTTTAACAAAGTATCATTTAAATTAAAAACATTGAAACATTCATGACCCTACCAAGTAGCTCAGCCTATTCTGAGAGCACTCTGTGTATTTATGACAATCAATCTCCCATGTGTCAGTACTGCACACAATCTACACTACTATTGCGGCAACAGCCAACAACCCCAACGAAAAGAGAGGAAATATGGATCGTAATCCGCAAAGCGAAGAAACTAATAACAGCAAGTAACAATCAGTCTACTTTTTCATCTCGAACGGATCGGAAGCTAAAATCGTTCTGATTGTAAACAGTGCAGTGAATCGAACGAACATTCTACCTAATGTCTGCTGTCTACATGTACCACGACAGCGCTATAAGCAAGCTAAACATTCGGAAAATAAGTCGTCCCAAGCCAATGTGAACAATAAAGCACCGTTACTTTCATCGGTGTAGTATCGAACGTATTTTTCAAGATGTTTTAAACTCAGCTGCAAAATTTGAACAATCTTTGGTACAATATGGTGGCCGTTCGCCCTAGTGTTCGCGAAGTGGAACAGTTATTAAATGTGCAAATGCAAAATAAACTTACGGAAATCGTCGTCAATTAATTCCACCACACTCGTAATGCTGTACCGATAATATTTAAAACTAGCCATGGCGGAAAGTTTTGCTATGGAAAATAACATGCAACAACGCTGAGCATAACAATGTTAGAAGTAAGATACCCGTTTTTACTGACGTTAATAAGATTGATGTCGTTCTGCAAGATCTAACCTGCGTACTACCAATAAATTCATTTCAACCATCATGTCGGAATACGAAACGGTGGAATTCGTTAAGTTTGAAACCTGATTTTTTTCCATGTATTTCTAATAATCTTCGTGTCGTAAGAAAACGAGTAACAAAACCTATTCCTTCCTATCTAAGCTTCCAATACGCAATTGACGGTGTAACCAAATCTCAAATCACGCTGTGCACATATGAATAACAGACCCCTACGTGTCAGTTATGAAACAAAAGCCTTTAATGAAACAATATTAATTGTAAACGAACGCATCACAAAGCCCCCATCAACATCAATTAAATCACAAACAACCGGAGTTGCTATCCAGAAACTCCCAGTACAACCTACAGTAAAGTAGATGACAAAAAATGCGGATACATGATCGTGACTCATAGGTCCCTCAAACAACGATAACGATAAACCAAGAGAAAGCGGACTAAGAGACCCTCAAGCAACAACAGTCGATGCAGCCAATGGATCTCTAATAAGAAAGAAGATCTTTACAGGGATTTGTGCCTTGGCATGTCTTCTCATAATTTTCCTGATCGAAAGGAAAGTAGAAGGAAGGAAGTAGAATTGGGAGGGTGGGAAGATAACAGCACAAAACAAACGGTAGGTAAGTTAAACTCACAAGTAGTTCAAATCACCTGCGAGAGAGCCTTAAGCTCTTTACCGCATTGGATTAGGAAGTTTAGTATGTCTCTTAGTTTCAGTCGACCAAACACGATGTCGTCTACGTAAGGACAGCCGAAAGCTCGAAATTGCAATTGCGCTACTACTGTGCAGTTGCATATCAGGTGATACGAGGCTACGTAGTCGGATTTGCCAAGGTAACATGATAATGACTCAGCGCGCTGAATAGTTGCCATGTGATAATTGAGTTTGCAGTGGTCGGTTAAAGCCCTGATCAGCATGCCGCAGTGGAATTCCGAAAAAAATGTGGGAGATTTATTGAAATTACACGGAGTCGTAGTTAAAGCACCAGTCTACATCATGAGCGCCATTCTTTGCAGATGGTTTAGCTGTGACTGGACCGTCATCACCTCTCCCCTCTGTCACCACACAAGGCATCCGTATGACAGTATTGGACGAACAATTGTCGTGTAAGTCCAATAAATGAATTCAGGTCTTTCTAAACATTCGTCTGCACTGATCGAAGGCCATGAACAAATAGATTATCACTACTAGAGGAAGCAAAGCGCTACTGTCTCCATGTATTCACGGACTGAAACATGGGGTCTCGCTCTAGCATATTGTATCCCATTACTTTGACATGTACCCGGAGCAATATGTGTCAAACTAATGGGCCTAGCATTTGAAAGAGCGAGATGATAAACTGTCAGTATTAACAGCGACATGTGATCTCTAGTAGTTATAATCTCTTTTCCATAAACGCTTTCTTGGTTTCGAGCCCAATATGAGTAGACTAGTTCAGTTTGGAATCCAATATAACTCCAACGTATTTAACTTGATCTGCACACAGTAGCTCATAATCAGAGAACTGCAAGTGACCAACCCAGATTATTATTCGCTTAATCGTGAAAAGAACCATTGAAGCTTTGTTTGCACTAACTGTAACTTGTCGACACCCTGTTCGACAGTTCTTAATGCTTGTTGCATAAAGTCAAAGATTGTTCCGATGCAAAGCCCAGTAATTAGTAATTGGTAATCACCAGCAAACCCGTAGGTTTAAAATTCAAGTTCATTGAGTTTACTTAACAAGTCGTCGGCAACCAGGTTCCATAGCAAAGGTGACAGAATGCCACCCTGAGGACACCCGCAAATACTCAATTTCCTAATCTTTGCCTGTCTCAGTGACGAGCAAAGAATACGGTTACTAAGCTTTAGACAAGCCGATACTCCAAGACCGCGCGTCGCGTGTATCTCTATGCACATAAGGGTTGACCGCAAACTTAAGCGCATCTATACGAGGGAACATTTGAGGAGTTGTGCTTGAACGAGCCAATGTTCTTGAAATATTGCCCAACTGAGTTAATGACAGCTGATGATGAAGACACTAGTAAATAAAAAAGTACGTTTACAAGTTTTTCTTTTGCTCCGATTAAACAAGAAAGAATAGAAATGGAGACGATGTATGAAAACAGACAGAATGAGATTTTGATTTCAATAACATATGTTGTCACCTGTTTCTTCTGATATAATTCCGAATGACTATTAATGAGATTTGTTTTTGAATAATTTTTATAACCCGAATAATGATGATCATGAAAATTACTTATAGACGAATAAATATTCTTAAGACTCATAGCAGAAAAGTTGAAGTTGGATTACTTAAGTAGTGAATATTCTTTAATAATCACCAATCAATATAAGGTACCAGTAGCTAATCGTCAGTTTTCTTATCACACAAGAAGTAAAGTTTTTTGTTAGTTCATCTCAGGTCTCAATTTTGAACAGAAGCAATTTCCCGGAAAAAATACCGCTAAATTGATTATTTTACGTGAATTACAATTTACTAATACACAAGAATGAAAGACAGGGCGCGCTACTTACAATGTTAAAATGTTGATGTGGACACACTGATGTTTTTAGAAACCTTTTACCAACTGCAATATCTGTATATGTAACACAAAAGTACCCAGTTACACACCTAGGGTAGCTCAAAATCTGACAAAGGATGTTACTACGAAAATGTCAGATTTTCAAGAAACCCCCACTATACGCATTCTCGTTGTGAGTCACATTTGGATGAAATAATGTGCAAAAATGAGCGCCTGATAGCAATTCAAATCAACCCAACCGGCCTGTCCGTACCTTCATAGTTGATCCTGCCATCCTTGTCAGCATCCGCTAGCTCCAGCATCTCGTTCAGCTGATACTCTGTCACGTTTTCGCCGATCATATCCATCGCTGACTTGAGTTCATCGCGGGTAATGTATCCATTTCCGTCGCGATCAAATACCCTAGAAATTGAAAAAAATGCTGTCAAGGATTTTTGTCATTCGGTTGATTTAAGGCTCAAGTTACCTCAAGGCTTGGTAGTATGCGTAAGAAAAATTGTGTTCAGCTTTGCCACCAGATTATCCATTTAAACCTTTTCAAAACTCTAAAAGAAGAATATCAGTCGATTTATTAGATCATCACGATTCAATTCATGCAAAATACCTGCTGGAAAAACCATCGGCTTAGCTGGATGGTGCTTTTGAAAAAGTGGCTGTGATTTTTTATCACACTACCACACCGAGCTGGGGTACGCAACACAACTGCGCAATGAAAAAACCACAGCCACTTTTTCAAAAGCACCATTTAGCTAAGCCGATGGTTTTTCCAGCAGGTATTTTGCATGAATTGAATCGTGATGATCTAATAAATCGACTGATATTCTTCTTTTAGAGTTTTAAAAAGGTTTAAATGGATAATTCGGTGGCAAAGCTGAACACAAATTTTCCTACGCACACTACCAAGCGTTCAATTCTAACACATGCTTAAAAAAGGTAACTTGAACCTTAATTGAATCATAATTACCTGAATGCCGCTACCAGATCCTGTGTGAGGTCATCGTCGGCTGCCTGGGTAGCACTGTTACTACTACTGCTGCTGCTTGTGCTTTCTTCCGTCAGTGCCTGAATGCGTGCAACCCACTGGAGGAACTCGGTTTCGTCTATCAGTCCACTGCCTGAGGATAAGAGTAAATGGTCAACAAACGTCGGAAGAGGACACGCCGAAGGCAAAAAAAGTGATAAAGAAAAGTTGCAAGATGTAAAAAAACATATGTAGTGCTGCTACTGTTGGAATACAAATGATATTTGTGGGAATTCGATAATATTCTATATTCAAATTTACATAGCAATCTAATATTTAAAATCTTTTTAACCCTTTCATGTCCAACTTTTTTCTAGTGCATGTAGGGTTTCAAAACTATTTTTCCTTGAAAACGGTGGGGTCAAGAAACGCGAAAAGCCTATTTTCATAAAGATAGGTGCTTCTATGGCAGTGCTAGAAGCTGGTCAATTTTTACCTTCTAATGCTCAATACAATTCTCCTAGAATAATTACAATAGACCAATTACGTGGAAAACTTAGCCAACGACAGTCTACATTGATAAGTTTTATCATTTTTCAAGAATATTGTACCATAACGAAGATATAAGAAAAAATCATTTTCCGTCGTAAACTGTCCCTGGCAGCACTGCTCCATCGGAATCCAATCAGACTAATTGCAATAACTTCAGTTCTAGAGCTGATCCTTGTAACTGTTAATACTCAAATTAAAGGCAATAATCACATTAATGAGTCTTACTTGTATTTGTGAGCAAATCTCGCCTCAATTAAAAGTTATAGCTGTTTAAAAACGTTGTTTTTTTTTTTTATTTCAATTATAGAGGTTTTAACCTTAAGGTCATTCGCCTCTTCGGGTTAGAAAAATCTCTTAGGAAAAATTTCTAACCCTATGTGCGGGGTCGGGACTCGAACCCAGGTGCGCTGCGTACAAGGCAATCGATTTACCAATACGCTACGCCAACATGGGCATGAATGGGTTAATATTTGTCACTTGACTTTTGTTATCTCTGTTCAATACCAAAAAATATAATTGAAGATTGAAACGAAAAACAATGGGTGGGTAATGTCTGTGATATAATCGGAGTGTCGTGTTTACTCTTCGGACGTTAATTCAAATTTAATCATATTCAATGGAATCACGTTTGAATAGGAAATTGTTATTTAAAATTTATTATGGTGGTTCTGAAAAAAACCTTTGATATTGGCGTTAGTGTTGATGGGTGATGTGCTGAATTCGAAGACATATGACTAGGGATTCCTATATACATATACATGGATATGTACATTCATACAGGAACATCAACAATAGAGTGGGACATAGTTATATGAAAAAAATAAAATTTCGCTCTGAATAACTTTTTGGGTCCCATTTAGCTCCTAGAACAACTCTGCAAATTTTTAGTTCGATCGGTGAAACTATATTTTTGCGCCCACGGTTTAAAGTTTGTATGGGATTTCGTATGGGGAAAATGTCTTTTGCAAATTAATTCTTCCAAGTGTCACCCGTTACCTGCTAAAAATAGATGTCAGATTTTTTATAGGAAATTTTTCAAGGAAACAAAGTCTAGAAGATCACGAAACGATCTGATGCTTGTTGAAAAAGTTATTAAGCAATAGCCGGTTGATGCCCTGAAGATTGATGAAAATTTCACTTTTCATAGCATCACTGCTGCTGACCGTCGGAATATATACAAAATCTTTAACTTTTTCTTATTATGTACCAAAGGAAACTCAATTTATCCCTCAAAACTCTTGCGAAGTGGTCAAACAGTATAGATGAATGATTTAGACACATTAAGAGCAGATCAAAACAAAATTGCATATAATTGGACAACCAACAACAGTGGTGCTAGAAAAAATGAATATTTTATCAATCGTCAGAGCATCAATTGGTTTCAGCTTAATAACTTTTTTCTCAAGCGTCAGATCGTTTCGTAGTGTAGACTTCATTTCTTTGTAAAATTTCCTACAAAAGCCATATAATGGTTTCTTTTTAGGAAGCAATAGGCGACTCCTGGATGAATTATTTTGTGAAAGTTAATTTTCTCATATAAAATCCCATGTAAACTTTAAACAGTGGGCGCAAAAATATAGTTTCGTGGATCGAGCTAAGAATTTGCACAGATGTTCTAGGACCCAAATGGTACCCAAAAAGTTGCTCGGAGCTGGAATCTATTTTTTTGTCCCACCCTAATCAACAACACTAAAAAGCTATCGATGGCAATCGTTTATTTAATTGGATTTGTTTTCAATTAATTTCAATCGTATCGGTTTATGCTTTGATGCCACCGCACTGCAGAAGAGTATCTAAGGACCATTGTCCAATCGAAACCAGTTTGGATTCAACGATTATTTGTGATGATCTGATGATGACACAAGATCCGCCTTCGATATTCTTTCTAAAAGATATAGCTTATATTTTACCAATATAAACGGTACCAGGACAAAAACAACAAAAGTGGACGGAAGAGAATTGAAAACTTTGTCTGTTGCTCGTTTGAATGGAAATCGTATTGGTATATCATAATTCAATTGAACAGACTAAAACCAAACTGTAGTCGGTTGCAGACGCAATTTCAAGCCCGATGCCCGATCAGTGGGGCATAACTAAACTATAACAACCGAATTTATTTCTTTCAAAAATATTTCGAAACAGAATCCGCTGTAAATTGAGTTGTTAAAATAACAAGAAATAAAACAAAAAACTGTCTAGCTGTAACGAAGTTGTAACAAAATTTGAAATGGTTTTATCAAAGAGATTAGATAGAAACTGTAATAGTTATAATCATCAAATGACAGTGATCCAGTAACAAACTATCAATGTTTATTATGTTTTTGTTTTCTTTTAAGATTTTTCAATTAGTACTTTTGTCAGAAATTGATCGTTATCATAACTGACTATGTTATAATATTGCTATAGAAAACTGTCTATAGTCAACTTTCACCTCCGTTATCTGAATATAAAACATGTTGTTATAAATATCAACCACAGTTTTGATTGTATTATTGTTTTGTTATGATGTTCTGATCGGGTAGACGCTGGAATTGCATATCGATAGATTTGATTGCACATAATCAAATAATTGACATTATAACATTCATAGGCGTTATCTAATCCATATCAAGTCATCAATGTGTTTATTGCCGATTACGTTTTTAGATCACAGTCGCTCTAGGTTAGCTCGAAATTGCCATTTTATATGGATTTTGTAAACATTAGAGCGAACCTAGACTGAAATAAAAACTTGGTTTGGCTTAACAAGCCAATGCGATATGTACTATACTATATTTCTCTTTAGCGAAGAATAATTTTGGTAAAAATGATTTATTCTCCACTACTACACTGTTTACAACCATCTTTGCGCGTGAAGAGCCCAAATCCTGTAACTAAATTAGTACTAATGGAATTTGCGTTTTGACGTCGTCTCATCAGAATCCGACATTAACTTAGTGACAGGATTAAGCTTGCGGAATATCACACAGGACTAGGGATTTGCTCAGAATCACAAATAGTGTTTTCATTTTTTTTTTTGAACTAGCGTCAATCCTGCGCTAGTTTAGTTCTGTTACTAAGTTAATGTCGGATTCTGATGAGACGAAGTCGAAACGCAAATCCAATAACTAATTTAGTTTTAAGTTTTGTGCTCGTCACGCGCGAAGATGGTTTTAAACAATTTTATCCTTAGTGGAGAAAAATAGATTTTACTCAAATGTTTCTCCACTAAGGAGAAATGATGGGTTCCTGGCCGCCTCAGCGAGAAGTACTGCTGGCGCCCTCTTTACTTAACCTAACATCCATCTTTGCTTGAGCTACCCAAGAATTGAAAACGCCTCCAGTGACTGCCGGGTTTTTGATAAGAATCTTGTTAACCCTTTCATGACCAACTTTTTTCTACCGGTTTCAGAACTATTTTTCCTTAGAACTGGCATCATGAAACATGAAAAACCTGATTTAATAAAGGTGCTTCTTTCGCAGTGCTAGTGCTAGCTACTCAACATTTACCTTCCGATCTAATCCAATTGCACGAAAAAGGTAGTTGAAGGCATACGTCTAAATACGAAAGTTTTCAATAATATTCCCGAGTAGAAATTTTTGTTGCCTCAACTACTTCATAACCAGTTTGCAACAAAACTTCCATACATTGTTTGTTGCAAACTGGTTATGAAATGGTTGTCGAAACCAAAATTGTTACTAGGGTTGCAAGTCTACGAAAATATTGCAAAATTCCATTTTCACCAGCGGAACCCAATCAAATTAATTGTAATAACTAATTATGTTTACAACTGTTAGTGTTTAAATGAAAGATATTAGTCCAAGTTATTAGCCTTACTTGTCGTTGTAAACATATGTTGTTTAAACCAAAAGTTATAGTCATATAGAATCGTGGGTGTTTATCAACAACATAGGCATGAGGGAGTTAAAAATGACATTGGAATTCTGAGCAGGCATCATTTGTTGAAGAGGATAATGGGAGAAGGGCAATATTTTCACAAAGTCTACTGAAGCTCAGAGTAGGATATTCAACAGACTTTTACATCGGATTTCATTGAAAATAGGAATATGATAAGATGTTGATAGATCTTAAATAAATCATAATCTTCGCAGAATTCTATCTAGAAAAGAATTCCATCAGAGCTTCTCTCTAGAATGTTGCACCAAAATTCAGCGAAAACCACGTAGAAATAAGGATCTTTATCCGTATTCTTTTTATTCAATCGAAATTCTGAAATAGATTACATTGGAATGCTAAGAAAACTTTCATCAGAATCACGGAAAGTATCCAAACAGAATCCTGAGAAGCATGTCATCATTATCCCAATAGAGTGCCAGAAACCGACCGAGCAAAGTAGGTATAATGATATTTTATGGGTCAAAAAGGCCAGCAATAACCGATATGTGTATTACGAGAAAGATGTAGTTTTAGTTTAAAACTATAAAGTTGCATATTTGGCAACACTGCCAAAAAACTAATATTTTTCCTAGATTCCTTGAACAAATCCTTCAAAAATTATCTCACTAGTGCAAACAGTACCAGAGATATAATCCGAAGAAAAACAATTTTTTAAGCAATTTGTTCAAATGAAGAGTGTTCCCATGCATCGAGGGGTGATTCAAACGATACAACGATTTAGGTTGTTTTATATTGGCTCTAGATCAACAATTTATATAAAACTGGTTCCAATCCGTGAAGGTCGATTTTAAGTTTTGGTTTCTTTTTGTCACTTCGCGCGGAATAACCCATATATAAGCTATTTTTGACGTAGGCTAAATTTGAGAGGAGGTTAACCCTAGACCCTCCATTTCCCGAAAATAAAGTTCTATTGGCTGCAATGATCGAATTAACACTACAATCAGACATTCTTGTTCAAATTTGAATTTTTCACGAAACACCCGGATAATCAAACCATTTTCCCCGCATGATCGAATCACGGATTATCGAATCCCCGGATAATCGAGTCCGACCTGTAGTGCAATTAAACAGAAGGTATCTGTTTTATGACAGTTAATTCTACTGGCAATAAAACAGTCAAAGATTTGTCTAATCGAGCTACGAGAATTTATTCCAAGGCAAGAAAACCTGGAAGCTCCACCGGATAAACGTCTGCTTCTTTATTAAACATTCCGATTGATTGCCTTCTGGGTAATGTCCGTTCAGTTTCAGTGCCGTCTTTACGCATGGGCACACTGGGCCGGGGGCCTCCAAATGTTGGGAGCCCCGCACTCCTTCTGTAGACTATATTTCAAAGAAAAATCGCACTCAATTGTTCATTACTTTTTAATATGTGGGTAACAATAGATCAGTAGCAACTCGGAATCGCACATTATATTGTATTCCAGCTGATCAAGATGCTTAAAAAGCATCAGAGCAGCAGGAAGTGAAGCACTGCATGACTATCGAACCAATCCAAACGTCAATGCAACATTTCGATTCAAGTTTCAATTTATTTTCAACAACAGCAACGAAACGTTTGGTACACCCTTTATAAAAAGTTTGGAAGGCACCGGACCTTAGCCAACCAACCAGAAAATCTTGTTTGGCAAGCGATCTGTGGATGTGGCAAAATATTAATTATATTTCTTCGTTACATGCGAGTCCGTCAACGGACAAATCCACATGGAAGCGTCCAAAAGAGACTTCTCGAGGTCTTAAGAAGAATCGCCATTTTGGTCGGATTTGCCATGTTTCGCTCTGCCCAATCAGTATTAGACTGGGACAGAACCAATAAAGTTGTTTTTGCACTATACTCTGCCCTATCACAACCATTTTAATCCATTTTGAAGACAAACGTTCATGACATCTCAACAAAGAAGTTTAAAATGCCCTTGTGAAAGTATCTACATGTTTAAAACCTAGCTTTATCCTAGATTTGACTAAATGTGCCACTGTAAATGTGCGTGCATTTGAGGATATTTGTAGAATATTGGACATTTAGTAGCGTCAATATTTTTAAAAAATATTCTAGTATTGTGGTGTGTCCTCAAAGTATGCTTCACACAAGTAGAACATTTTTGTGCTGTTGGAAAAAATTCAATTTTTCCTTGCTAAATACAAAGCCTCAGTTTATGGACAAATGACGACAGTATTGAAACGAATTATACAGACGATATTGATAGATTCGAGTATTTTTATGTTTTGTTTTGAACGCAATTTTAAGCGAACGAGATTAAAGTATTGAACACTTCTAATGCTGAATAGTGAAAATGGTAATTGTTGGGATGCAGAAATTTTTTTTTGCGGATCCGAATTGTTTTGGCACCATACCTAACTTAAAGTTAGTTTTTAACGTTTGGGATTCTCCTCATCAGTAACTAGCATAATGTTGGTGCCAGCGCGATGGTTTTAGCATCTAACCAATGCCACTTTTGGTGCTAGTCAAGATTTATCATCTAATTGGCACCAAGATGGTGCTAGTTACTGATGAGGAGAATCCAAAACGCTAAAAACTAACTAACCAATGTTTATATTCACATTTCTTTTCAATCGGTCCTTCTCCGCACTGGGAAGCGATTCTACCTACTAAACCCTATTTATCACATCGGTCGGCTTCACTTCTCCCCCGTAGGAAGATGTAGCCAGAGAATTTTCAAATCAAATAATCTCAACGACTTCTACAATATTCGATTGAAAGAAAAAATGTGCATTTTTCCAAAGTCGGAAGTAGACTCTGTTTCTATTCATCATATCAGGAACATCAAGAAGCTATCAAGATCAACACTAAACGAAACAATGTAAGTGAACAGGTGCAAACTACACCAAGTATTCCAAAAATCATGAACAGCAGTGCGCTTCGTTTTTGGTTTAATGGACGTTTAACAGACCATGCTCCGACATTCCTCCTTCTTGATGAAGGCACTTTTAACCTTCAAAGAACGTCTTTCAACTATGAAGGTCAGATTACATCGTCTAGGAAGACAATAGCGTAGTTGGTGAGTCCATTACGCTGTACGTCACCTGATATCGAACTCACACTACCGCATTTAGTGTGTTTGGCGATTTGGACATCAGCAACGACACCTGGTTATGGAAATCTGCAATACTCTTTGCTCTCAATACAATACAATACATCCCGCTTTATTTTTTAAAACATTTTCAACACGGTTGACTGATTTGGCACAAATTTGGAAAAGAGTCTCAGGATGACATCAGGAATCAGTAGCGTCTGGCTCAAATGGCACGTTCCCCATGTTGATCGGAGATTTGTGCCATGGAGTAGAAATAATTCTGTAATGCTGGGAATCATTTTTTGATCATCCTACTGTGCCGCTGTTTACTAGAGTAGGACACGACTTATATGAAAAAAATAAAATTTTACTCCGAGTAACTTTCTGAGTTCCATAGGTATACGGAATATTTCAAATTATCTGTTATACTAGGATGCAGAAGAAAGAAATTTTTTTTTAATTGTTGAATGAAAGAAATATTTTAAAGTAGAAATTTGGGTGATACCGCATTTATATTGTCAAGTTTCATGAAACCTTGCTGAAGACACCTAATAACAAAGACGTCATCAAAAACCAGAATATAGTTTAGCAATCATTTCTGGGTTTAGGAAAACTGTGCAGCGGTCCTAGACAAGTAATCGTATTTATGCTTGCTTGC
Source organism: Topomyia yanbarensis (assembly GCF_030247195.1). Taxonomy (NCBI): domain Eukaryota; kingdom Metazoa; phylum Arthropoda; class Insecta; order Diptera; family Culicidae; genus Topomyia; species Topomyia yanbarensis. The sequence goes on along the minus strand of NC_080672.1, from coordinate 349,179,867 downwards.
TGGCCGAGGGTGCTAATGAGCGAAGCTCTGGAAAACCAGAGACGTAATTGAATTGACTCATTATTCGCGTTGAACAATTACACAAATTGATTTGATTCAGTCGACCTCGTGGAAACGTTGGAAATGAGCAGTATTATGTATAGAGTTTTATTTGCCATTAAAAATAATAGTGTCGTTGTTATTTAACAGCATCTATTGCAATTCGGAGTTGGACAATGCTCTTCCAGCAATTAAATTTCCATGGTCTATATTAATTTTCTGCGTTTATTGCAATGTTATACAATCAGGAGAAGTCACGTCTCTTTGGCCTCGCGGTATGACATTGGCATTTGCAGTTTTGCGGATTTTTTTTGATTGTTTAGCCTGGTTTCTACTAAATAGTAAGTTACATTGGTGGACGATAGAGAACGTTTTTGACTACTTTGAATTGTGAAGCTTAAGGAATTTTAACAGGTGTATGAAGATTATTCGTGAAATTCATGGAGAATTTATTTCGTTTTGATTTCGTCTCATCAATACCTGATACCGATTGGGCAATCATTAAAGATACACTACTTGTGTACGCGAAACCGCTACCCAGTACCGAATGAAGTCCCAGAAGCACGGAAGTTCTGATTTGCTAATGAACCATAGCCAAGTCGGACTGACACTATACTGATGAGACGATGTTGAAACGCAAATTCTTTAATCTAATAATGTTAGGTATTCTGCCCTTTGTACACAAACTCGTTTAATACAATTTTCTCGTTAGAAACAAATATAGCAATTAGAAATGCTAAGGACATTGACCTAATTTGGAATTTTAGGTTAATAATACACATTTGTAAACCTTGACATATTTTATATAAATGACATTAAGAACAGAAAATAATAACTTGATTAAATCTCCCGTTGAATCATAAAAAACATTTAAATAACTTTAAAAGAGTTGATATTTCCGTATTAGGTGTTGTATTAGGTACCGATTTTTGATCGGTTTCCTTAGTTTCACCTACGTACACATGTATTAATTATGCATTTTGAGATTCATATTGTATACAAAGAGACAAGGTCGGGGTAGTCCTTAGTTGCGAGATAGCACAATTACACCTTCTCCCACTATGTTGACCTCGTTATTCGGCTTCGAAAACTCCCAATAAGTGTTGAAAACTCACAATATTCTGTTTCGTAACTGCACCGTCAAAGAACGGTAACTGTACAGCAGACGTAAAGAATCTACAGTCATCGATTCCAATCATAAAAATTAAAACTTCGAAAAGTTCGAACAATTTATCCACAAGTTGAGCACCGTTTCCTGTAACCTTTGTCGTTCTATCAACCCACGTGATGCCGTCTGTGCAGGTATGAGAACATGTTTCTACTATGACCTGCATTCGTTGCTTACGTGCCCATTTACGCGCTGGAACGAGCCTGACCATTTATTTCCCTCACACCCCAGCCCGACCAGCAGGGGTGGCCTGTAACATATTCATGAACCGATTATTGTTCAGTATCTGCCACTGACCGGCATGCATTGGGTTGAGCAATAGGATTTATGTTGCCTACTTCATATGCTCTCGTGTACATCCAACTATGTAGGTATGCAGTACATGTATATGCAGTAAAAATGACAGGAACCAATTGTTCCGAGCAGTGGTTGGATTCCACTAAACTTGGTTTGAAAGGAACATCCGTGCGCGTGTGGGCACGCTACAGTTGCTCACTGTTATAGGATTAATTGCTTACACGTGACCAGTAACATAACTTTGTTCTAGGTTAGTTGCTGGCATTCTGTTGCGATTGACATTATAAGCCATTTTTTACCGTTTGACTAAATTTATTCGAAATAATTGTTTTTTTTCTTGATTCTTTTTTTTGGTTATTATGAAACAATATTTTTTCGTCGAAGAGGCGTAGTCACGTCATGAGAATTTAAAAATGAATTTCAAGCAAACTGAGCAAATAGTAATGTATCTCCTCAACCCCGCAATCCGCTTCACGTTTATGAAAATATCATAGAAGATTCGTTTGTGATAAAATCATGTATTTTCAAAGATAAAGGAAAAATGCATAGATCTTTTAAAAGCGAATTTATATAATGTGAACTTCTGAATCTACAACCAAATTTTGAGTAAGAAATCTTTCAAAAAGTTGAAATAGAATTACTGCTAAAGACGTGTCAAATCGTTGGTGCGTTACGAAAAGAAATGAACGCGTAACAAAGTGAATACTTACTTTCAACCCCCACTCGAAACACACATCCACATCTTGCTAACAATCTATGACACAATGAGACAACTATTGAAATCAGTATACCTTCTACTTCCGCCTAGGCGAAAGACCAAGAACAGTTACTTCAATCTAGTGTGCATTGTTTGAAATACAAAGGAAACCGTTAGTTCTCTTCTCTAGGTCAAGATGAGTGAATGTTGGGCATTTTCGTTATTGGCATTACACGACACCGGTGTCAACTACACTAGAGTGTTACACAAAACATCCCGGTCAAACCATTCGGAATTTGATTCGGAATCCTGAATGGAGTCAGTATGGATTCCAAATCAAATGCAACAACCGATTCTGAGTCGGAATCGGTTGTTGCATTTGATTTGGAATCCATAATTGCTTCATTTAGAAATCCGAACCGGTTCCGGAATGAGTCTAACTGGGATTCACTTTGTAGTTCTTAAAGACCGTAAAGGTTCTTTTTGATTTCTGAGATTTTTTCACATTAGAAAAACTGCAAAAAATGTGCAATTTGGAGCATGGAGCAGAAATGATATTAGAAATAGAGAACTGCCTAAGCTCGACCCTCATTATCAGAAGGCAAAAATTAAGCCCGCACGATATTAAGCCTGTTCTAATGACCCTGCCACTTCTAGTTTTCCGATCTGTTTACTTCACATCCTTGCTCTCACTTGAGTACTATGGCTCTAAGTTTCATAACTTTCCCTACCCAGTAATCTCTAGCTAATTGAATGTCGTTAAAACGTAAAAAAAGAAAATGTGACTAACATAGTCGAAATAAAAAAAAGGGAAAAAAGAAATAGAGAACTTCTTCTATTTTTTAAGAATCGGACAAATTTTCAATACTAAGATAATTTTGTTTTTTTTTGTTAGGACTTTGCTTCTGCGACAACTATTCAGGTTATCTTTTGTGGCTGCCCTTGTTTGCTCCACATGTTAAAAACTGCCCGAATCCAATGTAGTTGGAAGCAAGCTGTTTGTTTGTCCACATGTGTCGTCCCAACCGGGTAGTACATTATTAATGTAGTTGAGCATCCGTTTGGGACAGGTATGCCATACCTCGTGAGGCGTCATTAGAAGCCTTCCGAAGTATCGCTTCCTACGAAGAAATAGTAGGGGAAACCAGGGAGATTTGAAACAGAGGAGAGTTGAAACAGTGCCCATTACTAGCGAAAGAGTACCGTTAGGGATAAAACAATAATGCATTTGTTTTATTTGTATCGTGCCCACAAACCCTCCAATACAAGCCAACTACCTTAAATGAGTGGTTGAGTATTTACGGTAAACACACTATAAAAAATGAGCAAAAGTAAGTTTTTGTTATTGTCTTCAAATTGGTATAAATAGAATGTTAAGTGACGTCCGATCATGAAAGTATCACTATTATGTAGTCTAAGAGTTAACATTTATGAATTGTTTGCGTTTCTTTCTATCTTTGCGAAGTATACATTGTAAATTGTGGATCAAGCCTTACTTCTCGACCTAGGAGAGTTGAAACACCTTGTTTCAACTCTCTTCGATGATGAACTTCTAATCTTATGGTAATTTTATAATCACGTTAACGTTCCTGAACAAATAATAATAATCAAGATTCTTCTTCCCTAAATTGAAAATCGTGAATAAAGTTCTCAATTTATTAAATCTAGGTCATTTATAACCACGGAATATGCATTTGTTCTAATTGTTTACACCTATCAGCTTCTGAAGCTTGGAGCGAAGAGACCATAACTCAAAATGAACCAAATACTACCGACATGGATACCAAATTACGTATTGTCATAAACCCGTATCACTTGTAGTCATAAATAGTATCACTAGTCATATCAACCATTTTAATGAATGTAGAATGTTCTAGGGAAAATGGTTGGAAAATAATACATAACTAAATATATGAAAAATGGGTATCAAATTTCTTGACTTTACAGTTATAGTTAATAAGTGGTTAGGTAAAGTATCTTGCTGTTATTACTGTTAGGATAATTGCAGAAATTCCTGTATTTGTAACCAAAATATAAGATTAATTTTCAAAAATGTCAGTTTATACGTAGATATACACTGTGGAAAATAATGAAAGGAATGCATGCCATTTTAAGGAATTATCTTAGTGTGAACGAATAAAAATGACACAATTGCAACATTTGATGATTTAGAAAACGTATTTAAAATATTTGGTTGCTTGTTTCAACTCACATTTATCGCTGTTTCAACTTACCTCGGTATGAGGAAAGTTGAAACAAAGAGAACACTGTTACAAAAATCAATATATTGATGCATTGTTATTGTTTTGTACCAGTTATTTTGATGTAATTTGATAAAGCATAAACAGAAGTAAGAAATATAAAATTAAGCAGTCATCGAATGACAGTTTTTGTCGATTTATCTAACAAAAACAAAAAAATGTTTCAACCCTCCTCGGTCTCCCCTACTGCACAATGGCAGAGTAGTTACGGAAAAAATTGCAGATGATACTTAGCAGGACAATGATCTGTAAATAAACCTGTGATTATATGTAAATCTTTTCGTTTTAGATCCATTAGTTTTTTGGCTCTTGTTGTATCTGGATGTATGAATTTCATAGCTTGTCGAGCGCCTTCTACGTTACGCCAGTCGTTTAGTAGTTGGTCTCATGCCCAAGCCGAAAGTTCTAGTTTGATGGCACAGGTAACTATACCTAGAAATGGTTCTGGTCATATAAACATGTTTGATGAACCACGCCTAAGATACTTAGATTGTTATTTAAATAATAAGATGGTTTCTTAAATAAGCTATAAACTGTAATTTTTCTAGTGTCTTCAAAAGTTATAGCATTGCATGTATTTTCGTTATATTTTTTCATAGTACCAATGGCAAAAACTTCAATCGAAGTGGGTGGGGTCTCAAATACTCCAAATTACGTGGGTTTGGCATCTGAGCTTACTTTGACATTTGTCAAATTGTGGAAGGGAGAATTAAACAAAATTTGCAGTGCCCTAAAGAATAACTCCCAAGGGTGAATAATCATTTAAACCGTCAAAATCATACTGAATCTCAGCGAATCATACTCAATCTTCGCTCAATATTGGAACTACACCATTCCAATTTGTCTCGATCAAGATTCAACGTCCCAGTTTAACTGCTTTTTCAGAATTCTGGCTCAAGTGACAACTGATTCAGGCTTCAATTCCGAGTAGATTTGGCAGGGATGTCCTTAATTTGCTCTCAGTCCATTTGGTAACCCTAACGTTGAAACTTATCCTGTTGTCAGAAGGTATACTAGGAAGCTTTTAAATTATTTTGATGAACGATGAATCTTACGCAAAAGATGCTTTATGCTATTTGGCTTTGGAGATAAGTTCGCCAGCAAGTTGATGATTTTGCAAGACATCTGCAGTTGTGGAAATAAAAACAAGGTTTTCATTACTGGACACCATAACTTTGTAAGAATTAGTTATCTGCAGAGGAGAAATTTGCTATTCTCTATCTCTCTCTCTCTCTCTCTCTCTCTCTCTCTCTCTCGCATTTTTCCTCTTTTTTTAACATGTTTGTTCTGGCAACCAGTGACAAGAATGCGATATATAGCGGTGGAAGGCGAGCATGATGCCGGGCATGGTATATAGAACAAAGTTAGTTGGATAGATAACGATAATTAATAACGCAACAGATTTGTCATTATTTTCGATAATAATTATATTTTTTTTTATTTTGGTTTACGTTTGTGCGGTTGAGCATATTGCTTTCGCATTAAATGATGAACACTGAAGTCTTAGAGAATTATTCAGGACTATTCGTAGGGTTAGGACAGATAACCTCAAATGAAATGGAAGCACCTATGCCTTCCCCCTCTCCTCCACCCGTTAATTCTACTCAGCCCCCTCGTCATTGAGTATACCAGGAAGATTCGGCAGGTCCTTGGGTGGTATACTTCCTAGGCCCCACTGAGCAGTATAACTATAGCGCGGGAGCTGACAAAACGGAACTCAGCAGTGACTGAAATTAAAAAGGTTCAATCAGATAAACTACGCGTAGTCGTGACTGAGCTGAAACTGGCCAACGATATCTCTAGCAGTAGCCGTATCACTGACCACATCGTCGATGTGGAGATCGATGATGTGGTCAGTGATGCGGGTCTCACTGTATGTGTTCTAATGAAGGATGGAGTCGGCCGTCTTAGGAGCTCTGATCTTCAATCCTTGAAGATATTGGAGTGCAAGAAAATGCACTCAATGTCAGCCGATGATGGGAAATACTATCCATCAGACTCGTTTCGCGTGACTTTCGTCGGATCCGCTTTGCTGAACTACGTTGAAGTGTATGGGGTTCGTCAACCTATTCGTCAGTTTATACCGCGGGTCATGAATTATTCGAATTGCAAACAGCTAGGACATAAGACCACCTACTGTAGCAATAAGCTGTTAATAAGTTTTTTTTAGCTGCGGTCAATAAAGATCTACGTGCCGTGCAGATGGTTTTCCGCTGCATTGCATTTAGCCAAATAAATGCTTACCGAAAATTTCCTTCAGTAGACAGCTTTCACTCGCAAACACGACTACTAAATATTAAACTAAACAACGCTCTGCAGAACACTTTAAAAATTGCAAATGACTGCGGTTTGACAGTTACTTTTCATGGATAATCGAATTTGCCGAAATTCGGCAATGACCAGTAATTTTTTTACCATTTATTCGGTATTTTTTACCGGATACGAGAATAATGCGATATTACTATACGAATTGTACTTTTAATTACAGATTTTGGTAAAACCATTTGTATACAACATAACGTTCGGTAAAGTTTGACATATATTCTGTCAAATAAACCGTGTTTACCGAAAAATCAGTTATCTTTCGGACCTTACCGAAATTTCCGTCAAAAAAATTACCGAGCAGCGAAATCCAATTTGAGTGTGTAACTATAGCGCGGGGGAGTGGGCGTAGCGTATTGGTAAATCGATTGCCTTGTACGCAGCGCACCTGGGTTCGAGTCCCGACCCCGCACATAGGGTTAGAAATTTTTCCTAAGAGATTTTTCTAACCCGAAGAGGCGAATGACCTTAAGGTTAAAACCTCTATAATTGAAATAAAAAAATATAGCGCGGGAGCTGACAAAACGGAACTCAGCAGTGACTGAAATTAAAAAAGTGCAATCAGATAAACTACGTGTAGTCGTGACTGAGCTGAACTGGCCAACGATATCGCTAGCAGTAGCCGCATCACTGACCACATCGTCGATGTGGAGATCAACGATGTCGTCAGTGATGCGGGTCTTACTGTAGATGTTCTAATGAAGGATGGAGTCGGCCGTCTTAGGAGCTCTGATCTTCAATCCTTGAAGATATTGGAGTGCACACACTCAATTCGGCTCGGTAATTTCCCAACAGCTGTGTAGTCAGCAAATTTAAAAACTGATGTCTCAGTAAAGTGAGATTTGTTAGCTGATTTTCGGTGAAATATTTTCCGAGACTCAGCTATAAACAGCACTTTTACTGAGATCTCAGCAAAAAAGTTGTTTGCTGAGATTTCAACTGTTGAGATTTCGGCAAAAGATGCGAAAAAAGCTGAGATTCGGCAGAAAAAAAATTAAGTGTGCAAGCAAATGCACTCAATGTCAGCCGATGATGGGAAATACTATCCATCAGACTCGTTTCGCGTGACTTTCGTCGGATCCGCTTTGCTGAACTACGTTGAAGTGTATGGGGTTCGTCAACCTATTCGTCAGTTTATACCGCGGGTCATGAATTATTCGAATTGCAAACAGCTAGGACATAAGACCACCTACTGTAGCAATAAGCTGTGGTGCGGCAAGTGTGGGGAAGGCCATCCGGATAACGCCTGCAGGAAGGCTGCTGAAAAGTATGTTTACTGTGGGGAGGATTCGCACACACTGTTGACATGCCCAACGTACAAACAGCGCTCGGATAAACTGAAGTGATTCGCCAAAGATCGCTCCAGACGCTCTTATGCAGAAATGCTTAAAAGAGCTGCCCTACTTACCTCTGAAAACCCGTATGTGCTCTTGCCAACTGCCGATAATGCCTCTTACGACTCTTGCGAGGGACACGGACCCGCTTGGAAACTCCAGGAAAAGATCAATGTTGGATTCCCTCGAGCTTCCTTGTAAGGTCCCTACGTTGTCCCAAACAGGGGTGCATAAAAAATCATTCATCAATTAGAAGTGCTGCCACAAATCCAAAGATAATACCTCCTGGTTTTGATAAATTGAGGTACAACCAGGAGTTCCAGGCACTTCCCGGGGCACCAAAAATCGCAAGTGCTAATAGCTTACAGTCAGAAACTCAACCTAAAACGGGATTCCTTATTTTCTGACATGGTGGAGCTTTATAGCACACTACAACTGCAATCTAAGTTTGATGAGAGGCTATAAAACTACCATAAAATCTCAATTGTTACCAGGGAATTGCCCCTCGTTGCAGCGATCGTATCCGTCGATGGTTAACTTAATAAACGGAACCATGGATCTGATCACTGTTGCAGAAGTATTATCCTAAAAATTGATTCCTTAAAGCACTTGCTACATTATAATAACCGTGATACATTCTCCCTATGCGAAACATGGCTTACTTCTAACATTAACATCAACTTCCACGATTTTAGTATTATTCGTCTGGACCGAGAAGACTCCTATGAAGAGGTACCTTTAGGGATCAAAAAGTGATATTCCAACAATCGAATCAATCTCCCTTCGACGTCAGGCATTGAAGTTTTCGCTTGTCAATCCATAATAAAATGTAAACACCTCTGCATTTCTTCTATTTACCTTCCTCCAAGGGTCATGATGGAGCACTGAAGTCTCCCCAGCATCAGTCTTTGATTGAACTCTTTCCCACACCACGGCTGCTTCTTGGAGAATTCAACCCCCACGGTACAGGGTGGGGATGTCTGTAAGGCGATAATCGCTCTTAGACAATTCAAGATATTTGTGACAACTTCAATATGATAATTTTGAACACAGGGGAAATAATACGTACCCCTATATCGCCAGTGCAAGCAAGACATATCTCTATGCTCGACCTCGCCACGGTTAGATTGCAATTGAAAGGTAATATCAGATTCCCACGGTAGAGACCACCTGCCGATCGTGATTGCAATCACCGCTGGTTCAACATCATCGGAATCACCCAATGTCTCGTATGATTTCACAAGCGACCTGACCGCGATATCCGAAACAATCGAATCGACATAGGTACTTCCTAGGGAGAAGAGTACATTCTGTCCGACTTAATTCTCGATACCGCGATTCAATCTCAGACGAAACAAGTACCAAGCGCGAGCACGTAAAAACGTTTTCCCAATCTGGGGTAGGACAAAGAGTGCTTAGAAGTATATGCGGAGAAGGCCGCCACATATGAAGCCTTCCGGGATGACGGGTTAGCCATAAGTTATCAACAGTAGGTGCCGTTAGAAACGCGAATGAAGCGTTTGATGAAAGCCATGAAACGTAGTTATTGGCGCCGGTTCGTTGACGGGTTAACGTGAGAAACATCGATGAGCACTCTTTGGGGCACGGCCCGACGTATGCGAAACCGAAACGGTACGCCAAGACGGTTTGTCGCGGATTCCGCGCCTCGTCCTCTCACAATGGCGCAAATGAAGCTCCGTTTTCGATGGTGGAGCTCTCACTTGCTCTCTTACCATGTAACAATAAAGCCCCAGAGCCAAACAGAATCAAATTTAACTTGTTAAAGAATCTGCCAGACTCCGTTATGAGACGCTTGTTGAATTTATTTAATAAGTTTCTTAAGGGTAATGTTGTCCCTCATGATTGGAGGCAAGTGAAGGTCATCACCACCCAAAAACCAGAAAAATCAGTCTCGGACCACAATTCGTATCGACCGTTTGCAATGCTGTCAATGCAAACGATCTTTTTTTCGCCTCGACAATTGGGCTGAAGCAAATGGCTCACTGTCAGATACTTTTGGCTTCCGCGAAGGGACGAACGATTGAGTTGCGGTGCTTTCAACAGAAATTCAATCGGCCTTTGCTGTCAAAGAGCAGATGACATCAGTTTTCTTGGATATTAAGGGGACTTTTGATTCAGTTTCTATTAAAATTTTTTCTGAGAAGTTGCACCAGCATCTTAAACAGAAGTGCCAACAAAGGATCAACTTTCTCTGTACAATAACCGGAATATAGTGGGGAGCCCAATCAGGAGACCTGATCAGGCTGTGTTGCTGCTGCGCGCACTGACTAAATTCTGGGGTATGCGCGTTTAGCGTGTAGGCCGGCTAGAAATGTTTCTGTTGGGCGCACTGCCCAAGATCTGGTGTATGCGCGTTTAGTGTGTAGGCTGGCTAGAAACGTCAAACGTCAACGGATCTGAAGGGACAAAGACATGACGAGTTCGGTCGAGAGATAAAAAATAAAATTTATTAGTGCTAGTTAAAATTCCTTAATCCTACGGGGTGATTACTGTTAAAACCTTATTATTCTAGTTTAAAACAACTAAAAGTTTGGTTAGGATTTATACCCTGAATTCTCCACGTGTAGGGTGGATCAATCCGGTGAAAATACCGAAAGTGTAAGCTAATAATACGTGATAGAAATTGTATAACCTATAACTAAACTTAATATATTTGCAGTATAAAGCTGCACTGCACTGTACCAACGAAATGTGCTGCTAATAACCGGTGTTTTATTCACATTCCGCCCCAACACAACTTTATAACTTTCGTTATTAGCGATCATAATTCCGACTCAAAGAACCAGGGTGGTCCGGGAAGCGCAACAAACGACGGACCTAAGCCGGACGGGAGGCTGCGTCGGATGTACGCGTCCTGATTCCTACGATAATTTTGTGCAGTGTGTGGGAGTAACCAGTTCGATAGAGGAACGGCCGTGGAAGTGCCACAATTGTTTACCACAGAGTGTGGTATCGTCATCCAGCAATCAGTTTGCTCGGGTCGCATTACGACTGAAGCTCCTAGAGGAAGAGCGCGCAATTGAGCGACGCGAGTTGGAGGCCGAAAAGAAGGCTTTAGAACTGGAGCGGAAGGCAATCCAGGAAAAGTATAGGCTGCTGGAAGAACAACTGACAGAAGGGAGCCGGCATAGCAGAGTAAGTCGTCGTACCAGCATGCAGCGTGTTAATCTCTGTACTGAGAAGCAGGGCCAGAGGATACAGCATCGGCCGCTGCTGTAGTGGACAACAACTACTTACAAGAACCAACCGATAGCAGTCAATTGGCAACGAACGACCGAGGGACGGTCAGCTGGCAAAAGAAGGAGCCAGTACAGCCGTCAGCAACGAACCAAAAAGGCAAGGCACCGATAGCGGGAGTGGAGCGCCTTACAGATCGAAGTCAAAAGCAGGAAGTTCAGCAGCGAAATACTGGGGTGATTCCCATGGAGGTTCCGTATTATCACTCGAATTCGTATGGAGGTAACCTTTTCCCCTCACAGCCCCGCGTACTGCCACCAGGCAAGCCCATCTTTATCAATGAATTTTCCGCTCAACAGAGCGAAGACCCATACCATTAATTACAAACGCAAGTAGGTTCAATGAACTTGACCCCTGAGAACCATTATCCCACCCCCTCCGGTCCATTTCCCACATTGAGTGGAAATGAGACACGGTTTGTTCCTAGAGCAATGACACAGCCCAATGTCAACTTCAGTCAAGCGAATGCGCCTCTTCTTTCGGCGACAAACAACGTCTGAGCAAACCCCTACTCCCTCGCAGTTAGCCGCGCGACAGATAATGCCCCGTGATTTAACCTCCTTCGCCGGTGATCCCGCGGACTGGCTGATATTTATCAGTGCTTTCGCGAATACGACCGTCGCGTGTGGATATTCCCGTGTAGAAAATCTTGCGAGATTGCAGCGGTGTTTGAAAGGTACAGCGTATGAAGTCGGCAGAAGCCGTCCACTCCTACCGGAATTAGTACAACAAGTGATCAGTATACTACAGCTTCTCTACGGACGACCGGAATTGCTGATTAACGTGCTGTTGGATAAGGTACGATCAACTCCAACACACAAGGCGGAAAAGCTCGAGACACTCATCGAGTTTGGAATGGCTGTGCAAAGCCTGTGACACCATTTGCTAGCAGCGGGACTACAATCTCATCTTACAAATCCATACTTGCTGATAGAATTGGTGGAGAAGCTCCCAGCCCACGTGAAGATGGAGTGGGCAAATGTCATGCAGCGGTATCCAGAGGCAAATCTAAAAACCTTTAGAGAATTTATGGTTGGAGTGGTGATTTCAGCAAGCAGAGTGACTCTGTATACCGGCGGAGGCTGCAAAAGCGGTTTACAGGAGAGAACCAAACCGAAGGTTCGAGGATCGATAAATGCTCACGTTAGTCAGCCAGAGTAGACGAATACGGATGAAAGGAGGTGTTACGTTTGCAAAGGCGTGGGACATCGTGTGCGGAAATGTCAGACATTCAAAGCGCTCTCCGTGGACAATCGGTGGAAGACGGCACAAAGTCACCAGCTGTGCCGTAGCTGCCTGAACGCGCATGGCTGTAGGAGTTGTCGCAATGCCAGCCCATGCGGAATCAACGGATGTACCTTCTGCCACCATCTTCTGTTACATTCCAACCGCAGTGATCAAACGTCTGAAGAAACGGTATCGCGAAATATCGAAGCTACTGGAAATCATATGCATCGCTCAGCAAATCAATCGTTGCTGTTCCGTATCTTGCCAGTGACGCTGTATGGGCCACGGAAGGTAATTAAAACGTTTGCTTTCCTCGATGATGGATCACATCTTACGCTTGTTGAAAAGCAAATCGCCAAGGACCTTGGGTTAGGAATAGGGATTATTGATACTTTGCCTACCGATCATTACTTTATTGTCTCGGAGAGCTTAAGCTCAATGCACCTAGAATGCACATTCGATATTTTCCTGTGTGCTTTGTCTGTAAGATCGTACAAAATTACCTTAGTTTGGGTTGACTCGCATCGCTCCATCCCAGGTAATGAAAAAGCGGACTTAATAGCTAAGGCGGGCACTCTGGAGATGACATCTACGAAAGACCAATCTGCTTCAGTGAATTTATCAATATCTCTCGCCAGAGGACGCTAGAAAGTTGGCAGACATCTTAGAGCAATGGAGAGTTGTGACGGTGGCTACATTCTATCATCTCGAAGGTATCAACGAAACCATGGTTCAGAGGAATGAACGTGGGTCGGGATTTCCTTCGTGTGATGTCTCGGCTCATGTCCAATCACTACACGCTCATCTCCGACGTATTGCGCTCGCGAATAGCGGTATTTGAGTTTGTGGCGGCGATTACCACAATATCGAACACATTGTCTGGGCAGGCTCCGAGTATTGTTCTGCCAGATCTCAACTATTGGATTCCCTTCGAGCCCGAGGAAGATCATCCAATGTTGCGGTTCGAGATGTACTGACAAGCCGCGATTTCCTCTATATGTCCCTAGTATATACCTTCCTAAAAACCACAAATATACACATTTAATTGCCCCCTTTTTGTTTTCTTATTATTATCAGAATTCTTCCGCCTATACTAGACATTCACGATGGTTTGATGCGACTCCAAGGCGAAACAAAACATTATTGTCGAGTAGATCGATTTATGACCTATATATTTCAAGCCGTCGGATGCCACAGCCGCAACGCTAGCGGTGCAAAAGAACCTTTTGTTTTACGTAACACAAGACATACGTTGTTAGTGTAACAATGTTAGAGTCAAGATTACTGTGTACACTGAAGATAATGCAGTCGATGTACGACTGCACGATTCGTCTTCAGAAACATCCGATGCCGCTAATAGCAAAGTTGTTGCATAATAGGGAGAAGGTTTCTTTGTTTAGAAAGATAAGTGGAAGGACATTTGTCAGACGTATTCAATTGTGATCGCGTAGTGATGATGCGGTTGAACGAAACCCCCCTGAATCTATCTATTCTCAGACAACTTAAGATAATCTTTTCCCAGTACTGTGATCAATCTGCACACTAAGGAAAACCCTATGCGGGAGTACCCAAGACAAAAGCTCTAGTACAATAAAACAAGTTTAGATACTTCAATACAAACCGCTACCGCCTCGGAAAACTATTCTTTGACACATCCATGAAAGACTAGATTCGTGGAATCCCGGATCACATACATCCGCATGTGATGCAAAGCATATTCCATAGTAAATTTCGAGAAGTCAACTGCAACAAGATGTTTTACACCGACTGGTCAAGCCTCGACGGATACACTGGCTTCAGTATTTCAATCAAAACATTACTGCCTCATTCAAACTCAATGACCTTACTTCAGTTTAGTCGTCGTCGTCGCAGAACTTGCTGATATTCCTTTAGATTATTGATACTTTGCCTGCCGATCATTACTTTATTGCCTCGGATAGCTTTAGCTCAATATAAGGTCTTCGTTCAATGAAACCTAAAAAGCACATTCAATATTTTCTGGGGAAAATCTGGGAGCTCCTACGTGTTTTGTCTGTAAGATCGTACAAGATTACGGGAAAACCCAAGACAAAATCTCTAGCACAATGAAAACAAGTTTAGAAACTTCAACACAAACCGCTACCGCCTCGGAAAACTGTCTCCACGTGCACTGGTAAATTGCGGGCGAAAAATTCGATTAACGCGCATTAAATACGTACATTTATTTGTTGTAAATAGCAAAAGACTCTGTTAAATTCACAAATCAATTCGTGTCAAATAACGGAATTAAAAAAATACTGCATTGTGGGAAAACATTCAGAACTGCCAAATTTACCAACGTTGTTCGCTGGTTGTGCTTGTTTCAAAAATCTTTCAGGTTTTATTGGTCAAAACACAAGTCGTTTGTTTGGAAATTTAGCGGTGAATCCAAACAATAAAACCCGCCTGAAGAACATCTTTCGTTTTTCTGATTCGTTTGATGTTGGAACGAATCGATGATTCTGTTGGACGTCGCACCCACGCGTAACGTCAGAAGATATGAACAGCAAATAATCAGCTGATCAGAAACATCCCATAGATTGCCTAATTCTGTTCCAGGTTCAACGAAAACATTCGTTTCATTGCGTTGTTGATACAGATTCGTTTTGATATGATAAAAATAATACAATGAGGACACGTCCAACAAGAAAAACCACACTGAGCACACAGGGAAATAAGCCTATTTTCACGCTGTTATTATCATCAAACTACCATTTGCCATTTGAAGCCGTTGGGTAGAGCAGCATCTGACATCTTTGTTCAATGCATTAGCTCAAATGGTAATAGGCAGTAGGCTCATTACCCTACCACGTGACTGTATCTATATCAATAAATGATAATATATTATACTTCGTCGAAATTGCATTTGGCCGAGGAAAACTTTTAGCATACATTTATAAATGCATTTTTCCTGAACCCTCGCAGTAATTAAATGACAATCCCAGAAATAAAGTACCTCAAAACAACCTTACCTGTTCGACTGGCTTCCCGCAGCAGGTCATCGATGAGCTCGTCACGCACGTGAATGCCCAGGTTCCGCAGCATAAACTGCAGCTCCTCGGGTGTCACGTGGCCATCCTGATCTCGGTCCAATAGGTCAAATGCCGTCCGCAAATCTGTGCGTGTGTGTAACGGAGAGAGAGAGAAAACAGAAAACAGAAACTTAGAGTTTTTTTTCCAACTTATGCGAGTAAGAAAGGCAGAGTGAAACGTGACTTTGTTGGAATAAATAAAACGAGCATTCGTACGGTAGGGACGATTTACTTCAAAATGCAAACTCATCAGTAGACAAATTCCCCGAAGTTGGTAATGGCTTTTCGCGAACCCGGCTGAACGAATGGATGAAGAAAGAAGCTTTTAACCGGTTAAGTCTGACAAAGTGAAGTGGGGGTGGATGGTGGCAAGGGAAATGGTATTATAGTGATAGTCGTAAAGCTTCCCGTCTTATTGATAAAGCTTTAGTGTTAGCATAAAAATTCCAGACATTGACATCACCTACTCCCGCCTCTCGAATCGAATTCTACTTTTAGTTGGGGTCTTACGAGAATGCGAAAACCATGCTTGGCTTGGTGCGTATCAATGAGCGCACGGAACCGAAAACGAAGCAACCGTCGTTGGCACCGATAAGACGGTCGCTTAGCATAATCGAATCGTAAATGGAAACGACCCACGAAGAGAGTATATTCAGATTCAGAGGAACAGTTCCCATGTAGGGAATAATAAGTTTAGGGAGCAATTGAAAATTGATGTTTATAAATATTCGGTGGCTCTCGCGGAACTTTTGAGGCTATGATTAAATTTACCAAAATTCAGGTCAACATTTTTCAATATTGATGTTACGAAACTAAATTCGATTCGATTCGAAAGCAAGTTTAAATGTGCTTCCTTCATATTTATTCGAATACCAATCCGACCCATATTAAAACTTCAACAGCATGATAGCCATCGTTGCCGGCCGCCCCCATCTCCATCGTTCATGGAGTAGGATAAAGGATAAGGTAGACGGGAAGTGTTGATGCTCTACCTACTTAACGGAAGGTAGACGATTCAAAAGGCTCTTCCATAGGTGTCGCGGAGTTGAGTTAAGGTCTAGGATTCGCTCTAAGCATGCGACGCGACCTGTAAAGCATAGTTTATTAGGTAGTTGTTTAGTTAGACTTCGAGTACATGATCACTCGAAAAAGAAAACAAAACAATATCAGTTTTTAGTTCTTTTTAAACTCTGGGTAGCCGTTTACCGAGAGTATCCTATGTTTTCAAATCAAAAGCAATTTGAACTCCACAAGGCCAACCGCGGGAGTATTGCCTAGAAAAGTTAATCTTATCTGCGTAATGGGATCACTATCTATTGCAACGGTATTTAGACAGATTTTGCTATTCCTTCTCTACGATATATTTAATAGGTTGAAAACTACCGAGTCATAACACGTTATACAGACAAAGAGTTATGATAGCGCGAGATGTTACAAATCAAGAAAGGTATTTCCTATTTTACGTGTTGGATGATTTGTAAAATACACGTATACGAGCGATAATAACGACCATTGAAGAGAAATACAAAGGATTATTAACCTGATGCATGCGCTGTTTCACAATAACGGAACTTGAAATTAGATTCATAAAAACAGACGGGGCGAATTTTCAGTACGTATTGACCCGCGATCATCGATACTAGTCAGATTAAAGTCTTGTTGCGGCTGATTTTCGATCAGCTATTCGTTTTATGGTAGCGTTTTCTTGATTAGATATGTTCGCACCCTCTCATTCTGCTACTATCGGCAGAAGGCTGATAGCACCCAGTCGTCGCTGGTCTAACGACCAAATATCATCAATAGACTTAGACTCGCGTGGAGGCATGAGATAGGAGACTTGTGAGAGCTAAAGAGATTAGTAAAACAAAGAAACAACACGCACCGTCCGGAATCCGAACTCAGCTATAAGCTTATACAGCTGAATTGAAACTCCAAACGGAACATGGCGTCCTCCTGCCATTCTAATCTCTTTAGTGAAAACTATATTATCTCATAGTTTGACGACCAAGCCCCAAATGGATGTTTTATGGGAAATACTTTTAGGTGCCGTTCGTGTACCCGCGCTTAATTTATGAGGAGGGAAAGGGTCTTCAATGTTTAGTGTGGAAGGTTTCATTTTTGCCAGTTCCAATAGCATAAGGTTCTAAGTCCCTTTCGCTTGTCTGGATGTGCCGTAGACTCACTTTTGGAAAAAAATGCCAACGCATCCTGGATCCGACGGTAAAAGATAAAAGGTCGGGAATCTCTAAGCTTGTTCATATTTCACGCTTTTATAAACTTCTTCCGACGTCTCGCTCTTCCTTGAGTACCATGGCTCTTAATGTAAAAAATACTTCCAGTCTCTTACTATTCGAAGGTCAAAGAAACATAAAAAGAAATTGTTTGAAACAGTATTGTCAACAAATTTCTGAAGACTCCAAGTCTTCGGAATGCCTTTGAACAGTTAATTTGTTTTATGTTGTTAAACTTCTTCCAAAATACCTTCAAAGTTGATTTACTCGAAATAATGTGATTTTATACGTTTTTTGACTCCAAAAGTGAACGTATCTTGTGTACAAAATTACTCCATACAATTTAGCAATCAAATGTGTGGGGGGAGGGTTGGTCTATTGGCGAAAGTCATTTGGCCGAATGGGCCGTTTAGCCGAATACCGTTAGGCCGAATGAAATTAGGTCGAAAGAGAGGTTTGGCCGAAAAATATTAGACTGAAGGGACCATTTGAATGAATGCCATTTGAACTAAAGAGCCAAATACCTTTTGAACGACTACCAATTGGCCGAATACCATTTGGTTGGTGTTAAGTCAGACCACACTAAGTCGCAAAGTCTTAAAAAATGAGATAATGATAGCATTGGACTAGGAATTTCTTACGCTATATTCGACTCTTGTCAGATTTGAAATATGTTATAGTAAGCAAGAGTTATGGCAAAAATTAATCTCGAATTATAACGTAAAGGATGCTGCGATTCAAACTTCAAACTCGTTTTTCTCGAAATCAATTCAATGTCACTTAATCCGGTCTGACTTAACACCGACCATTTGACCGACTCTCAGTTAACCGAATATCATTTAGCCAAATACCAGTTAATCGTAGGCAATTTACTCGAAAGTTAATTTTTTTAAATCATGGAGATATCTTATAAAGCGCAAAATTTTATCGTGATGACGAAAATATATCTTTAACATAGGCAATCTCCGTGAAAGTGTTTAAACATATTACCAAGAATCAATTAATTCAAAAAACAAATTTTTAACGCAACTTTTTATATTTTACTAACATATCCTTCAGATAATTTTCAGAGTTATTACTAACTCTTACCAAGTTTTTACTAACTCATTAACTCTAGCTTCTAGTATTAAAAAGATATAAGTTCTAACTTTTAGCATGATACTGTACCTTGATCGGTCACGTCCGGAAGCTTCTAGCCTACGGCCACACGGTTACAAAATATTAATGCTACACGCGAAGTTGCTTATACGCCATCATGCGCGACATACAAAGGCCTACGCGATCGAACACCTTAACATACAAACGCCCGAGCTCCTCACCATAATGCACAAAGGCAAACGGGTAATCGCGACCATCCAAGTGCAACTACGCCCAAGATTTCGAAAACACAAAAACGCCCCGATGATTCAGTGAACGCCATTGCTCTTATAATCTGATCAACACAGTCTCAAGTGAGCAGATCCCAACGCGATCGTAGAGTCCCTATGCTCGCACATCTCAGTTATACACTGAATGTCACAATCAGAATCACAACCCGCTGGAATTGGCCGTATGCAGTTTTTTTGTTGGTGGCATTTTCCCGTTCGTCTGCAATTGTAGTGGGTGATTCGGACAGGGAGTCCTTGCTAGAACCCAACTCTTCAGCTCCAGTAGGACAACTCTCAAATAAAAAATACTTATAATACCCAAAATTGATCTTTAAATCAATTTGGGAAAAATCGTTTTCTCCATATTTGGCTCAATTATACATCGCATCATGACCTGAATAATATGAATAAAAAAGCTATTCTAAAAATACTAATACACACCCTGAATCTAAAATTGAAAATTTGACAGATAGATCCTTCATGTCTTCAGCATACTTCTCTAAAAATTGTCGTTCTGGAACTTCGCTATAAGTAGTAAAACGATACCGTAAATAAGTAGTAAAATAATACCATTTGGCCGACTCTCAGTTAACCGAATATCATTTGGCCAAATGCCAATTAGTCGTAGGCAATTTAATCGAAAGTTAAATTTTTAAAATCATGGAAAAGTCTTATAAAGTGCAAAATTTTATCGTGATAACGAAAATATACCTTTAATATAGGCAGTCTCCGTGAAAGTGATTTAAACGTATTACCAAGAATCAATTAATTTAAAAATAAATTTTTAGCGCAACTTTTTACATTTTACTAACATATCCTTCAGATAATTTTCAGAGTTTTTACTAACTCTTACCAAGTTTTTACTAACTCATCAAAACTCTAGCTTCTATTATTAAAAAGATATAAGTACTTATAATATAAAAAAAACTCTAGGCATGATAGTGTAGCTTGATCGGTCACGTCCGGAAGCTTCTAGCTTATGGCCACACGGTTACAAAATATAAATGATACATACGAAGTTGCTTACACGCTATCATGTGCGACATGGCCCACGCGATCGAACACCTTACACAACTACGTCCAAGATTTCGAAAACACAAAAACGCCCCGATGATTCAATGAACGCCATTGCTTTTATAATCTGAACAACGCACTCTCAAGAGCAAACAAACATGCGCAGATCCCCACGCGATCGTATAGTCTCTACGCTCGCACATCTCAGTTATACACTGAATGTCACAATCAGAATCACAACCCGCTGGAATTGGACGTAAGCAGTGTTTTTGTTGGTGGCATTTTCCCGCTCGTCTGCAATTGTTGTGAGTGATTCTGACAGGGAGTTCTTCCTAGTACGACCCTCTACAGCTCCAGTAGGACAACTCTCAAATAAAAATACATATCATACTAAAAATTGATTTTTGAATCAATTTGGGCAATTCAAAAAAATATCGTTTTCTTCATATTTGGCTCAATCATACATCGAATCATGGAGCTGAAAAAAATATCTTTCGTTTGTTCTTATCAGTAAAGAAACTCCATTTTTACGAAAAAGTGCTCATAACTTTTCAACGATAGTGGTTAGATTTGTAATCCCATTAAATAAATTATTCTGAATACTACTAGTTTTAAATCAATACCGAAAAACTTATATTAATTAAACAGCTTTTCTAAAAAATACCAATAAACACCCTAAATCTTGATTTTAAATTCTTCTAGAATGAAAAGTATGACAGATAGTTCCTTCATGTCTTCAGCAAACTTTTCTAAAAATTGTCGTTCTAGAAATTCGCTAAAAGTAGTATGGCTCAATATAGAATGATTAAAAAGTTGAGTGTTTTATCTTGATAAAATTAAAATCACCCTTACTGTAATTTCAGTAAAAAAGGAATTTTTAGTGGTATCCAACGAGAAAAACAGATTGAAATGGTGAGTTAAACGAAAGCGATTATGTAAAAAATCCCCCCAGAGGCAAGATTCGAACCTGTAACCCTTGGGATTCCGGCCCAATGCACAGAAGAGACAGTGACAGTGCAATATCACAAAGTTGTCGGAGCCCAACGTAGGCCCAATCAGTTCTGCACTAAGTCGAGTCGCTGGTTGTAATGATGAGTCAATTGGAATTTTAAGTGTTTCTGGGAGCGCTTGTTTGATCTCAACTGTTTCAAACCAGGAGCTGTTTGCTCCAGATTTGTGTCAGCGCTACCTCGAGCTGTTATATTTGGCGGCTACTCAAAAGAAAATTCAGCCCTTACAACGAATCCTGTGTGCCTGTAAGTTTAGGAACAGTAACAGATGTCCTCACATGGGTATTGTCAGAATAGCAGTCTTACTGAGCCAAGAGAGCATAATGATTTGTGTGAGTGGCGTAGCTTTCTTTAGTATTTCTGTAAAAGAACGTCTTTCAAGGAAGAGCTTCAAATTCGGGCATTATACATATATAGGCAGACACACTATGTCGAATAAGACGTAATTAGGAAAGGTAGCCCTGCTAAAGATCACCCGGCACGGGTTTGAAGGGACGTACAATTTTGTCCTGTCCTGTGCGATTGCCGTTAAAAATCATCGCTCTCTGGAGCAATGTTTTTAATTGAAACAGCCAACCCCGTGCTTTAAAAGATAGATCAACTCGAATCGGTAATCACACCGTCGGCGTCGATCTCTACTTTGTGAGTGGGCATGTAGATACGGTAGTTCTACATAAGCGATGTGTTGCCAGTAATGAAATTTGCTTACTTTAGATAGGATATCTTAATTCTTAGCCTATCTGGGCAAACTTTCGATATATTTGTAATAGCTGAATATTTCTGCGTCAGTTCTTTCGAGATCCTGAAAATATATAGCTAATTATCTTTAACCCATAAGAAAACCAGATATGGTCCAATCGAGTTCAATGTGTATGATTTAAAACGGGAATCGAATTTTATCACCAGAAGGGTCTTTTCCAGGCCTGGCATAAAGTGAAAGCTAAAATAATACTCTAGAAAAGGTAGTTATTAGGGGAGATTAAAAGACATATCAGGACATGGTGTCACCTATCTTTAATCGATATATGGCTGGATGTCACTGATTTTCTTAACAACAGGCGCGAAGATGGTGTAAAAAACTTAATCAGCATCAGATTTTTAAAGCATCTTCGTATCACTCGGATGTACAGTAGATGGGTGGGTAATATATTGGTGCATAACTTGGTGCTATAAAAAATGAATGTATTTTTCAAATGATTTATTAAAAGGTTGTATTCTTGGTAAGAGCTCGACTGTTTTGTAATATATTCTTGTTGGATTTATTTCGGCTAAGCAGTCATTCACTATTTTTGAACTTCGTATTTATGCCGAAACGTCGGATAAATAAATACGAAGTTCAAAAATAGTGAATGACTGCTTAGCCGAAATAAATCCAACAAGTAAAAGGTTGTAGGTCTGGTCAAATGCAACACAAAACCACGTTTGATCAATTTAATATACCCTATTTTTCGGGACTTTCGGCACTAAATAATTCTCTACTCGGTCATTTTTCAACCGAATTCCAATTCTTTGAGTGTTCTGGAAAGAAAAAGAAATGCCCTTTCGGTATACTATGTTATGTTCTTCCGTTGAAAAAAATATACGGCTTTGGGACAACAATATCAAAGTAACCATTATTTTGCGATTTTTTCATGAAAAATATGAAAATAGTTCAACATTTTTTGTGGAGAAAAGTTTTTGTTTAAATGAAACTTTAGAGAGAACATTAATTTCGCATCCAACGACCAAAAATCACCGAAATCCATTAAAAAAGGCAGTTGTTATTTTTTTTTCAAATTAGAAACTTGCTTGCATGAACTTTTAGGAGTTTGGCCTCACATAAAATTGATTTTTTGTGTTCGATTACATTCAAAGGTGTATGTGAACTTTGAAGTTAAAATTGAAAAAAAAAAATAACAGAAAATATAGTTATAGAATGCCCACAGTGCGCGACCATACCTCACTAACCCTCTGAGAGTTCGTGTGAGCAGGATTCAAATTTGGAAAAAAGTAGTAACACTGCCATTAGCAAACCGATTTGGATGGTAAATAGGTCGTTAAATGCAGATTTTAATGTTCTCTCTATTTTTATTAAAACAATGACTAATGAAGAATGTGGAGTAAGTTCCATGAAAAATCTCAAAATAATCTCAATGTTATTGTTGTGCGTTGAACATTTTTTAATGCCAAAACTCCCGAAAAATAATTTAAAATAGTTGCGATAAATCAAGATTTTGAGGGTGTACAATCTTTTTCATACATTATTTTGTGGTGCATTAAGAAAATCTGCGACCTATGTTGGGACATTTGTAGCACCGTGTAAACGCATTGTCGTCATGGAAGATGGACTGATAATTAATATCTAATAAATCATCTAATCAGGCCACTGCTCCCAAAAATTGTCTTCTAAGTATACTGCCATTCTACGCATAATTGTCCCGTGTTATTTTTTGAGTATTTTCACTTTTTTCATCAAACAGTCCCTGTCTTCGTATATTTTCATCATCATCAACAAACATCATCCAAGATTCCATGCAAAAATACCAAGTTTGTTTGTTCGATTGTTGAAATTCTACGCATATCTGTTCCACTTACAAAATATCCCATAAAGTATACAATAAAACATAATTACGTTTAGTTGAGAGATTCATTACACTAGACACTGGGGACGTGAAAAATTTTGTGCACTGAGTTTTTTTTATGCGGGGGATACGTACCGCATAAAAGAAATCCTCATAAAAAACCGCATAACTTTGAAAATCTGCATAAAAAAACCGGATTACTTTGAAAATCCGCATAAAAAAACGCATAACTTTGAAAATCCGCATAAAAAACACATAAGGTGTGAAATATTTTTCAATATTAAGAGCCATAGTACTCAAGGAAGAGCAAGGATTTGAAGGAAGAAAGTTTAGAAAAGCGTGGAGTAGGGTATTATGAGCAAGCTTAGAGTTTCCCGGCTACTTAACCCTTTTTCTTCTGCAACGTAGGAGTCAGGATCTTTTGGCATTAAATACGAATCACCTGAGTCTGCGGCATGTCCAGACAAGCGTAAAGCCACTTAATGACTTATGCTGTCGGAACCGCGACTTCCCGGAATCGCAAGACTGACCTCGGCACCTAACCGTCCAGCATCGAGATAACGATTTCGAGAGAAATTTCAACGTCGGGAAATTTTTCTGTCGGAGTAGACTAGGCCCACCGCCGGGGACTAGCTCGAGTAGATCGGGAAGTAGCTCCGGCAGATGCTCGTCGTTGCGCCTGTCAACTGGAGGTCACACTCAACTCAGAATCGCAGGACTGACTTCGGCATCTGCCCGGGTAGCATGGGTTTCGGAAGATCTTCCACTGCCGGGGAACTCTTCGTCGGAGTAGGAAAGATCCACCGTCGGGGACCGATTGCATAAGTTTTATTATGAGAAAGGTAAAAAGGTATTCAGTCAATTTCTGTTTTTATTGTCATTGCATCAAGAATGCTTCTCATATCCTTAACCTAAAGACTACACGCAGAAAAAATTAGCATATTTAAACCAAAAATATGTGTTATTGAATCCAATCATTTATTGTTTATCACTTTAACAAACAAACTTATTGGTTTGAAAATATTTTTTTATTAAAACAACAAATTTATGCTTTCAATAAATACATTTTTAGTATCAATAATTTTCTTTTAATTTCAATAAAATAGTTATTGAAAAACGGAACGATAATTTTGTTTTATTGAAACAATAAATAAATTTTATTGAATTCAATAAATAATTTTATTGTCTCCCGACCAATAATTTAATTTATTGAATTTAATGCATAATTTTATTGAACCTACAAATCTTTTTTCTGCGTGTAGTAATTTATAATCTAAAATAAAAATATGAACATTTTATGTCTTTTGTTTAAGCATGTGCATTCACGAGAATCTATCTTTCGATAAAAGTCGCTTCAGGTGATGCCCTAAAAATTGAAAGGAAGCTGCATAAAAAGAATCACATAACTGAAAATCCGCACAAAAAAACCGCAGAACTTTGAAAATCCGCATAAAAAACCGCATAACTTTGAAAATCCGCATATAAAAAACCGCATAAAAAAGACTTCAGTGTATACATTTATCAGAACACATATATACTAATATGCTGATACCGCTTCGAGTCAATCGCTTTCTTGGGGATAAAAAGCTTGACTTTTAGTCTGTAGCTGCAAATTCCTCACCAGATCATCAGTTTCTGTATAAATTTATCGGCGAACACACGCTTGAATTTACTGTAGGCTTTCTACCAGATAAAACAATTGTCCTGGAACTTGCAGAAACGGGTTTTCGACGTTGATGTGTGTGCAGGATAAATTTTCTGTTATCGTCTTCCAACTAGCATAACTTTCTTGTGATCGTATCAAGACGAAACTTTTACCACTGATCCGTGAATTTACGAAAATAAAATCTCTGTCTGAAAATCCGCAATCCGTCCACTAGATTTGCCGAGCAGAATAAATGGTCCGGATTGTAGATAATTTCAGTGAGTCTCGATCGATATTCAACGTGTTCTTAATTTGGTAACCCTGTATTGGTTGACAATACTGCTAACGTTGTCAAATGCCGCAACTATCAACATTTTCATTTTATCTGCGCAGGCACGTTGCATGCAGTTGACCGGGTTGGCTCCCGCCAAGGATAAGCCATAAAATAAGTCGGAATAAGTGTGACATTTCCATGTACACACTAAATCATTGTTCGAAAGTCGGACCGAAAAGAAAATCCGACGAAAGGGTGCCGAAAGACCACGCTATGGCCTTGATTGTAGATACCCAGTTATAAATAAAACTAATGAGAGACACTAAAAAAAATTATGTCATTTTGCAACAGCCTACTAAATACTAGCCGAAATAAAAAAGAATAAAAATAAATGTAGAAATTCGATGCACCAAAGGATTGTTGACAAGTAAAAGATCCTCGTAGCGTCTTCAATTTCTTTTAATGATCCCGCCAGCAGTTTCAAGCTTTGCTTAAAAACAATCCTTTTTCCGCATGATTAAACGATTGTCCTGGTATATTGAACCTAAATGACTCCAATAAATGGGCTAGACATCGTCGAAATCAACTTTGTCGTTGGCAGCAGGAGGAGGAGGAGGACAACCTACGAACATCTCTAATCTTGCCTTTAGTAACCCGATACCGTTTTGGTTCATTATATCTGGTCTCCCGCCGGTTCTGGCGACGGACACGAATGGGCAAGGATTGCTGAATACACATTGAACGTTTGTTCTTGGATCGTGTTTTATGTCACGTCAGTCTGCTGATGGAACTTTGCCGGCCCTGCTGCGTGATATAAGATACCGCGTGCAAACAAGAGCTTTCCAAGGTCAGTCTTTGTCGGCGTCGAGTTTACCAGCAACGACCGTCGAAGCTGCCCAGAAAAGGTAGAACCTGCAATAATCACCTAACATCAGCAACGGTAGGAGGAGTAGCAATAAAATAACAGGCAAAATATATGAAAAGGAACATTAATTTGCTACGGTGATCCGCCTGGTCGGGGGAGTTGGGAAAAGGAAATTGGTGGAGCCGTTAAGATGGGAGAGATTCGGAAATAGCCGTGGTAGTAGCAGAAGAAGCCTTCGAAACGTAGGGACCCGACGTTTGCCCTCGCGGTTGTGGGTTTTTAGCTCGAAGTAAATCGGCACAAGACATGCAAAGTTGCCATCATGATAGCAATTCCCACCCCAACATTGCCATTGGCATTGCTCTAACAACCGTCAGTTCAATGGCTGCAGGGGGGCAGGAACTTCAAAAGTTCGCCCTAGCAGATATGAAGACACGTGGTTGGCCTGTGGATAGGAATTATCGAGCCACAAACGTCGTAGTATTTAAAGGTCACGTTGAAGGGTGAATTAATAAAGAAACCTAAACACATTTACAGGCATGTTTGTCATAAAACGATAAATATCTTTCCAGAAAAAAGAACTTCCGGTCACGAATTAGAAGCTTATGGAGATTTCGGATAACATTTTGGGACATTCACTGAACCGTACTGATTCTTTCCTACAGGGTAATTTATTTTGAGAATTGTAAACCAAACATGTGTGGTGTTTCGAATAAATATAGACATCAATGGTTATATTTTGGGAGATTTGTTTTGACACTGTTTTGATCGAATTTGGCTTCTTGCAACCATCATTTCCAGAAAGTTTGAAGATAATCGGCTTTATTTTTTTCTGTTTTCGTCACAAAAATCCTAAAGAAATTCATGGAAAAAAGATTCATACAGAACTACACAAACGGCAATGCCTGTTGTTTTGGAAATGGAACAATATATCATTTGATACGATGCATCCGAATGCCAAGGCATCAAAAATTCAAAAATAAATATCTGAACATTCTCTTCTCTCATACTGTTGTACAGCAAATGGATTTAATTTTGGGACAGACCTTTTCCCTGTCCATTCAATTGAATACCGCACTCATTGACACTCAACAGGTGAGCAAAATTCCTGTTGTGTTTTCCCGGTTCCATTAATCATTTCGTAATGCGCATTAGTTGGCTGTAATCCAGAAACCATAGCAAGGTGAGATATAGAATACTAATAAAGATATATTTCCGGTGTACGCTTTATTTGGATAATATAGGACCCATAAAATTGATCTCCAAAAATACTTATTCATTTTCGTGAACCCGAACCGCCCCTTGGTAATTGTTTGAAATATCAATGTCATCAAGTTTCTTTTCCGACATATTTGGTTGCCCTTAAAATATTTTCGTCAACTTCAGTTGGTTTTATTTTAATTATTTTAGGAATCGTCCAAAATGACTCCACCGAAAACTTTTGTTATCAAACAGTTTTGAAAATTACGTGGATTCTGAAATTTTCTGCTCGAAATTATACAGTCAGGTCAGCCAAATTTTTGGATAGTAAAAATCACTATAACGGCTGCAACTTTCTTGTTTTTCAATATTATTTTATCGTTTTTGACAGGTCTCCGAAAACGTCTTCAACTATTCAAAGCTACTCTACTTTGATCACTACAACAGGGTCGCTGAAATAACTCGATGTTCCCTGAGGAATCGCAACAGTGAAAATTCAATATATTTTTTAATTTCAATAAGTAAACACTCTGCTACGCTGCTATAAATAGCTCATGACCTGAAACTTCTAGAAAAAAATCTGACCAACAGATTTCTAGATTAGAGCCAACACACATTTATTCGCTAAAACACCTCTTTACTAACCGTGCTAACGACTCACATCCGTTGCGTTGTAAAATGGTACATATATAAACTTCACACTTCACTTAGTTCTAGAGCTTTGATTCAAAACGACATATCTACAATGAGTGACTCTCTTTGGTTACTTCCTCTTTCGATTATTACCGGTTCACTATAGGACGTTTCACTTATTCAACAATACAGATCGAAAGACGGTAGTTTTGGCTAGCATATTATACAAAGAGTTGAGGGATAAATGTTAAAGCGACCGAATTATTGGGTGTACCCCATTAGGCATAAATACGTTAGGCATACGGACGTTTGGCATAAATACGTTAGGCATAATGGACGTTAGGCATAATGGACGATTGGCATAATGGACGTTAGGCATAAATTATCACTTCCAGAAAATAAATTTTTAGCGGTGATGACCTAGAATGAAAAGAGCGTAAATTTTTGAACTTTTTATATGTGGTAGAATTACTCTGGAAGCTTATCAAACTCGATCAACATTTTATTCTACTGTATATACTTGAATAAATCTGAAGTCAAATAAAAGAAGCAAACCGTAGTGGTATGCAGGAATTCAGCTTGCGTTAATTTCTCTACGTAAAACCTATGATTTGCAAATGACTAAAATAGAATTTTTTTTAAACTGATATGAACACTGAAGAAGACTACAAGTAATAGTTGAAATACTACTATCTGATTGAAGTTGAAAAGCAATTGATTTTCATTATTATTAATATAGTGGAATTAAACGGAAGATATCTGTCTTAAGAAGATTAATTGTGACATTCCGCCAAGTTGCTCAACAAGTTTTGAATTTTGTAAAAAAAATTGTAATTCATCTTGTTCTTTCTATCTTTCGCATTTTCAAATGAAATTTGCAGAAAACACTCTAAAAAATCACGAACTTAGCTCATTTTATCGCCACAACTTTGTATATAACCCCTTAATGTATGAATAACGCACATCAACTTGGATTAGCTCTTACATAAATGTACGGTGCAATTTTCCAAAAAGAAAATATGTGCTCTTGAAGAACAACTCATGAAAGAAAGAATGATGCATTTCATTATTTATTCAACGAATATAAGAATATTGCTGCTTCAATATTGATTATCACCAATATTTTCAAGTTCAATTATTATAGTTTAGAGGCCATCAAAATAGAACTACGGAAACTGTCTGATACGAGGAAGAGTTTATTTGTGTAACGAGGTACCGAAACGAAAAAGTTATCGTCACAAACGTAAAATCTGTAGCCTAAAGCTGATGCTGTGAATAACAGTGCAAGTTTCCATAGGCTCCAAAACTTAATATTTTTTCATTATTTGGTTTTTTTAATATTTGGATCCAACTGTATTGGTTATACATACAATAGGCTAGAAATATGCTTATACCAAACTGTTGACTTAACCCTAAAACTTGCGTTTTCCATCCTAGAACGTTGCACTGGGGTACAATTGTACCCCACGCGTTTGATCGAAATTTTCGCAGGTAAAAATGCAAACAAATAAAATATTTCTGACCAGTAATATATTGGTAACACGCAATGTTACTGTTACAGCAGTTATTGTGCACAAATTATACTTGCGGGCCATTGCTTTGAAAAACTATAAAAATTAACAATAAAACAATAAAAATCAGCAAAAATGAAAATGATTTTTTGTTCCGCTTCAAAATTGAATTAACCGTTGTGTATCCGACGCGGTACCCGGGTACCTTTTTAGGTTTCAATTAATGAAATTCCCATGTTTTATCCAAAGCTGGAAATAGAAACTTTGCGACATCTTAGAACTTCACTAAGTCAAGCTTTTGGGTTAATAATATTATTGATATAGTAAGGGGGGGAGTGAGGAGAGGCTCCTGAATTTTTTTACTACGTAACAGGCCGACGTGGGTACCCGGGTACCCACAAAAGTGAAATACTAATAACTACGGTAATTTCCAACCAATTTTGATACTTTTTGGTGTTTTGGATTCGGGAACTCATCCCCTTTTAGACTTGGTAAAAATGAATCGGGTTACTTCATTCGGTTCCCTGGAATCCGGATTTCCGGAAGCAGGCTCCAGTCCTGGGATACTATTTGTGAACTTCATTGGAATACTAGCAATATGGGTATCAAAATTCTTGGAATTGCATCAGTAGGCTGTATCTCGTGGTTTTGGAACCATTTGGTGCTTTGACCCCGGAACGGACATTCCGGAGCAGATTCCCGTGGGGCCGTGAGTGGCCATTCCATTCCAATTCCATTATTTAAATTGCCATAGGGTCCCATAACAATAAATAACTGACTTCCGAGACAATTTGAAGAGTTTTGATACTCATATTGCTAGGACATTATTAAAATTTACGTCATACCCTAGTACTGGAACATTACCCCGGAAAATCCGGATTACCAAGTACCAGATCCATTCATCCGGTTCAACTTTACAGAATCAAAAAGTGCACGAGTTTCTGAATCCAAAACATCTAAAAGTGTCCAAATCGGTTAAAGGAAGCCATAGTTATGAGCATTTCAAATTGTGGGTACCCGGGTACCCACGTTGGCCTGTTAAAGGTGTTTTTTTTGTTGGGCACATAACTGTTAAATTAAATAAAAGAATTAAATTAATTAAATAAATGATTAAAAACGATTATATAATACTAATTGTTACTTACGTAGTAAAACAGCCAGTATTTAAACTAGGATTGTCACGAATCACATTTTCACTGACAGCACGAAACCTGACGAAACACTAACGGCAACCGTATTCTGGCGTACAAATGTACCCCACGCCAACTTTGATACCTGGTTCCACGAAGGCTATAAGCAAACTGGCTATACCATCTTTTCCTACTCTTACTAGGAACTCTAAATTGAATTATGGTGAGGGTCCCAGGTCGGTAAATGCCGAATTCTGGTTTTCACACGGCTCCAAAGATGGCGTGGGGTACATTTGTACCCCAATGCAACGTTCTAGAGTTAAATCAAGGGATGCTTTCTTCATCTCGTCCACGGAAAATATAGAAAAAAAAACCCTAGACTTACAAGGAATAAATATGTCGCATGGTATTTTTTCATTTTTGAGGCTCTCGTTAAACCCGAAAAAACAATTGTAGGATTGATATCTCTATAATAACGAAAGCCTTACGATTATTTTTATAATTTTGTAAATTATGCCTAACGTCCATTATGCCGAACGTACATTATGCCAACCGTCCATTACGCCTCACGTATATTATGACATACGTCCATTATGCCTAACGTCCATTATGCCTAATGTACTTATGCCTAACGTATGTATGCCTAATGTACTTATGCCTAACGTATTTATGCCAAACGTCGCGCACCCCGAATTATTAACCCTTTCATGCCCAACTTTTTTCAAGCGCACGTAGGATTTCAAAACTATTTTTCCTTGAAAACGGTGGGGTCAAGAAACACGAAAAGCTATTTTTCAAAAAGATAGGTGCTTCCCTCGCAGTGATAGAAGCTGCTCAATTTTTATCTTCCAATGCTCAATACAAATCTTCTAGAATATTTACAATAGCCCACTTACGTGGAAAACGTAGCCAAAGGCACTCTAAATTGATAAGTTTTATCAGTTTTCAATAATATTGAACAATAACGAAGATATATGAAAAAGTCATTTTTCGTCGTCAACGTTAACTGTCCCTGGCAGCACTGCTCCATTGGAATCCAATCAGACTAATTGCAATAACTTCAGTTCTAGAGCTGATCCTTGTAACTATTAGTAATCAAATGAAAGGCAATAGTCACGATTATTAGCCTTACTTGTTTTTGTGAGCAAATCTTGCCTCAATCAAAAGTTATAGTTGTTTAAAAACGTTGTTGTCCACAAACAACATGGGCATGAATGGGTTAACAGAACATTAGTAAAAATTCGTCTGTCCGTCTATTTTATAGGTCATTTTCCTGCTTTTCCATCGATTTGGTTTAGCCTTTGAGATTTCTAGCACTGATGTTGTCCTATGCTGATTTGAGCGTTTCTTTGAGTCCTATACTCAGAGAAACGCTCAAAAAAGCATCTGTCCAATAGAGTATGTGTATTAAAAACATCGCGAAACATCAAGTTCTAAATGTTCTCAATCGATACTATAACCGCAGAGAGTGATAAGAGTTATATGAAATGTGAGTTATAAGAAATGGGAAACTTAACAATAAATATAAAAAAAGTAAAATGACAAAACAAACTAACACAAAAAGTATTTTTTTTAAAGGAATACCTGACACCATATTATGGAGTTAGATTCCAATATCGACCGTACCAATTCGCAGTACAGTGAGCGGAGACAGAGAGGGTTGTTAAATTCATTCGAAATTTTAAACATGAAGCCCATCTGGCGGTTTGCCTTGTTAATAATCAAATCGAAATGAGATCGGAAAGTGAGTTCAGAATCCAAAGTGACTTCAAGGTCACACACTTGTAGTACTTGCGATGATACGATATTACACTGTAATAGGGAATACTAATTGTAAGCGTGTTTAACCCTCCAGAAGTCGCGCTTATGGCCCATTGAACGAGCAGCCGCTGGTGCCCTTGGACGATTTCGCTAGATTTTCAGAGCAGCGTGCACTCAGTGCACTAGCGCGACTGCCGGAAGGTGCAAAGTGTTTAAGAGCAGTTGTAAAGCAAAGCAATCCCTGATGTACTTGATGATCATGTATAATTTAACATTTTCAGTGTAGAAAAGGCGACACCCTGGTAGTAATACTGTAGCTAGATCATTGATAAAGAGTGTGAATTAGAGTGGGTCCAAATTACTTCCTTGAGGAACACCTGAGTTGTTGGAAAAGTGGGTAGATAATACATATCCAATTTTTCCTACAAGTT
The DNA here is from genome assembly GCF_030247195.1 of Topomyia yanbarensis. Classification (NCBI taxonomy): domain Eukaryota; kingdom Metazoa; phylum Arthropoda; class Insecta; order Diptera; family Culicidae; genus Topomyia; species Topomyia yanbarensis. The sequence continues at coordinate 349,146,581 of NC_080672.1, read as the reverse complement.
GGCGATATCTTCGATACGAATTGAGGCAACGAATCAGTTCAAGAGACATTCCTATTAACTTCAACCATTCCAGAAATATTGCGTGATCAACACTGTCAAATGCTGATTTCAAGCCAGTATAAATCATGTCGAACTGAGCACCAGCGTCCATTAAACGTAAACAGAATGAAACTGAGCGAGATCCATCGTTTATTATGATCTCAAAAACTTTGGAGCAGGCAGGCGATGTAATTCCAAAAAAATCGAGTAGATGTTCACTCTCACGAAATATTATGCAGGGGCTAAAGAAATGTCATAAAATGTAGACAAAAAGCATTAATATTTTTCCTTTCCATACATTAGGAAAGTTTGTTCGTGAAAAAACAGACACTGGTTGGATTTCACTGATTGTTTGCGTGTTGATGATATCCATAATGATAAATAATATATCTTGTTTGTTTCTTGTGTTGGGCAAACCTGTTTTCAGCACACTACGCTCATCGTGTTTTTCACACATTTGATTGGTTGCAAAGAAAAACGGGAAACGGGGGTGAGTATGACACTGAAAATTATTTATTACCTGTCAGACAGCTACAATCTGTTTTGGGACTATTTATGATCTTGCCTTGTGGGGGTCGTTCGGGGAAGAAATGTGTTGTGTTGTGGTGAACGTGCGTTCGTGATTTCCGAGTCAGGGTGGCAGAGATGTTCCAGTAGATCAGCTGACCCTGCCAAGGACAGAAACTCGTGGGTGAGCTTGGTGTTCCAACTACACGCAGGGAGAAGGGTTTTTATAAAAAAAATCATGACAGCTTATTTGTGTTTTTGTTTTTTAAATTAATTCACTTTCAGAAAGGTAGTGACAAACTGTGTCAACCTTGAATTTTTATGGACTGTCATGCACGATTTCACAAACAAACGCGGCTGGAGTGCTGTGGTTGTTTGTTTATAAATATTGCTTGTTGTTTTTCATTGAACTAACGAAAACAGGTGTCCTATATTCGAATATACAGAATCAGCGTAATGAAAATTTTCGAGCACAATCAAATTCTACGGTGCGACAGATCTCAAGTTTGACACAGTTTAGGCTTAGAAGAATAAGGGTCTTTCTTTCCTCTTTTGTCGACCCTCACCAGTGTAATTGACTAACCCACTGTACTTAAATCCACAATAGTTATTCAAAAGATTCTATGTGTAAATGAAAACAGTACTTTATTCACTCTCTCTTATGTCAATAACCCGGCGATTTTTTAAATACTATGCTAGCCAAAATCATTGTTATTCTAAATGTACTGGAAAATTATCGGAAAGTTTTGTAAAAGTGCGGTAATAATCGTGAGAGTATAAATACAAAGAGTATGCGCTTTGGATCTTTTGAATAAGTATTCTAGAGACAGTAATTTTCCTCGAAGATTAGCGCAATGTTCGAAGAATTCAAGGCACGCCGGTCCAAACCAATACAAAAGGGCAAACATATTTTCATCGATTTTTCCACGCCCACACGCACTCGTAAAACTAGCTACGCTAGAGTGGTGTAAAAATTGATCACTTTCCAACATTTTTTTTCCAGTAGCGGTGAACGGGGAAAATAGAGTGAAAAGAAAAACCAAGTCGGCACCCGAAGAAGCTTACTTGCCCAGCGTGCAAGCCTGATAGGAATAGTTGGAACGAGGTCTTTATCACGTTCTAGTGTTCGCTCCACTCCACTCGCCGAGTTGCTGTATAAAGTTGGAGCTCAGGGCCACCCGAGGGAAAACGTATTTTCTCCCGGCGCGACGACAAAAAAAAGAACAACACAACTTGCGGATGTGAGATGTGATGGAACCTAAAAAGCGTCTCCTAACGAGCAAAGTTGTGATTAATGCGTTGTTTCAATGGTTTCAGTTCGTGGGTGGAAGGGGAACGGAGTTTAGAAGGTAAGAGTTCATCGCAAGCACAATTATGACGGTTTGGTAGGATCCCCAAAGAGAGATGGCGAATCGGTTTCAAACGGACGAGGGAAATCATTTGTATCAGAAAATGAGCGACCTGCTCGTTGGTGCAATGTATATGGTTACATGGAAATTTACTGTAGAATATTTAATACTTAGTCGAGTTTAATTCAATTTGTGTTATCTAGTGGTAGTTTGGAAAATCGAATATTTTTGAATTTGAAAAACCGCTCGACATTACTTTGGGTTAGGGCAATTTAGGGAGAGATGCCGCACATTTCTCAAAATCGATCCTGAATCAAAGTAAACCATTCAATAATTGATGAAATCGTTTTTTTTCCAATTTTTCCAAATAAATCTCAGATTTGAGCAAGAGTAATAAATTACAATTACAAAATTATTTTCCTTTAGATTAGGATGTGGCAAATTTAGTTTTAAGAGTTTGTTTATCTTAAATACATTTTTCGTGAAACTAGTTGGCAATTATTTCAAATTATTTTAAGCTAAAATTCGCAACATTTTTTTCTTGTTCAATATTCCAACGTGTTGAAATGGATGAAACTTTTTGTATATTGATAAAGTACTGAAATAAAACAATTTTAGCAGTTTTAAAGTTTTTCAGAATCTTTTATTCGAGTTGGATACAAATTATATGAATTTTGGTTACTCGAATTTTGCAGTACATCGAAATACTTTGTATAATACCAATTAACATCTATTTAACAATGAGTGTCTTTCCAGAATTAGTTTAAACAAACATTTGAATGAAAAACATTGACATCAATAACTTAATGTGGGTGAACATGCAGGTTATCAAAGTCATCCCGGAATACGAAAACGGACTTCAACTTGAAATTATTTTTGGAAAAATAGCTGTAAGCGGACAATTTTAGGTAAAACCAACCAATCTTGTTCTCCGTACATCAGTACATGGTTTAAAAATATTAAATTTGAAAAAAATGTGTTGCGTCTAAAAATATGTAATTATTACTTCGAAAAGTGATCAATGTCACCCCGGTTTACGGTACCTCTAACGTGTTAGTACTGGGGTAACGTTTCAATAATTTCTGCTGATATCTTTTTTCAGTTTTAAAATGCGAATAACTTCCGTTTTTTTTAAATCTGAAAGGAAATACGTGCACGTGTTTTGTATTCAATTCTACTTTTTTGTTCGTTTATTTTTATTAACATGACTTTAAATATGTTGTAATTCAATTTCGCAAAATGTACCACTACTATTAATGAACACAGAAAAAATATTTTAAAATTTTAAATTTATTTTCATGCACATATTTAAAGCATGAACATAAATGTAAAATTAAGTTGCACAACAAATTCACACAACTTATCGTGCTTTCTTCGACGAATTTCATTATAATTTTACACGTTGATTGAAAATTACAGTTTCATTGAACGGTATAACAATACACTTTAATGCATTTTTAATCCAATATTGCTGTAAAATAAACGACATGTAATATCACACGAACGAAAGTATAAAATCATATGCTTTTTGATGCTCCCATTGAGTGCATCGAATTCACCTTAATTTTCACTCAAATTTTTGATTCAAGCTTTGTATGTTTACATTCGTATTGATTTACATGTCGTTTAAATTTCATTATTTTTGGTGTGAAGCAAAAACAGAGTTTCAGAAAATCTTTTGAAAACGCCAAGGAAAATATGAAAGTTGCAAGCCTGTTGCAGGCAGAGCCGTCAAAGGGAGCATCTAAGCGTTTCATCACATATGGGAAGGTTATTTATACAGGTCCTGCGTGTTCGTTGTATATCAGTCGTCGCTCACATGCCAAACGAGCGACATGTTGACTGCATTGTCCGGACGATGTAATAAACGGAGGCTATAGATTTTCCGCAATATTGGTATTAGCACACACTTGCACCTAAGTGACTCAATTAAATACGGATAGGTGTGCGTGTCCGTTTCAATGATTCGAATGCCAAACGAGCAACATCATGGCTATACCGTCCGGACTGTACACTCGTTCATGAACATGCAATGTTTCAAATGCGTCATGAAGAGCACACGATAAACTTTGCACACTGCAAAGGAACGGGTACTAGTTTTACATGGTTTAACTGTGTGCGAGATAATGCCAGCACTACACAGTGTTTTTTCACCATAAACGTGCGAAAAATTGTTCACGCAAAAACAGTAAACCGCACAGCGATGAAGTCCTCTGAGATGTTCTATGATAATTCAAGACCTTAATTTTGGTGATATATTTATAGTGATTTATCCCCCTTTAAGTGAGATAATTTTTCAATTTTTAACTTAATCCACCTAGCAGTGAGATGAGACATTTCTTACACATGCCACTGTTGGATCATTCATTAGTTTACAGAACTCGTTCATTAGTTTGCAGTTTCTAGCACTGCACGAATAAAACCTCGAATAAACTGGATAAAATTTAGAAAATCAATAAAACGAACAAAATAAAAAAAATAAAGCAAAAAATAAAAAACAAAATGTTTTCAAATTCATTAAATAAGTATAATGAATAATATAAATCATATTAATAAAAAAAAACAAAAATTAAATTAAATTAGCTAATTAAATAAAAAATTAAGCAATATTTAAAAATAGTTAAAAGGAATCAAATGAATGAAATGGATAAAATGACGGGAATGAACGAAAAGGATAAAACTAATTAAAAAATGAATTAAATAAAATGAATAAATAGAACAAACGAATCAAATAAACAAAACGAATAGAATTGATAAAATGAATAAAATGAAAATGAATTCATTGAAATGAAAAATTAAGCGATGTTAAAAAGTTATAAAATAATAGAAAAAAATAAATTCTGTCAAATGAATAATTCTGACGAAATGAATATATCTGAAAAATTGATCAAATTATTAATAATTTGAAGAAACTGAAAACATTTATAAATTGGAAAACCCGAATATTGCATTCTAGAAGGAAAACAATGAATAAAATAAGTTAAATAAATGATATGAATAAAATGTACGAAAAAATAAACTGAGCAGAGTGAATCCAAAGAATAAAACGAATAAAATAGATTAAATGAATCCAAATGAACAAAATGAATAAAAAGAATGCTGAATGAAATTAATAATTAAAATGCAAAGATCGCATACTTTAAATTAGTCGAATGTTCAAAATAAATAAAATAAACAAGATGAATAAAATCCTTGAAAAAACTGAAAAAAATGACTATTTAGAATGAAATTAAAAATCGTTTTTGAATAAAGTAGATGACTAAACCGGATTGTACGAATTTGAGAACTATTGTACCAGAAAGTTATGAATTGTTTTTGAAAATCCCATCATCTGAAAAATGACTAATTAGTATGCAATGAACTTTCTAAAGCATACGTCTCCCAACCTTTGAACGGAACGGATCGTTATATTTCACAGTGGTGTTCGGTGTGTAAATTTTAGTGAGTCAAGGTCATCCTTTGTTCGTTCGTTAGCTGCCGTTCTGCTGGTGCCGGCAGTAAATCCAGTACATTGTTTTCGCTGGTGCGGAACAATCGACGTTGTTTGCAGATAAGTTTTGCTTTATTTTTTTTTCCTCGTTTGCTTTCTTTCCTTTTCCCTACTTTTACTCTACCTTGTAATCAAATAATAAGACACATTCCCGTTTATATAACGCTCTGCCCTCGTGCTTAAATGGCCGAGGGCGAAATACCATCTGATGTAATCATGGAAGTCGCTGATCCCCCTAATACTCGCATTGCTCCCCGTATAAAGCAGTACCCAGAAGGTTCCTCTGGGCCATGGGTGGTATATTTTCGGACCGGAGAGAAACCGGTTAATATATTAAAACTATCTCGAGATCTGACTGCTAATTACCCGGCCGTAACTCAGATAACACGTGTTCGGGCAAACAAGATACGTGTTCTAGTGAGTGATCTCTGCCAGGCAAACGCGATTGCTTGCTGTGAGCGCTTTACGCGGGAATTTAAAGCGTACGTGCCTTGTGTGGCCTGTGAAATCGATGGGGTAGTGTCCGAACCGGGCCTGAAATGCGAAGAACTGTTGGAGCACGGGGTTGGCTGCTTTAAGGACCCCTCACTTGAACAGATTAATACAAGCAATTTGCTCCAGGACTTGGAAATATTAATTCTAACAAGGAGTACCCACCACTTCCAGGGACATCCAAAACCCCAAGTGTCCCCTTTTTTCAAACAGATACTCAGTCCAGTAGCGGACTAATGAAATTTTCTGACATAGTGGACTTAATTTTCACAGCTTTCAATGTTACTGATCCTCTTAAAAGCCTTCTGATACGTTTTCTCCCTATAGTGCAAACATTTTTGAAGCAGTTGACTACTAAATGGCCCCTCCTTGCAGCGATCGTATCCTTCGATGGCTAAGTCATCGAACGAGGTCACCGATTCGATCACTGTTCTACAGTGGAACAGCAGAAGTATCCTCCCGAAAATCGATTCCTTTAAATTTTTACTAAATAGTTTAAAATGTGATGCTTTCGCATTATGTGAAACTTGGTTAACTTACGATATAAATCTCAACTTCCACGACTTTAATATAATTCGTCTGGATCGAGAAAACCCCTATGGAGGAGTACTTTTGGGGATCAAAAAGTGCTATTCTTTCAACCGAATTAACCTCCCTTCGACACCAGGCATTGAAATTGTCGCTTGTCAAGTTTTAATCAAAGGTAAAGACCTTTGCATTGCTTCCATCTACATTCCTCCTAGAGCCTCGGTAGGGCACCGAACGCTTTGTAATATCACGGAATCCTTACCGGCACCGCGGCTAGTTCTGGGAGACTTTAACTCGCACGGTACGGTATGGGGCTGTCTTCATGATGATAATAGATCAACATTAATCCAAGATCTTTGCGATAATTTCAACATGACCATCTTAAACACGGGAGAAATGACGCGGATTCCTACACCACCAGCACGCGCAAGCCCGTTGGATTTGTCGCTTTGCTCGACATCGCTACAGTTAGATTGCATGTGGAAGGTGATCCCTGATCCCCACGGTAGCGATCATTTGCCTATCGTGATTTCAATTGCTAACGGTTCAAGACCATCGGAAACAATCAATGTCTCATATGACCTCACACGGAACATTGATTGGAAGAGTTACGCGACCGCGATATCCGTTAAAATCGAATCCACTCAAGAACTTCCTCCGGAGGAAGAGTACAGGTTTTTGGCTGGCTTGATTCTCGACAGTGCGAATCAAGCTCAGACTAAACCAGTACCCAGCGCGAATACCCATGGACGGTCTCCCACCCTGTGGTGGGATACAGAGTGCTCAGAGCTGTACGCGGAAAAGTCCACTGCATATAAGGCCTTTCGGGAAGACGGGTTACCCGCTAGCTATCAACAGTACGCGTCGTTAGAAAGGCGAATGAAGAGTCTAATGAAAGCCAAAAAACGCAGTTATTGGCGCCGGTTCGTCGACGGGTTAACGAGAGAAACAGCGATGAGCACTCTTTGGGGTACGGCTCGACGTATGCGTAACCGTAATAGTACCAATGAGAACGTGGAATATTCAAACCGTTGGATATTCGCTTTCGCCAAGAAGATCTGTCCGGACTCTGTCCCGGTACAGAAAACGTGCCGCGTCGCGTCTCCTCACGATACCGCGAACGAAACACCGTTTTCGATGGTGGAGTTCTCACTTGCTCTCTTATCGTGCAACAATAACGCCCCAGGGTTAGACAGAATCAAATTCAACTTGCTGAAGAATCTGCCTGACACTGCAAAAAGGCGCTTGTTGAATTTATTTAACAAGTTTCTTGAGGGTAACATTGTCCCTTATGAATGGAGGCAAGTGAAGGTCATCGCCATCCAAAAACCAGGAAAACCAGCCTCCGACCACAACTCGTATCGGCCGATTGCAATGCTGTCCTGTATTCGGAAGTTGTTCGAGAAAATGATCTTGTTTCGCCTCGACAATTGGGTTGAAGCAAATGGCTTACTGTCAGATACACAATTTGGCTTCCGCAAAGGCAAAGGGACGAACGATTGCCTTGCGTTGCTTTCTACAGAAATCCAAATGGCCTATGCTAACAAAGAGCAGATGGCATCAGTCTTCTTGGATATTAAGGGGGCTTTTGACTCAGTTTCTATCAACATTCTGTCAGAGAAGCTGCACCAGCATGGTCTTTCACCAATTTTAAATAACTTTTTGCTAAACCTGTTGTCTGAAAAGCACATGCACTTTTCGCATGGCGATTTAACAACATCGCGATTTAGCTACATGGGTCTTCCCCAGGGCTCATGTCTAAGTCCCCTGCTCTACAATTTTTACGTGAATGACATTGACGATTGTCTTGCCAATTCATGCACGCTAAGGCAACTTGCAGACGACGGGGTGGTCTCTGTTACAGGGCCCAAAGCTGCCGACTTGCAAGGACCATTACAAAATACCTTGGACAATTTGTCTGCTTGGGCTCTTCAGCTGGGTATTGAGTTCTCTACGGAGAAAACTGAGTTGGTTGTTTTTTCTAGGAAGCGTGAGACGGCGCAACTCCAGCTCCTATTAATGGGTGCAACGATCAACCAGGTTTTCACATTTAAATATCTCGGGGTCTGGTTCGACTCTAAAGGTACCTGGGGATGTCACATTAGGTATCTGAAACAGAAATGCCAACAAAGGATCAATTTTCTCCGAACAATAACTGGAACATGGTGGGGTGCTCACCCAGGAGACCTGATCAGGTTGTACCAAACAACGATATTGTCGGTGATGGAGTACGGGTGTTTCTGTTTCCGCTCCGCTGCGAACATACACTTCATCAAACTGGAGAGAATCCAGTATCGTTGCTTGCGCATTGCCTTGGGTTGCATGCACTCGACCCATACGATGAGTCTCGAAGTGCTGGCGGGCGTTCTTCCGCTAAAAAATCGAATTTGGAAACTCTCATATCGATTGCTCATCCGATGCGACATTCTGAACCCGTTGGTGATTGAAAACTTCGAGAGGCTCGTCGAGCTTAATTCTCAAACCCGTTTTATGTCCTTGTACTTCGACTACATGGCACAGAGCATCAGTCCTTCTTCGTACAATCCCAACCGTGTCCGTTTCCTAGATACTTCTGATTCTACTGTATTCTTCGACACATCCATGAAGGAAGAGATTCGTGGAATCCCGGACCATATACGCCCGCAGGTGATCCCCAATATATTTTATAATAAATTCCGAGAAGTCGACTGTGACAAAATGTTCTACACTGACGGATCAAATCTCGATGGGTCCACTGGCTTCGGTATCTTCAACAATACTATCACCGCTTCATTCAAGCTCAATGATCCCGCTTCAGTTTACGTCGCAGAGTTAGCTGCAATTCAGTACACCCTTGGGATCATCGACACTCTGCCCACAGATCACTACTTCATCGTTTCGGACAGCCTCAGCTCTATCGAGACTCTTCGTGCGGTGAAGCCTAAAAAGCAATTCCCGTATTTTCTGGGGAAGATACAGGAGTCCTTGTGTACGTTATCTGAAAAATCTTATCAGATTACCTTTGTTTGGGTCCCCTCTCATTGTTCTATCCCGGGCAATGAAAAGGCCGACTCATTAGCAAAGGTGGGCGCATTAAATGGTGACATATACGAAAGACCAATCTGCTTCAACGAATTTTTTAGTATTTGTCGTCAGAGGACGCTCAACAGTTGGCAAACTTCGTGGAGCAATGGGGAACTTGGACGATGGCTACATTCGATTATCCCAAAGGTATCAACGAAGCCTTGGTTCGGGGGGATGGATGTGGGTCGGGATTTTATTCGTGTAATGTCCCGACTTATGTCCAATCACTACACCATGGATGCGCATTTGCGGCGTATTGGGCTTGTGGAGAGTAGTCTATGCGCTTGTGACGAGGGCTATCACGACATCGAACACGTTGTCTGGGTGTGCGCCGGGTATTGTGACGCCAGGTCTCAGTTAAAGGAATCTCTTCGGGCCCGAGGTAGACCACCCAATGTACCAGTCCGAGATATGCTGGCAACTCGTGATTTCCCCTATATGTCCCTTATTTATACCTTCATAAAAACGATAAATATCCCAATTTAGCCCCTCTCTTTTATTTCTCGTTTTTAGAGTTTCCTCCTGCCTTGTGGAACCGATCAGCTCCAGAGTGCCACTATGTAACCGCCATCGCCCTTACCACTACGCCTGCATAGAAGGAAACTGAAGCGAGAGCGACTCGAGGTCCGATGACTTTTGAAGGATTCCCCGCGGGTCCGAAGAATACCATCCGCCAATCCGGTACTCGACGACTTACTATACTGAGGCGCAAATTTGTTTCGCTGATCCCCCCCCCCCGCCGTACGAGCGAAAGTTGCAAGTTTTGCTCTTCTTTTCCTGTCTCTCCCTTGTCCTTGATACAACTGCTGCTACACTGATGCGGAAATAAGACACCCTTTGAATATCTTGAGCAAGCATAAGTTTTAGTCAAAAAATTCAAATTAGTATTCTGTATTCCTAGTTTTAACCCATTCATGCCCATGTTGTTTGTGGACAACAACGTTTTTAAACAGCTATTACTTTTGATTGATGCAAGATTTGTGCGCAAAAACAAGTAAGACTAATAAATGTGACTATTGCCTTTTATTTGAGCATTAACAATTACAAGAATCAGCTCTAGAACAAAAGTTATTGCAATTAGTCTGATTGGATTCCGATGGAGCAGTGCTGCCAGGGACAGTTTGCGTTGACGACGGAAAATGAATTTTTCATATACCTTCGTTATGGTGTAATATTTTTGAAAACTGATAAAACTTGTCAATTTAGACTGTGTATGGCTACGTTTTCCAGGCAATTGGACTATTGTAAATATTCTAGGAGCATTGTATTGAGCATTGGAAGGTAAAAATTGAGCAACTTCTAGCACTGCAAGGGAAGCACCTATCTTTATGAAAAAAGGCTTTTCGTGTTTCTTTATCTCACCGTTCTCAAGAAAAACTAGTTTTGAAACCCTATATGCACTAGAAAAAAGTTGGGCATGAAAGGGTTAAGATAGCTATAATTTTTACTCTTTATTGAAACTCTTGTCCTCCATCTTGTAAATAGAATTGAATCCCTAGTTTTAAGATTTCTGTGAAATTTCTCATAAATATTTGTTCCCCCTTTTGTGTACTAAACTATATTGTTAGTTTTAGGATAACCGTAAAATATTTCGTAAAATACTATTACTCCCCCTCTTGTATATCAAAGTGAATCCCTTGTTTTAAATTTTTTCATAAAAAAATCTTTTGGCCCTCTCTTGTATATTGAATCTTATTTCTAGTCTTAAGATAGCTGTAAACTTTCTTTACCTTTGTAAAAAAAATATTTCAACATTGTAACCTCCTAGTTTTAAGATATCCAAAATGTAAAAACAAAAGCATTTGGCACCGCCAAGCTAACGCATTTGTGCCTATCAAATAAACGAAATGAATAAAAAAAAACTTTCTAAAGATTTCATTCTTTTTTGTTTTCACCTTTTCGGTTTTCGTTGTCCTTTTCTTGGTGGCGTCGTTGAAGATTATCTGGTGTTTCTACTTTATTGATGGACCTTAATTAGTTATAAGGAACCTGGAACGTTCAATTTGTTTTGGAATTTAATATTGGATAGTAAAGTAAGACAAGGTCACATGTGCTTTCAAACCCTTTAAACAGAGAGCGACAGACGGAGAATGCGATTTGTGAATGGGAAAGGTAGACATTTCAAAGTTTTCGTTTGCATTGACGTAAATAGTGTGAAGCTATAACATGATTCCCCTGATGAAGGCCACCCGAGTTTGTAATCCATCCGTTGATCTCACGATGCCTGAAACTGAAATAATTTTCTCTCCCTGCCATCTTTGTCTACCCTCCCTCCCCTGACTCTTATACCCAGAAGTAACACCCCTGCCCCCCCCCCCCCCCCAATATCATCACGAAGCATTTAGCTCTTCTTGTCTCTTCTAGTTTTAACTATTATATTATATAATCTCGTTGAAAATGCCCAACTCTACTACCCACAAAAATAACTCTAATTACGAATCTTTACAAAATTCAATCATGCCCTCTAGTTATTCCTAGTTTTAAGTTAGTCGTAAAAAATTGTCCCCCTTAGTTAAACATTATTTGCTCCAATAATCTCACTGATAAAAATGTCAAACCATATTGCCACAAAAACTAAATGACCCCCCTAATCTTACGAAAATAATATTATCCCCTTGTGTAGATATATAAGATAGCTATAAAATCGCATTAGTTTCATTTAAAAAAAATCAATATGTAATCCTCTAGTTTTAAGCAATTTAAAATGTAAAACAAAACAAAATTGGCACCTTTAAGCTAACGCAACGTGCCTTATCAAATAAACGATTTGAATAAAAAAAAGTGTGAAGCTATGCTATGTCGATAGCACAAAACTCATTCAGTTGATTATAATGCAGCCTCTTTCCAGTTTTCCTTATAGCTTGTATATTATTTTGTTCGGAGTTTTCGTTCAGGAAATATGGATAAATGAGTGCTACACAAACCAATACTTCGAAAAAGAAATGGTTCTAATTTTCAGGATTAGTATTTAATTTGTTGGAAACGCAAGCAACCAATAAAAGTGTCACTTGACATAATACTGCTCTTGATGTATAGACATACTTGACATTACAAATCTTAATTTTCTGCGAATAAATATGTTTCTAGTTACATTGGTCATGAAACGGGTACCTGCGGGTTCATTTGTTGTTACAGAGTAATGTGTATGGCAAAAATGTAGTCAGATCAAACGTTTCCGTACACAATACATCCAACGCTTCTCTACTAATTGTGACTGCCATTGAAACATCAATTGAATTGTACTTTGTATAGAGCAAAAATGGACAAAAACAAATTAGAAGAAACATTGTACTTGGATCCCCCATCGAGAGTGGAGTCTTTGGAGACTTCTTTTCTCGGAGATAATTCGCTAATTCGATAGTTTTAGGCTTTGATCCGTTATTCTTCATAATAGTTCATGCCAATACAATGAATATATATATTCAATAACGCATCACAAAAATGATGTTCTTACTTTACACATGACATATTTGAGCATGTGATTCATTTAAAATTCCATTCAGATACGAAAAGTTTAAATAACACAATTTTCATCTTCAAACATCCATATTACCCAGTTAAGTTAAATATTTTTCTAGATAGAATTCATGGCTTAATTATAGTGTATATAAAAGCTCTGAATAGAACTGAATTAAATTACAGTTGATGTAGTTTTCGACTTTGATCGTTAAATTCAAGATAGATTCTTGTTAAGTGCTCTCAGATCTTCCTAAGAAGATATAGATTGTAATTTAGTGTGGAATATTGACAAAAATAAAGGATCAAATTTTTTCAAAATGCTTAATTAGTGCCATAACTGGCTCACTCACCCTAGACTATTCGATTCAATAAATTGGATGAAACTGAATAATAAATCGTTTTGTAAAATGTCTATTAAAAACAATATGGTACAAAATGCAGCAATATCACTCTTGATTCACTTACCGGGACACCGCTTTATCAAATGATATTAAAATTTGAGGTGTGAAATGGTATAGAAACCACGTGCTACAAGTTATTATGCAAAATGACTGATTTCCCTTGGGCTAATTTGTTGAACGCTATCAGTACTGAATGCCTGACATGGTAGAACTTGATAAAGGCAACTTCCGTCAGCATAACCTCAATTTCCACCCAATTTCCATTACCAAATGTTTCACATGACGAATATTTTATGCGTCTTATGCAAAAAGGAGGCCGGAAGTTAATAACCTCCGTATTAGGCTGGAGCACCACTTCTTGCTTCTGCGCCTCACTCATCTCGACAGTTCACCACAGCAAGAATGAAAGTAACAGTTTCCTTTGTCCTTCCGACGAGTCACACAATATTTTTGTCACGCTCAGCATACTGTGTAGGTATCGTGACCGGTGTCTTTGGTGGATTGAAATAGCAACCTTCCTCAACATTCTCTCATTAATTTATTCAAGCCAAACAAGATACAAACTTGTCAAAGAGTCACTGAAAACCATATTTTTTTTCTTAAAATCATTTTTGAAAAATTCAGCGCGGGGGAGCTTTAGCCCTCTAGCCTCTCCTCTGGCTACGTGCCATTGTTCATAGACATTTTAGCACCATGCTACCTTCGGCAAAGTTGTTGTGCTAATCTTAGACTATTCTCTTACTGTAGGGAAAACTGTGCTCAGTGGGACGAGCCCGGACTTAAGTCCATATATGAAGGTTATGCGATATTCCAACTAGTATTTTTCTCGTATCAGCTGATCCATCAGATACAGTTTCGCGAGATTTTGGGTGATTTGAACGTAAAATGAATTTATGACAGCTTTTTGAAGGTCATAACTCAAGTGTTTTTGCATTATTTGACCATATGTCACTATTTGGTTTAGTTAGTGTTTAAATAACTGTTTGTCATGAATTTTTATTGAGTCCGATCTTCGTGTGCGATATTTACCTATGCTCATTCGAAAGCTTTTTTTTTCTCTTTAAAATGAGTTTATGCTAGTTTTGCAAAAACTTGCGATAAGAAGTCAAAATTAAAAATAAACTGTGAATAGAGACGCATGGTTATTACTGATATTGAATTTGAATAATCACTTTATAGCTAGAATAATGACACGAATATATGCACAATTTTCAAATAGCATTGAGAGCATGATCTACAAATGTTTTTCTATCATTGTATTCCTCAGAGAGAGTTTTGGACAAGATATACTCATTTTTGTGCACTGATATACCTCAAGTGCAACAATACCATCTGAAATTGTTGGATAAAACCAGACCAATAGAACGCGCGATGTGGGAAGTTCAACCAAACAATATTCTGTTCAATATATCTCGTGATCTCGATTATGTGGATGGTTACTTTCTTCGGCAAACTTGTTTAGAAGATCAAGAGCTAGTCAATAGAAGATATAATAGTTTGAAATAAAATTCTGCCGCTAGGTGACGCCTGTGAGCATGTTATTTTTTCAGCTTACCAAATCTCAAGATCTAGATTTTTTATAAAGTCAGCATTCTCGAGAAAGTTGCTAATCAAATCAAAACCTATGAGGTGGTATAACGGCTGCTCCAGAAAACTACCGTTAGGCAGCGCTAGTGAGCATGTCAGTTGTTCAACCTAATGTATCTCAATTTCCAGATTTTTTAGCGAGTCAGTGCATTCGGCAAAGTTGCTCACGATATCACAACCTTCGAGGTGGTACAACGAATAATAATATTCTTCCACTAGGAGGCGCTAGTGAACTCGAGCATGTAATTTTTTCGACCTACTGTATCTCAGTTTCCTGACTCTTTGGAAGGTCGTTGGTCAGGTTTTCTTCGAACTAAACCGAAAATGGTGATTGTCACCAAGGGAAAGAATAAATCGATGATATTCCGAAAATCAGTTCACTAAATTGTCAGATGACGTTCCTCTTACTCAACTAAATTAATTTTTTCATTTATTATTTTGCAATATGTACAAATAAATTAAGATTTTGAAGTCGTACAGCTCCTGTGTATCTGTAACACAAATCAACCACTCACGATGGTAATTGGTCAAAAGGGCTGCTTATAACACGCATAGAAATAATGACACAACCTTGCTAAATACAGAAAACTGCTAAACAAACACAATTGTTCTTAAATTTGTTCAACGTATTGATTTGATTCGAAAATGTATAGCACTTCCCAAGTAGCATTTTTAGTTTTATAGCACACTACAAGTGCATTCTAATTTTTAAGAAGGGCTTCAAGAGCTATAAAACCTCAATTGTTACTAGGGTTATGACATGAATTATACGATCATACTAGGGATCATCCATAAATAACGTAGCATTATATGGGGGAGGGGGAGTTTTGCATTTTGTGATGATGTGTGATGAAGGGGGGGTTTGGGGGTCATGTCAGGCTACGTAGCCTTTTTACAGGGGAATAACTAACATCACTTTTTCTTTTTTAATTTTTTTTACTGGGACAGGGGGAGGGGGGAGTTACCGTCAAGATACGTAATTACCAGGGGGTATTTAGATGCTTGTGACGAAATGCTACGATGGAGGAGGGGGTGTTAAAAATTACTCAAAAAATGCTACGTCATTTATGGATGGTCCCCTATGGCAAAGGTACTGCACTTCTAAATAATCGCAATGTTGAGATTCAGAAATCATGAATATGAATGCTCACTAGCGCTGCCTAGTGGTAGAATTGTGTCATGTTCAGTCGCCCATCCGAAAGTTCATTATCTACTGCCCAAGTTTGCAGAAGAAAGTAGTGCTCCTAATGATACGGATCACGAAGTACGATTGTACAAAGTACAACGTGCGAGTGCTCGTGTTACAAAATTTGGCGCGAGTGCCGGAGGGTTAAGAATGTTTAAAAATCAGTAAATATTTCAACCATTTGAAATATGCCATAAAATGTTTCTGGAACTATTTCATGCTAACTTACGCAATAACTATCAAATTGAGTGAACACAGTTGAGTTCTAGACATTTGGTGAGACTATTTTGATCCGAATTTGCATAGCACTGATATAGCTTAGGGGTATGCGATATTATCCAAATAAAATAAGACTATTTTTCAATGAACCAAGTACTCGAAAAAAGGGTTTTGACTTTATTTTTATTTAAGAAATGAAATAAGCAATCTAGGTAACTTAAAACACTCCTGCGAAAAAAATCGTTTACCATCTTGTTGATTAGTGAATGTATCTAAACATTCCACTAAGACGCTCAAAATGCTGGTTTGAAAATGAAAGAAAATGTAGTTTTCATATCAAGTAACCCACTAATGAATTAAACGTTCTAAATTTAATCGAACACATCTTATTTGATCCGTAAAATAAAATAGTTATTTCTGAAGCCCCATAATAAAATGTCAATCAATTCGTTTTAATATGGAAAATAAATTCCTAAATTATTATTGAAAAAATTATAAAGACATTATAAAAGACAAAATACTTACGTTTGAGGCGCTCTAATAAATAGTAAAGTTAATGTCTATTTTTATAACCAAAATAGGAATTCAGCGCACAAAAATTTCTTTAACATTTTTTTTAACCTTCACAACAAAATAATTATTTTTGAGCCACCCTAATGTATAATGAAAATTTGTATTACAAGTGCTAATATCAAAAACGATTTTGCACACGAAAATTAATATGCACAAATTTTAGAACGATTTCGAAAAAAATATATTTTTGAGACACCCTAATGAATAGTAAATGTTTATTTTTAAAATGTTTTAATATCAAAACGAATTCAGCGTACCAAAATTACATTAAACCGTCCTATATGAACTGATACGGCAAAGTTTGGACTTTAGTCCACCTTTTGTTCTATGTCGTGTCACTATGCTGTGCTCTCTTCAATTGAAACTGCAAAAATGTAAAATCCAATGCGCTACGCCAACTCATAACCAATCGACTCCAAATTTTGCACAGTGATTTGGGACCCCAAAGCGGTCATTTTGACACCCCCTACTATTTATGCCCAACGTCGTGCACCCAAAACCATTCATTCGTATATGAAAAACTCCCAAACCCGGTATGCCACCGCTTCCAGTTGTGTCAAATAGTTTAATAACAAAAAAGTATATTAATATAAAACGAGTGAAACATTTACTGAAACGCAGTTAAATCTTCAGCTGTTCTCAACGGTATTAGCAAATCTATTTGGTTATGATACCTATAACGTGCTTATCATACTCATCATCATCGGCAACTGGCCCAAGGAGCGTGATTAAGATACAACTCAGGGAAAACTTCGCGCGTGAAATGGAAAAAGTTATTAAAATTTTCATCGTGCCAAATGAGCTTCCGGTTCGATGGACTCCGGTGACAGTGCAAAACTCTAGCAACAAACGGTGGGTGTGAGCCTTCTCAATCGCAATTTTATGTGATTCTCGCACCGTGCTATGATTTGAAATAGAAATGTTAATCAAAGTTGGAAATCTGAACCGTGGTCCACCGCCCTGACGGCAGTATTATGGATGGATACAGCTTCGCATTTGTTAATCTCTTTCTCCGGTGGGGTACCCATTTCAAACATTTTTATAAGCAACGCTTTCTTTGAACGAATCGGTCGGAACGTGTCTGACTAGCGGTTTGCGGATGCCGGTGCGCCAACTGGAAACTGTAGAGGTATGTATTCTCGCAAGAGACGATAAATCAATCTTGGATATGATGTTCGCATTAATAACCACCCACCGCGATGAATTGGCTCACAGTGGAGAATTGGAATCCGGTTGAAAATATCTGTCTGAATGTTTGGCTTCATTCGGGTTGGGGTGTACACGACCGTCACGAAGAGTTTTTTTTTTCAAATTCAACTACGATTAGAACATAAAGTTCAATTAGGATTTGGTCAATAATTTTTATTCTGATATTTGTTCCTGGAAATGGAGGTCACACAAAGTGTGTAACTATTAATTATTTGTTTTGGGCGAGAAGCAAAAGTCTTGATTGAATTATTTCAATACGTGCACATCCAGGATGAAAGGCACCTTATATAATAAATGTCAGCATCCACCATGTTCACGCGCGTACTGTGACGAATGGTAAAAATAACGGCGAACTTCGTTACTAGGCTGAAATTGCACTCTTGGCTCGGTCAAAGCTGTCACAGACATTCGAACTTTGGCTGCTGTGCCACTGATTCATGCTGAAGTGATGTCAGTGATAGACAGTGTACATTTGTCTGTGTTGGTCACGTAACAAACAGCCAGACATTCCCGGCGTCGTCGGGGTACGGAGCGAACCGATGCGGCGATGACAACACGCTAACTTGTGCATTCCTGTGTTGGCCAGCATACCTATTATATCTGGCCGACCTCGACCTCATCCGGCGCTCGGCATGAACCTACCTCGGTTCGCCGGAAGAGAGCAACCAACTGCGGAAAGTGTTTGTGCAGCCGGAAATCCCGTAGACAAATAATGCAATTTTCATTATTTGCATTATAGACAACAAACACACAGTTTGCGTGTATCTATGTGGGCGGATGTGTCCTCCTGGAATATTAGCGCTTCACTGGGCGAAGCGGATATATCTCGCCTGGTTCTAAGTGAAAACCACGTGGGGGGGGGCGCTACACGGTGGCTGTATTCCGATGTTGTTTGCGTTATAATGAGTGAGCCGCTTGAGATAAGTGAAAATAAAACAACGCTTTCGGAGGGTACGAGCAGCCAGCAGAATTGAAGTGGGTATGAAATGTTTTGGGAGTATAGGGGTTTGGATTGTCAGTGATGAGTGCTATGCTGTGACATTTAATGCAGAATGTTATAAGGTCAACCTTCATTTTTTCCGAGTATACACCTAACTAAATTATTTCATTTAGTAGTCAATGGAGCACTAAATAAAATAATTTGGCCGGGACTAGTTGGTAGTCTTTTCAATCGTTTTTAATATAGATAATATCTTTTTGATATGGAACTTATTGCAGAAAAAGGAAGACTATTAGCTACATATACAGCTTAGCTACAGATACAAAATGTTATCGAAGCATGAACGTAGTTTTAATGACGTAAATCGTTGTGCGATGTTGGTATGAGGAAAGCTCACGATACTTCAGAGAATTAGCAATCAAATAGTATCCCTTAACAGAAAAAAATTTAATTCACAAAGATCATACAAAGTAGACTCAGCCTGTTGAATAATAGCCACGTGATAACTGAGCGGAACAAAAAGGAGGAGGAGGGAGAAAGTAGAATTGGAAGGGTTAGAAAACTGTCAGCACAAAAACAAACAACTGTTAAGTAGAACTCACAAGTAGTTCAAATCGCATGCGAGAAAACCTACCGCATCAGTTGATGAACTTAAGTATGTCTCTGAGTTTCAGTCGTCCAAAACTCAAACATATCAGGTGATAAGGTGATAAGGTTCCTTGGTCGGATTCACAAAGATTACATGAAAATGACTCAACACGCTGAATAATAGCCATGTGATAATTGAGTTTGCGGTATCCGATTAAGATTGAACAGAGAATGGACAAAAATTGAAAACAAAAAACGCTTTTAATCCACCTAACAGTGTGATGAGACATTTCTTATAACTCTTATCACTCTCTTCGGATATTATATCGTTTGAGAACTTTTAGAACTTGATGCTTCGCGATGTTTTTGATAACACATACTACATGGGATAGTGGCAGGACTCAGAGAATCGCTCAAATCAGCATAGGACAACATCAGTGCTAGAAATCTCAAACCAAATCAATGGGAAAGCGAAAAAATGGCCAATAAAATAGACATACAAACGAATTATTGCTAATGCTCTGTTAATAAAATATCTAAATTCCTCAATAAATGCATTGTGGTGGGAAAACTGGGTTATGTATATTGTACTGAGCCAAAAAATCGAATTTTTTTTGATCGATTTGAAGTTTATACTTTACTCAAATTTACAACGCGACCGAGAACTAAGAAATCAAAGCTTTTTCTTGAAAAAAGCGACAGTAGCAATGATACCATTCAAAGAAAATCAACAGTGAATATTTCCAGACTTGGTTTTATTTCCTATTTAAGAACTATTGTGTTTTTTACATCCTAGATTGCATGATTCAGTGATCGAAACCCAAAACTTCATAAAGTATTTGTAATTATTAAATTAAAATTTGTGTTTGCTATTGACATTGACAAAATGATAGTATATATAGAATATAGTCCCTTTGGCGTTGGTTAATTTTTCGGTCCCACCTATCAGCATTGAAGTATCGCCCTTACGTTTTTTTACAATACCAATTTTACAATTTGTGGGAGTTTGGTGAAAATCGATCATACTGTCCAAACGGCATAATTCCGAAACCGTAATTTTTAAAGTTTTAAAATTATACAGAATTAATTTTTCAGACAATAGTAACAGAGTTCGTGTCTTTAGCAAATTTGTTGAGACTTTATTGTAGTCATGAATATTAACCTGAGAAAATTCACCATAAATACTTCTTGGACGATATACCGTCAAAATTACTTTATCAAATGATGCGCTGTTCGTATGTAAAACTCATCGAAGATACTAAACCTCCGAAATTGGCGGTTTCAAAATGATGCTATCTTGACCTTAAATTACTGTTTTTAAACATTTGACCTATACATATAATTGGTCATACAACAAAAATCAAATTCTCATCAAAATCGACCAGGACCTGCTAGAGTCGAATGGAAATCGTCATTTTTCATAAATTTCGCTCTACATTCGGAAAGTGTTATCCTCGTTATTAATCATATTACGTTTTCGTCTCAACTCGACGCATTCCCAAAATAAAAACCTATTTTGATCCACCTAGTGATGCAATTGGGCTTTTCTCATTTGTCCAGACTACGATTCCATGGCTGGTTATGTTCAATACGATGGTGGAAATGAATATTACATGTTCAGTACAATTTGCACATACGTACAATGGATCGACAGCCACGATCTTGAGATACTATGTGATACTGAAACATCGCTTGACCGCCGCTGGTTTCAAGCGATGTTTCAGTATCACATAGTAAAAACCTGTCTTAATCCACCTAATGGTGCAATTGTGCTTGTCTCATTTGTCCAGACTACGATTCCATAGCTGGTTATGTTCAATACAATGGTGGAAATGAATATTACATGTTCAGTACGATTTGCACATACGTATAATGGATCGACAGCCACGATCTTGAGATACTATATGATACTGAAACATCGCTTGAAACTAGCGGCGGATCATGGAGAAAGATCCGGGAGGTCCAGGTCCTGCCGAAAATTTTCAACTTGTTAAGAAATTTTAAACTAGTTTTAATTTTAAAACAGCAACCCCTCACTGCATACTCCCTCCGGGCCGGTATGATTGACGATTTTTAGAGTGATTGCATAACCTTTCTATATGAGAAAGGCAAAAATGTACCAAAGTCCAAAGAAGTCAATTTTTGTCAAACATCTCAATGTTTCATGCATTTTAAAGTCATTTGGCATCAAAAATACAAATTTGATTTTGAAAATTTTTCATTTCAGTTTATATTGGAATTTTCTGTGTGATTGCACTCTTCAACTCGTAACTCCGGAACCGGAAGTCCAATCAATAAAAAAATCAATAGCAGCCGATGGGAAGGTTGTTCCTTTCATTTAAAACTAACTTGTGCAAATCGGTCCAGCCATCTCTGAGAAACAGAGGTCACATTTTTTTCCACATACACACATACATACACACAGACATTTTCCAATCTCGACGAACTCAGTCGATTGGCATATGACACACGGCTCTCCGGGTCGGGATTAGATTGACGAATTTTAGAGTGAATGAGAAAGTCAAAAACATTTTTAGTAAATGTTGAAAGTTATGCATTTTTTTGGTGAGCAGTTCTATGTTTCATAGACATTAAATAAATTTTAACTTCGCTTCCTATTAAATAAAGACCCTTATTACAGTACATTTCTACAAAAACGAGCTCAATTTGAAAATAAATCTGAGGATTATGATTGATTACAGAACTCTGGAATTTTCTATTGGAATGTTTTCAGACAGGAATTTGATATTGATGCTATTAGACAACTGTGAAATCACGACCAATAGATCAGTAACATATCAGGACCCCATTCCGACAATTTATCAAAAGTCCTCATGACGTTTACAACAACAGGCTATCAATCTACGGATCAGATAATTGTTATTGTAATATTGAATTAAATCAGTATGCATCAATAAATTTTCAACTCCAATCTAATAATTTTTTTGGGTGTGGTTGGGGGGGGGGGGTGGGTTGTATGGTGTTAAACCCCAAAACCTTTTCTTGGTTACGCCGTTGCTTGGAGTTATTTATTTCGCTTTTCATTTTCCGATATGTTTCAGATCGATCCGATGGTTATAAATTAGAAAAATTGCAGTCAGAAGGTTCGCACAAATGAACATTTTTGTACTGATAAGTTATCAAGTTCCTTCCAGACAACTTGGAAGTGTTCGGTGATTATTTCTAGCGGTTGTATATAGAAAAATTAAATACAAAATTCGTTTTATCGAGATAATGTTTGGCTTATTTCAATGGATTATTACTATATTGAACAATAAATAGGCGACAAAAGGTAATCAACAAACAACAAGCCATAACTTTTAAAGTATTCAGAATAGATATTTGAAGTCTTCAGTAAAGTTATTCGCAAAAGTAAGAGCTACAAATTTGCTGAAGGCATCATTTCGATATAATCACTTCCAAGAAAATTTGTGAAAATATCTCACTCATAGGGGGATTAATCAGCAAAAGCACAATACCAAACGAAAGCGCATATTACCTCCATTAAATTCTCCGAAGATACTATTGACCTAAAATAAGCCGTTTTGGCGATAATAATAGATTACATGTTTTTGGTCATATTTCTGGCAATAGGAAATGATAAAAATCTTTCGTTCGCATTTAATGTTAAATATCTCTTTTGATAATAGTCCGATTTCAACAATCTATAGCTTGTTCGAAAGGTATTCGTTAAAGCTGTCTAAAAGCATATATTGTTAATCTATATTGTCAAATTCGGCAGATAATTCAAAAAAACTGCAAAAAACGCCATTTTTACGCATTCAAACATTCATATCTTGGAAACTAAACATCAAAATCAAAAACAAATTAATAGCGTTCATACTGTTTTTTAGTTCTTTCATTTAAAATTGGTTTGGATAAGATCGGTTCAGCCATTGCTGAGAAACACGAATGAGAATTTGTCCGTTACATACACACACACACACAGACACACACACACACACAGACATTGTCCCAAATCGTCGAGCTGAGTCGAATGGTATATAAGACTCGGCCCTCCGGGCCTCGGAAAAAATCTTGAAAGTTTGAGCGAATTCTATACATTTCTTTTATAAGAAATGTAAAAAGCAGTTTTTTCCATACCGTGTGTTAAATCTTCATAAAAATCAATCAAACTGTAACAACATTCTACATAAGCTGATTGATTTTTATGAAGATCTAACACACGGTATGAAAAAAACTGCTTTTTTCGTTTTCGATTTTGCCCATTCTCTGTCCTACCTTAAAAACCTGGTCAGCATAGCGCACGGAATTTCGGAAAAAGTAGAAGATTTTTCGAAATCACACGGTACGGTTGTTCTAGAAACGTCTTTTTTTGGCGAAACGTTTGCAGATTTCTCCAATAATTGTGGGGCTCGGACGAAGCCCAGCACCATATTTTTCACTTATCCAGCTTGTCGAAATTGAAAAAGCTGGTCAACTAGTCAACTCATTCATTTACATTAACACTGAAATTTTCGGGAACCCAGGCACCCAGGCAAGGTGTTGATAATGCTTAGTTTTTCGATTTGTATTCGGCATGCGATCAAGAATATTTTCACCTCATTTAAGCATTACTGACCACAGTCGTGACTGGTAGCAACATCAACATGGTTTCTATTGTGTATTGGTTTGATGTTTAGAAGGGCCTCAAGAACAGCTCTCCTTTCTGCTACCATACAAGGCATCCATATGACAGTATTGGACGTATATGTAACTATCTATTGGAGTTTAGGTTTGAATCCCAGGAATTTCCAAAAGTTCGTCTGCACCGCCCGAAGGCCATGCACGCTTTCTTGACTCTGAACTCAATGTGAGCAGACTAATTGAGTTTGGAATCTAATATAACTCCAACGTGTTTAACTTTATCTACACACAGTAACTCAGAATCAAAGAATTGCAAGGGACGAACCCTGGTTGTTATTAGCTTCTTCGAGAAAAGAACTAGTGAAATTTTGCTCTTTTCTAATTGCATTAGGTCAAAGATTGTTCCGAAGCAAAATCCAATAATTAGTATTTGGTAATCATCAGCAAACCTGTAGCCGTCGCAATTAGGTTCCACAGCAAAGGTGGCAGAACGCTACCCTGAGGACAGCCGCAAATACTCAATTTGCTTATCTTTGCCTGTCTCAGTGACGAGCAAAGGATGCGGTTACTAAGCATTGCGTTTATCCAACCCGGAATGCATGCAGATACTCCATGACCACGCCACGCTTCCAGAATAGACTGGAAGAACACATTGTCAAAAGCATCATCAAAATCTAGGAATACACCCAAGCGAGATTGTTTGAATGAGAAGCACTTTTCAATGTTGCAAAAAACATCGTAATCAGAGGGGTCGTGCAATTCCCACACACCTATGCATGTTGTATTTTGTGCAGTAGATATTCATCTAAACTAACGTTTCTGATATCCGTTCCAAAGCTTCTAGAAGCAAAGAACTCAAGCCGATAGGCCTAAAACTCTTGGATTCTTTATAGCATGAGCGCCCCCTTTGCGAATAAATCTAAGAATTATTTCTCGCCATGCTTTTGGGATATACCCGGTAGCAAAACATAATCTTTTTCAAGAAAAATTTGAGAATATCAAACTTCTTTTGTAGCAGATTGGGAAAGATTCTATCTTTTCCGGGCTATTTGTATGGAGCAAAGCTGTCAACTGCCCAATTGACCTATTCAGTGGTAACCAAGGTACTTGCTAACGCCTACGAGTTCGAATCACCAAAATGAGATGTGTAAACATTGTCTAGCTTCGGATCGATACAACCTGGAAAGTGTGCGCCCAAGAGACAATCAAGAACTTCTTTTTTGTCCTTTATATAAACTACATTTTTAAGGAGTGCATTTGAAACTATTTCGATTTTAAAAGAATTTTATTTAATCTGCTAGCCTCGTTCAGACTAGAGTAGGTGTTGTAATTCTCATTCATTCACATGAGAAGGAGTGAGTCGCACAATTTCTCGTCTCTACAAATGCATGAGAATGATTTTTCCGATGAAATTTAACTGATTATCTCCACTCCGACAACGAAGTAGGATAGATTCTGTTTTTGATGAGCGCCAGCAAGGCAGCGAGCACAAAGGGGATACCACGATACCCCCATTCTCTCATCGTTCGGAGGATTTAATTATCCTGAGAAATAACACGTTTTTATTCCGGAGAAGATGAGTGAGTGCTAATAACTTTTCATGTGAAAATTTGATTTTTTATTTGCAAACTGGCAAATTATCCGGACTCATTTACTCATATGAGTGCAACATGCAGTGCCTGGACTAGAGATATTAGTGCATAGATTTTGCCAGCCAGCTCGCTCTGCAGACCTAAGACATTTCTTATATGTACTACGAGCTGACCTGAAAACCTTGGAGTGATCACGTCGACACCATTACCAAGATCTACTCATCTCAACAAACAATTTAGCTGGATAATAGCTTAACCCTCCGGAAGTCCCGCTTATGGCCCACTGAACGAGCAGCCGCTAGTGCCCTAAGACGATTTCGCTAGATTTTCAAATCAGTGTGCACTCAGTGCACTAGCGCGTCTGCCGGAAGGTAAAACAGTTATCGTTCAGCTTATTCTCTTGGATCAAAGGTTAGTTCAGTTTTCGTTGTTTGTTGGGATATCCTCTTTAATACTTTCAAGCACCGCTCTCCACCCAGCCCCCTAGTCGCGTTAACAGTCCGAAATGATCAAGTTTCTTCGAATGGTGTTACTATAAAGAAGCTTGTCCACGACGTCATCCAGGTCGTCTAGTTGACTAACTGTTGGAAAATATCCATGAAGTTCAGTCACCAAGTTTTCCAAAAAGAAGTTTATATATGAGCGACCGAAAATAACAGTCGCAAGGACATGCTTCGTTAAACCCGTTTCAAATATATTAGAATATAAAAACCGGATATAAACTTCAGGCATAAAAATCGGATTGGGAAATTCGTTTGCAGGAGTCGCATAAAAAATCTTCAGTAAAAAACCGGAAGAAAATTTATCCGATTCTTACAAAGTAGTTTTTGTTAGCCGACTTTTAATCTTGAACATCAAGATATACGGATGCTCCTACGAGCGATTTATTTATTTTTAAACGATTTTTATACTAGAGGTTCATCCTTGCCGAGTTTTACGGGTGAGAACTTTTTAAGCGATTTTTATGCTGAATTTCTGTCCGATTTTTATGCTTGAAGTTTATTTCCGATTTTTATATTCTAATATGTTTGAAACGGGTTTTGCGAAGCATGTTCTATCCTTGCGATTTTTATTTTCGGTCGCTCATATTTAGGATTACGACAGTGGCGTATCCAGGGGAGGATCCCGGGGGGTCCAGACCTCCCTCGAAATTTTTTAACTTGTTGAGAAATTTTGAAATAGTTTCTATTTTAAATTCGTTCTAAACTCAACATCATTCTAAACCGGATTCGACCACCAAAACTGTTTTTTATTTAAATGAGGTTATTACGAATTACGTATTGTGCAATGAACAATTTAAAATCAAAATTTCGGACCCCCTCCGAAATTTTTTCTGGATCCGCCCCTGGATTACGATATGCTACCACATTTGGGGTGACATCAAGATGATCGAAAAATATATATTTGTGATCGGAAAGAGACGGTTCAGCTTCATTTGGAACCAGTCAATTTCCCAGCTCATGCGAAACTCTTTCAGCAAAGCGTTATGTCTAACACCTCCCCTCTCCCAGACCTCGCAAAAGTTGGTCGGTTTCCTTTATTCAGAATGTGTAGATTTGTACTACTAATGCACTCCATCAGTCCAGAGCCTCTCAGATTGATGTCTGAGGTACACTAAACGATGTGATGAGCATTTGCATCATCATCATCAGAAACGCTTTAGAAGTCATTGTGCACAAGACACGATCATGATTACACGTGTGGAGCGAGCACAGTGTGGGTGTTTTAGATTTATAGATTGTCAATAATTTCCTGATTAGCTAAAATATTTGCACAGATCGTTTGTTGTTTGTTTCTACCATCACAGATATTTAAAAGATAGTGATCGCGCCAGCGATTAGTTCCTACGTTGTGTTTTTGTACGATAGTCGGGAGAGGGAACACCAGATGTGTATTCCACATTTTAAGCGCACAGATCGACGAAAAATACGTAAGTACGCGGCGAATTTACTGGTCACTTCCAGATATGGGTGTAAGGTCGATTTCTAGGTAAGAAAGAAAAAAATACGGGGTTGGCGGACCAACCGCCCGTGGCGGTGGTCTGTCTTGGACTGAATAATTATTTTATTCTGAGAATCATTTACATTATATCTAATAACTTTCTCACTTCTACACTTACATTAGCTGTCTGCTGGCTGTAGCTGCCAAGCTGAGATAGGTTAAAGAGGAATTGTAGTCGCACGGTAAGGGAGCGTACAGTAACAACGTTGCGCCGCAACATACTCCCCCACCAAAACCAACGATTTTATATAAACTTGTCGCTCTTCTACAAACAATTCCTTGTTGTGGTCGAGGGCAAAATTTTCGGTGCTTCTGTGACGGATGTCGCGGACGTCACACGCCGTATATGATTTTACTACTGCTCGCTGCTGTGAAGGTTTGATTCACTGATGTCGTTAATGTTTACGTTTCTGTAGCTTATCGATGGACTGGCTGGATTATCTTTGCTGGTGATAATTTTATCCATTATAATTTGCAGTTGCACTTTGATTTTCAGATAAATGGAACAACATGACCAAAGAATTGCTCGATGTTGTTACTGTTGGATGTTTTTGTAGCTTAATCTCTGCATGTTGATTGATGGTAAGTGCCTTGCGAAACATTTTTGTGTTTCTACTCCATTTGTATAAGGTGAATGAAACTAAATCAGGAGTCAATTCGAAAGGTTTGTACAGATTATGTCGCTGGGAGACGATCCCGAAAAAGGTGGTTGCTCGCTGATACGCACGAGCTAACCCAAGCCTGACTGCTGCGAGTCCAAGGCCTGCGTTCTCAGCACGGTAAAGTTGGTAGATGAGTCGTGATTGGAAGACTAGGTTCTGAAGGGTGAAGGACTGGCTTCGACAGATGAAGGACTGGGCTTCGAACAATGGAGGACTATACTCCGGTTGATGGAGGACTCGGCTCCGGTTGGTGGAGGACTCGGCTCCGGTAGGTGGAGCACTCGGCTCCGATAGGTTGAGGACTAAGCTCCCGTGGATGGAGGACTCGGCTCCAAACAATGAAGGACTAGGCTTCTGCTATTGAAGTACATTTTTCAAAATGGCGGGGACATTTCGGCAAACTTGGACGATGTGTGCTGAACAATGGCTTTGGCGTTGGCTTTATATTCTGGTTGACGAATGTGTATCCTTGCGGTTTCTCTCGATCGTGCAGCTTCTGGTGTACACTATAGTTTCCGGTATCTGCTGATCCTGATCACGGCACCATTATGATCGCGCTAGCGATTAGTTCCTACGTTGTGTTTTTGTACGATAGTCGGGAGAGGGAACACCAGATGTGTATTCCACATTTTAAGCGCACAGATCGACGAAAAATACGTAAGTACGCTGCGAATTTACTGGTCACATCCAGATATGGGTGTAAGGTCGATTTCTGGGTAAGAAAGAAAAAAAATACGGGGTTGCCGGACCAACCGCCCGTGGCGGTGGTCTGTCTTGGACTGAATAATTATTTTATTCTGAGAATCATTTACATTATATCTAATAACTTTCTCACTTCTACACTTACATTAGCCAAGCTGAGATAGGTTAAAGAGGAATTGTAGTCGCACGGTAAGGGAGCGTACAGTAACAACGTTGCGCCGCAACAGATAGTTTGACCTGAAACACATATCGTCGCTGTTGTGCTATCTTATGACAAGCGCCATTTTGCAAATTTCGAGAAAAACGATTTTTAAAGTTTGAGATCGAATATTTTGAAACTTATAAATAGTATAAACAATTCAAAGAAGACAATTGATGCTTCTATCTGTTCTGTATTAATCTCTCAAATACAACGAAGATCGGTTGACTATGTTGCGAGTTTTTACTATAAATGTTAACAAAAGTAGCACTCACACGTGTCATAGGATTTGTATGACATATCGTGCATGGAAAATTTTCCATAGAAAAAAAATCTTCAATTATGCCCTTTTAGTCATATCTGTGGCTTCATTTGGTCTATAAACAATCGGTAAGATGCATTTTGAAGAAAATGAGTCAGGGAATCTAGAAAAAATAGTAATTTTTGGTAACAGTGATACCAAATATGCTATATTTCCAATTTAAAACTTAAACTGCATTTTTTCACAATTCGTGTATTTTTATTTTGAAAATGATCATACCTTTGTGTTCCACAGATAGTTTTACACATAAAAACATCTTATACATAAAGATAACTTGAGCCAATCACCAGACAAAGTCATTTGAACCAAAAAATAAAAAAAAAATCTCAGCTCGTTTTTCGCTATATCTCATGAACCAAGTAGAATGCAAAAACTCTGAAAACGTAGAGATTTTTTTCGACAAGTGATGTGGCATATCTAACTCAGTTTACCTTAAAATGGCGTTTGTCATTAGATAGCACAACAGCGACGATATAT
Organism: Topomyia yanbarensis; assembly: GCF_030247195.1. Taxonomy (NCBI): domain Eukaryota; kingdom Metazoa; phylum Arthropoda; class Insecta; order Diptera; family Culicidae; genus Topomyia; species Topomyia yanbarensis. The sequence goes on along the minus strand of NC_080672.1, from coordinate 349,116,409 downwards.
AGTCGATATGGCTGTTGTAATTTAACCGATCGTCGACCATCACCCCATATGCTTCAGCGCACGCATCGATGAAATGGATTGTCCCCCGACTGTGTGTATGTGTGTGTGATTTAAACTCACACAATTTTCTCAAAGATGGCTTAACCGATTTTCACAAACTTAGTTTCAAACAAGGGGTAAGTAGCTTAGAACAATGTGCCATACACACTGTATCACTTACGATAACACGATATAAGATTACGATTCACAGTAATATACGATCATTTTACTCGTTACCACAATGTGTGGCACACTGAGGCACACTCCTGACAACTCAAAAACTGCCAACAAAGTGTAGTTAAATAAGCATAGCAACCATTGCTTTTGTTTTACTGAACACTATGGCACATCTTGGCAAACTGCGGCACAAGCTACCACGCTCTTTGTTTGTGAGCACAATTCGATTTGTGCTAAGCGACCCCTTGGTTTCAAATGAAAGGTATAACGCTCCCATAAGCTGCTATTTTTAGTTGATCCGACTTCCGGTTCCGGAGCTACGGGTTAAAGAGTGTGGTCACACAACAAAATCCCATATAAACTGGCAACACCAAGATGTTTAAATTATGTAATACATATTAAAATATTTTTTATTTCATTTTATTTATTTATTTCTTCGTCTTTGGCTAATGCTGCCATACATACTGTTACTTAAAATTAAACAACATATAACAAAACAGACAGTCGAGCAACATGCAAAGGTAACAATACAGTGTTCTAAACAAAATTTAATTACAAATTCAGAACTGTGGGGGCTCCCAAATGTCAAACTTTTAGCGAAATTGTCGGAAAAAGAGTCCTAATGGCAATGTTGATGGAGATAGTGCCGTTTTTCTTTGCCTCACGTCAATTCCTACTTTGAATGAAATGAACGGCATTAATGCCTCGTCCTTCCATTCAGGTACGAGCTTCTTCATAAATGCAGCATTAGTTCCGAGTGATTCTGCGATCAAGGTAGAAATTTCTTTCTCACTCACTGTGTTCCTGACACGCGTAAATAATATCCGGCAAAGATTTGTAGAATTACTTGACTCCAAAGAATCAGTGACCCTACACCCTTGTTTCAATCGAGTGGACGACATTTGCGGGATTGATTGAGCTAGAGGTGAATCTGTTTCCATGAAAGAAAAACGCGAACCAGCCATTTCGGTAATTGATTCACGAATTGCATCGATCTCGTGTTTCATGTTCGACACATCTTTGATTATATCAGTAGGTAGTTGTTATTTGTCTGTCTCAGTATTCACATCGACAGCAACAATAGTCGCAAGAGCAAGGGTAAATGACGCAGCATCGGCGATCGCCTTGCGTTTATCTTGAAAAGCCTGAATCTTGCGAACACCGTCCATGATCGTCGTACACGGGGTACATATCCACCAGATATTCTTGTACCTGTTGCAGAAGGTGACTTCTGCAGTAATTAGTTTAGCACAGCCTGCATGATAATTATCATGATAAAATCCATCACAAGAAATGGATCAACCTCTCTGGGCATGATAGGCAACGCACATTCGTAGCAAACCATCTTCAATCAGCACGACTTTCTCTTGCTCAATACAGCTGGTATGATGAAAAGTAACGTTATATTGTTTTCGACTGTATAGAAGCGTTAGTACCGAATGATAGAAAAAACGGATAGTTCGTTTAATCGGGCGAAAAATCAGCTATAATATCACCAGCGATGTAAAATATACGATCCGAAAACAGTGCACTATAACTGACATAAGCGAATGGCAACAAATTTCGATTTGGAAATCGATCGCGCCACTATTTTCCACGAAAAATCGATAGCAGCTCAGCTGACAAACAACCGGTCGGAGAGAATAGACACAATTCAATGTGCAACATTACTTAGATTTGTAGGTCTAGATCACGTATGACTAGCTTTGATCATATTCGCCACCTATGACGGTTTCCGGGGAGCTCACCAAGTTCCTAAACTAATATCATACCTATTTCACAGCGAATTTTTGATCGATTTTTATTAACTTGATCTCAAATAATAAAAGATACAGTAATACCATTGACTGCTGCTTAATTTCATTCGGTTCTGATTCTTGGATCTGGAGTTACAGGTTGATTAGTAAGGTTATACTGAAATTTACCAAACGAACCGTTACAATCGTAATACCTCAGAGGCTAAAAATCTATTGGAATGGTCACCAAATTACATCGATTCGAAGGCTTGATCACTGATTGCCAATCAAACATTCTTTAAATATATTGACCATTCGTCGCTGTTGTGCTATCTTATGACAAGCGCCATTTTGCACATTTCGAGAAAAACGATTTTTAAAGTTTGAGATTGAATATCATGAAACTTATAAATGGTAGAAACATTTCAGAGAAGACAATTGATGCTTCTACCTATTCTGTACTAATCTCTCAAATATTACGAAGATCGGTTGACTATGTTGCGAGTTTTCACTAAAAATGTAAACAAAAGTCGCACTCACACGTGTCATAGGTGTGTATTAATGAAAAAAATTGTATGACGTGTCATAATCGTGCATGGAAAATTTTCCATAGAAAAAAATCACCAATTATGAACTTTTATTCATATCTTTGGCTTCATTAAGTCTATAAACAAGCGGTTAGATGCATTTTGAAGGAAATGAGTCATTAAATCTAGAAAAAATAGTTATTTTTAGTTACAGTGTTGCCAAATAGGCAATATTTCCAGTTTAAAGCTAAAACTGCGTTTTTCTCCCAATACATGTATTTTTCTTTTGAAAATTATTATGTCATTGTGTTCTTACGACATTTTTACACATAAAAGCAACTAAAACTTTATTAGAACTTGAGCCAATCCCAAGATATAATGATTTGAAGCAAAAAACTGACAATTTCTAATCACTTTTCTCGCTATATTTCAGTAACTAAGCAAAATTTCAAAATTCTGGAAACGCCATCTTGTAGAGATTCGTTAGACGAGTAATGTGGCATATCTAACTCAGTTTACCCCAAAATGGCGTTTGTCATAAGATAGCACAACAGCGACGCATTATCGACAATTCCGGAAGTCCCGATTTCCGAGCATATTCCCCACTAAAAACTCCATGGTCAAACGTACGTTGGTGAGATCGTTTTAATTTATTGAATTATTTTATTTTTTACCTAAATATTTATTTGAAACGGCTCAATGCGTTAGCACAACTGAGCCATGGGTCTTTTAATTTTTTTTTTACAATAAGTAAAAATAAAAAGGAATTAATAATGTCTATCTGCCAGATCTTGTTGACGCTGTTTGTCGACGCTGTTTGATCCTTTTCCTTGGCGGTGAAGCCGCTTGGGGGTCATTCAGTCTGCCTTCTCTCGCGTTATCGTTCCCGTCTATGCCATCATCGGCACTGCTTCCCTGTTGTTCACGATCAGAGGTTTGTTTCTTGTTCTTACGGGTCGCTGTTGTAAATCCGTCTTCATCGGTATTTGCTTCTTTATTGGCGATGCTAGTTTTTGGTTTGGGAGCGGTTTTCGTGGTCGTTGTACCTGCATTATTGGTTAATTGGATCGATGTTTTTGGTTTATCTGAAGGCACCGGTGGCTGCTTGTTAGAGTTGGCTGTTGTAGATGAGTTTTGATTAGTTGGTTCGGCGCATGTTTTTCCGTAGTGGGCTGTATGGTTACAGGATTGGCATGATGGGGTCTGCCCGGGATATGTGATTGGCGTTGTTTGCTTATAGGTCACGCTATCCTTCGGTGATTTGTATTCGATAGTCATGTAAGAAGGTATTGGTTTAGTCATTCGCATCCTCACAATACGAACGCCGTTGGGAATACCGGTGAAAAAATTTCTCCAGGTGTCATTTGTAATAGGTTCAATTTCTCCATATTGCGACATAATTCGTTTGATGTAATCTTCCTTAGTACGCGGTGCCAGATCATGGATACGCACGTCCACCATGTCGTTTTCCATATGTACGGGGATCTGGATTCTGGTGTTATTAAACCTCGTGTTGCATGTTGTTCTTTGCAATGAAGTTCTCTGCTTGTGCTATACTTCTAAACGTGATCAAAACACAGTTTTTAACGTGGTGCAGCTGAATGTACGTAACTTCAGCGAGATTAAGCTCCGTTTTAACCTCAACTAACTGTTCCACTTCCTGAACTGTGGGTCTAACACGAGTTTTATTAAAGTCGATCGAAATCGTGTTATCCTGTAGCACGGGCACTTTTGTTTCATTTGGCAAACTCATTCCACTCCGCAGCCGGGGGCAACGATACCATTTGTGCACTGATATAGAACAAAAGCTGGCTTGATTCACTGGTGTTTATAGCCTGCTATAGCGTAGCGATATTTTTTTTGCTTCTGCTTTGTGCGAGGTCAGAAGATAGACTGAATTATTATATTTGATTTTATTTGCACTAAAATATTCTCATACTGAATATCATTTTTAGTTCTGCAAGTGTGAACACATTGCACGCATCCAATTGATTTGTTAATGTATTCATGCGGGGCGTATTGTATTTGAAGCCGACCGCAGAATGGCATGAACTGGGTCGGTGGATATGCAGTAGAGCTATCGCCTACCACATCCAGGGCTAAAAATGTCTGCATCTATGGATATGTAAATATGGATAAATTTACTATCAATGAATAGTTGTAGTTAAGTCTCCCATAAAAGCACTGCCGGTCAGCTAATTTTTTAGTGCCGAAGATAACAGAAAATTGCTTTTTTGTAATTAATCAAGATTTTGAGGGTAAACAACATTGTTTTGTGTTGCATTTGATGAGATCTGCAATCTATAGCAGTTCACATAAAAAGTTCAAACATACTACAGCACCGTGTAATTGATACAATATGTATAAAATGCGCCAAATACATGCTTGGTTTTCATCGGATAAACACATGTGATACTGACAATAAATTTGCTGCGTTCCAATAGGTTCGTTTTCATCTTTTAATTATGAATTACTTTGAATAATTCTATCATATTCTTTGCAGCTTTATATGACTGTATCTTACGAGTCACACCTAAGGTAAAACTCAGATTAGATGCCACAGCTATGTCTTTTAAATAAGCTTTTCTTCGATAAACTGCGACGTAGTATCAAATCTCAGCTAGTGACCCGCCGTCATGTCTTTGTCATTATTGATTGACGCTAATCAGTGCGATGGCGATTGGAAGAGGGATTGAAAGAGTGATACCATTGCCATCGAAGCTCATAGTCAGACCGGCTAAGCCCAGAGACACTGCACTCGGGTACTCTATCGCTTGTGTTGTATTTAACAGTTGTCAGTGTTTGCCATAGTAATCTTCATCCACTGGGCACGCGAGGGTATCGTAGGTTTCTGTTAACTTAACGATAATGAGTCAAACCCGCGCTGGAACGTAAAATCACACCAACTCTAGTAGCCGCACGCATGGCACCATGGTATCAAATATTGACGTTTTCTTCTAATTTAATCAGGTGGATAGATGGCCGGAACTGGAAGAATGTTATCGAGGCACACTTTGATGTCGTCATATCGGCCGTCTATCCATCATAATCAAAGTCTTTTCGTACAGAATTTTATTCGCCTATCGCCAATAAATCAAATGTCATTTGAACAATACTTGATATTACCTTCTTGTGGTGGACTTATTTTATGTTAGATATAGATGAAGAACCTATATGGCCCTAACTTGCTAATTAAAATTAGATATATTTTCTACAATTTGCAAACTGGTTCATTCCAAACGGATCTGGTTAGGTAATTTACCAGCTGTTGCAAAAGCACTCATGTGACCAGCATAGATGATACTCTGTCGACAGCAATCATTCCCCAAATACGTCTTGAAATTTCCCGACGATGAAAGTAGATAAATATAACTGCTACAAAGTACACACTCACCTCTGATTTCAGATAAATTGATGAAATTTTGGCTCATCGTTGTAGAAGAGTGCAGATCGGTGCGGCTGTAAGGTGACTTATCCACAGGCTCTTTTGCTTCACCAAAAACGATTAGATTCCTTCACTCACAGTAGAGATACACACAAAAAACAAGGAAGCACTCACTAAACCGAAGCACCTCACACACAGTGTTCCCCTGCAACTGCTGTCCGCAGCGACGCGTTGCAGAAGGAATACGGAACAGAGTACGGAATCGGCGTTGAAGTGATCAGCTGACTGGGTGACTGGTATTCTGTTTTTTCCACCACGCTACGTCGTCGTTCACACTGAAATCAGTTGGTGTGTACGTTTTTCCTACAGAGTTGCTGGCCGATGTTAAAAGTCACGGAGAGAGCGATGGAGTTCGGAGTGCAACAAGCAGGTTAACGTGGGGGTACAGAAGGTGCTTGTAGCGTTGGATACTGCTAGTACATGGGGTAGGTTATCTACGGCACAGCCTGTTTTTCATTTTTTGGGATGCTCCCCACTACACTTCAACTAATACACGACTCTGAGGGATTCTGCATTGGCGTTCCATTAATTCTTTTAATGTTTTTTTTTATAGAAAACTGTGTTTCTTGCACTGTGAATGATATTCACTGGATACTAGGTTCACTTAAAGGGATTAAAAGATTTTCCGCATTAAGGTTGTTTCGTTGTCCTGGCGATGGCAAGAGCGAGTTCATTTTTCAATTAGAAAGTATTGCTGTTATTTTTTTCATGAGGATATTGTAGAGCAATGCGCTTTGATTAGTGTTCTTAATACCTGATAAAACTGACTAAATAAGATTTTGGATGCAGAAATTTAATATTTGGCCCATGTTTTATGCTGTTTTGAGACAAACGACCTCCACCCGTTCACCATCAAAACTTGAATTTTTTAAATCGTCTGATTTTTTAAAATAGTTTCTGTGTAGGGTAAGGTGGGGCAAATACGACCGTTGGGTAAACCCGACCCCCCTCTGTTACATTTTTGTAAAACTCTTGTATCTCAAGATATTCCGAAGATTTAAATAAAATGCTATATACAGAAAGTTGCATAGGAGTCTAACCTTTAATTTGGTATATAAAACGACTTGATCCGATTTAAAATGAGCATTTTACAGCCAAAACCATTTACTAGGTCGGATTTGCCCCACCTTACCCTATAAAGTTACTTCACACGTATTTTAGAATTTTCCTGAAAAAGAAAATTATTTAAAAAAATATCGACTCTTTAATTTCTGACGATTCACAGAATTTTCCTAAATATTCTACTATTTGAAATTCAAGATCTTTGAGTGTATGATCGATTTAATGTAATTTTTTGTTTTGTGCGTGATTACTTTAGTTTTTAAAGTGATTTAAAAAAAAATTAGCATTGAATTATTTCCAATAACGATTATCATAATCGAAATTGGTAAAAAGTGCCTTTCACCAAGCCAGAACTAATTGGAAAACATATTACTTTAATTTACCAAAATATGGGGTAATTTTTAGGGATTGTATAATATTAAGAGCCAGTTTCTCCCAAGTGGAAACTCTTTTATTCGAGTGGTTGCATTGAGCTGATCCGATTTTAAAGGCACTTTCAGCGTTTGTTTATGCATACTGCATGGTCTTGGCTAATAAATAGCTTAACATTTTAATAGCATTTTTTGGGGTGAAATTGGCAATGAAAATTGGTTCGCAGAAATAAATCGAAATTATAAAATCTCTCTAGCTCTGGATTGACCTACTTAGGTTTAACTCAGTACTATTTTACTAAAACGGCTTTGGGGGATTGAAATAGTATCAATCAATTTTAGTTGTAATGGATATTTTGAAAAATATTCATATTACAACTTTAGAAACTGATAATTTTTGAAATTGTCTTATTAAGAGTAAATTTGCGTGAATAAATTTTAGAGTAAACTTAGGGCTATAAGTTTATGGCATTTCCTTAAATTCATGAAATATACCATTTTTTAAGAAACTTTGTTTTCAACATATATTTTACTCGGGGTCCTTTCGAACCAAATTTTTATTCAAAATTCTACCATACTCACATTTTTGCTTTTCTCAATAAAAAGGATATGCAATCACTCTGAAAGTCGACTCATTGACAGAGGCCCGGAGGGTCTAGTCTCATATACCATTTGATTCAGGTCGAAACCATATTGTCGCTGTTGTGCTTTCTTATGACAAACGCCATTTTGAGGTAATTTGAGTTAGATATGCCATATCACTTTTCTAAAAAATCTCTACAAAGTGGCGTTTTCAGAATTTTGACGTTCCGTTTGGTTACTGAGATATAGCGAGTAATGTGCTGAGAAATTTTTAATTTTTTGCTTCAAATGACTGTGTCTAACGATTGACTCAAGTTATATGGATGAAAAGGATGTCTTTATGTGTAAAACTATCCGAGAAACACAATGGCATAATCATTTTTTAAAAAAAATACGCTATTTGTGAGAAAAATGCAGTTTAAGTTTTAATTGGAAATATAGCATATTTGGCAACACTGTAACCAAAAATAACTATTTTTATAGATTCCCTGGCTCATTTCTTTCAAAATGCAACTCACCAATTGATTATAGACCAAATGATGCCAAAGATATGAATAAAAGTTAATAATTGATGATATTTTTCTACGGAAAATTTTCCTTGCACGAGTATGACACGCTATACAAATTTTCTCGTCAATACACACCTATGACACGTGTGAGTGCGACTTTTGTTTACATTTATAGTAAAAACTCGCAACATAGTCAATCTATCTCCGTAAAATTTGAGAGATTAATATAGAATAGAGTGTAAGAAGAAAGTAATAAAGATTTCCACAATTATATTGAACATAACTGCCATTTGAAAAAGGAAAAAGGCACAATCGTGCCACTAGGTGGATATAAACAGTTTGAATTACTGGGTACGGTAAAATTTAACTGGGGTTTTGATCAGCAACTGGGGTTTTGATCAGGTAATCAATTCAATAAAACAAATCTGTTACAGATCTCTCCGCAATATTCCCTTTTCATCCAAACCTTGAAAATACTGGTCAATCAGCAAAATTTACGGATAGTTAGCGATACATTTCAGTTGACGATTGCTGAATTGTTCAGTCATTTAATAATTGAATTTGACGATTTGCAGTGAAGGCAACCTTTTTATTAACTTTTTACTAGTTGTTTAAACAATTAAAAGTCGAACAGAGCGATTTCTTTTTTCACTAAACTTCATTTGTATATTCAAGAAATTTAACCCTAGAACGTTGCGTTGGGGTACAAATGTACCCCACGCTATCTTTGGAGCCGTGTGACGACGAGAATTCGGCATTCACCGACCTGAGACCCTAACCATAATTCAATTTGGAGTTCCATAGTATGAGTCAGAAAAGGTGGTAAGCCAATTTACTTTTAGCCTTCGTAGAAGCAGGAGTCAAAGTTGGCGTGGGGTACATTTGTACCCTAGTGTACGGTTGCCGTTAGTGGTTCGTTCTGTCCGTGGAAATGTGACTCGTGACAATAGCAGTTTAATGACCGGTTGTTTCACTACGTAAGTAACAATTAGTATTATGTAATCGTTTTTAATCATTTATTCAATAAATTTAATTTAATTTTTAAGTAGAAAGAAATTCGTTCTCATTTTCTCATTTTCATCTTTTATAGTTTTTCAAAATAATGGCTTAAAAGTATAATTTGCGCATAGTAACTGCTGTAACAGTAGCGTTTCGTGTTACCAATGTATTGCTGGCCATGAATAATTTTTTTATTTCAATTTCCACATCATTTCGTGGTATTTTCCAAAACCCTATTTTCAACTTTCACTCTTCCAAATAATAGCACTTTTTCAAAAATCTCGAAATTCCGTTTTGTTTCTTTTCTAGACACTTCATTTTTAGAATTATTTGATTTCTTTCAAATCGGTTGAAAATATGAAAAATTATATTAATTTTTGTGAAAAAAGTTAGAACCGGCGTTTTATTGTTCAGGCCAATTTTGTATCAGTGATTCAATATATTCCGTACTTTCATCTGCTCAGCTGTTTTCGCAATTAAAAACGAAGAAAATGATATATTATACATCTCTTTTATTTGAAGTTTTATCTGCGAAAATTGCGATCAAAGCGTGGGGTACATTTGTACCCCAGTGAAACGTTCTAAGGTAAGGAAAGTAAGTGTAACGTTATAGGGATGAAATCATCTTAAAAAGAAATCTAAATAATATAACGCACCCCAAATTATTAAATGATCAATAGCGTATAAACATTAATTGTTTTGACGTCCAATGTGCACTTATGTTTTATTAAAACTAATGTTGCCCACAGAACTCGATCACGAATTTCAGAACACGAACATATCCCCATTTTCATAAAAGTCGCTTGTTAGCAACAATCACCAACAATTTAGAAACAAAACAGTTATGCCAATGAATGTTATCAAAGTTTCAGCTTTTCTCTTGGAAACACCGATTTTTTCTAATTTTTACCGGATATATTTGAGTAGAAACGAACGTAACCAAATTGGCGCTAGTTAGATACTAAAATCCAAAATGTATTACACATCCTGTAGACGAAAAAATAAAGTCAAGCCGCAACAACGAGGAAGTCAATCGACATACCGTCGTTTTGTGTATTGAAGCAGGATTCATCAATCGAACATCCTCTTCAATAAATCGATGGTTGCGTCGGCCACCTAGTTAGACAAAAGGACTTCCAAATCATTTGAAAGGAACCAGTCCTAAACCATGTCTCTATATTGCTCGCAAGTGGTGTTGACATTGTCACAAGCATTAATTTTGAAGAAAATGACAAGCACGCGGACAGATAAATTTTTTAGGAGGGGCCCAAGAGTTTTAAACTAAAATATGGGTTTTTAAAACATCTACTTGAAACGATGTTTCGATAATACGATTTTTATGCGGTTTTTTATGTAACTTTTTCATAAAGATTTTCCAAGTTTTGCGGTTTTTATACGTGGATCTATGTATGTGTATACACCGTCATCTGAGCGACAAAGCTTTAACTCCGAGGTTGTATAATAAGATCGATATACTGTGTTGTATCATTGTAGTGTTGCCAAAACAACGAGCTGCGGCAACCGCTAACTGTTGATCGCAAAGTAGTCTTAAGTGTACTAACTGATAACCATGAATATCATACCAAGTGAAAGGGATTGGAATAGTGTCACAGTGAGTGATTAGATGCGCGAACTACGAACGAACGATGAAGATGGAACTGTCAAGAGCAGCGTAGTATCTTTGCTCGCAAAGGTTCTTTACATGGCAACGCCTTATTAAAGGAATTTTGATTATTGAAGCGCATTTGAGGCAGTTAATTCTAGGAATTTTATACAATGTTTGAACCATTCTGTTAACGAATAGCTTGAGCTTATGCAAACTAGGGCATTGCAAAATTTTTTTTTTGAATTCTCAAAGGCCCCCCCTCTCATATTATGACAAATGTCAAAGTAAGCTCAGATGCCAAATTTCACATCATTTGAATATTTATAGACCCCTGCCCACTTCGCTTGAAATTTTTGAAATTGGTGCTATGGGAAAATGTGGAGGAAAAATAAATTAAATGCTATAATATTTGAAGTAGCAATCATAAAATTACAGTTTATACCTCTTTTTAAAGGAAATAACCTTAGTATTGGAATGAAGACATTCTGTTCTTAGGAAAACAAGGGAAAGTGGGGTATTGGGTCATTTTGGCCCCAAAATCCCCTATTTTTTTAAATTTTTCTGCTCCGTTGTGCAAATCATACATATTTTGCAGTTTTTCCAATGTGAAAAAAATCTCAGAAATCGAACGGAACCTTTTAGACCTTTGTTTGAATACGAGAAGTTGGGGTTTTAGGGCCTTTTGTCAGTTATATTAAATTTTATCATTTTCTCGTGCATATATCTCTGTTATTCTTCATTCAATTTTAATAAATTGTACCTTGTTGAACGTGGAAAATTCTTATGCAACTAATGCAACAGAAATAGATTCGTTTGCATTAAAATTCAAAGACATCAATTTTTTTGACATTAACTCTATGAACCACCTTTTTTCATTAAATGTCCTAATACCTCAACTTCACCTATTTTTCCAGGTATTAAACTTTTCTCATGTGATTCCTAAGCGCATTTTTCACTATAAATAGTAAATTAAATAAGAATTTTGTTGTTAAATGGTGTTAATATGTGCGATTTTATGATAAAAATGTGAAATCGAGACTATATGTCAGATAATTTTATGTTTCTGAATTTTACCGGTAAAGAATCTATTTTTATTTTGTTCCTAAGGTTTTCCACGTTCAACAAGGTACAATTTATGAAAATTGAATGAAGAATAATAGAGATACTTGCTCGAGAAAATGGTAACATTTAATATGAATGACAAAAAGCCCTATAACTTCAACTTCCCGTATTTGGACAAAGGTCAAAAAGGTTTCGTTCGATTTCTGAGATTTTTTTACGTTAGAAAAACTGCAAAATATGTATGGTTTGCACAACGGAGCAGAAAAATTCAAAAATAGGGGATTTTGGGGTCAAGATGACCCAGTACCCCACTTTACCGTATTTTTATAGAAACAGGAATATCTCCATTCCAATACTAAGGTTATTTCCTTCAAAAAGAGGTTTAAATTGTAATTTTCTGATTGCTATTTCAAAAGTTATAGCATTTAATATATTTTTCCTCCACATTTTCCCATAGCACCAATTTCAAAAATTTCAAGCGAATTGGGCGGGGGTCTAGAATTGCCCAAATGATGTGAAATTTGCCATCTGAGCTTACTTTGACATTTGTCATAATATGAGAGGGGGGGCCTTCGAGAATTAAAAAAAAATGTTTTTTGCAATGCCCTAATGCAAACACCCCCACGGTGTTCCTAAAACCGTTATTAACAAAAAATGACCAAAAATTTCTCATGTGGCATTTGAAAGATACAGTATCCAAGCATCTTCTCAGTAAATTTCAAAATGATCCATCGAGAGATTCGAGAGAAATTGCGATTTGAAGTTTTATGATACGTTTCATAAGGCTACCAACACGGGATTGGTCCTAACTCTATACACAAAAAAATATTTGTCTACTTATTTAGTACATGGCATTCGAAAGATATAGTAATCAAGTATATCCCTGCAAGTTTGAAATTATTTCATTGACGAAATCGAAATTTATAATGGTTTGGATGTGGTATGCGGTCATAGATGGGTTTTCTACCAGACTTCAAGCGTGAATCCATGTTTGTTCATTGACTATTTAGATAATTAATACGTGTCGCGTTTTTAAAGGAAAACCTTATCATTTAATTACATAAATATAATCTATAAAAGGTTATTTATATGGTGCACTGAAAAAAATATGAAAATAGGGTTGTCTACCAAACGTTAAATATAATGTGTAAATTTAAAAAAATGGCTAAAAGTCGGAATGTTTACTTCAAAAGGCCATATCTCAATGGTTTGTTGATCGATTCCAATTATTTTTTCATTATTGAACAAGTAGACGTTTCATCGTTAATTTTCATTAAGAAGAATATAAATTGGAGTTGCCTACTTCAAACAATAGACAACATAATTATCCTCAACCATATGTATTATCACTATTTAGTGAATATCTTTATATTCAAAACGACGACCTATCAATTTCTATACATTATTTGAATGCAACGAACGCAAACTACAAATCATGGGAAAATAAAACCCTAAATTCAAAAAAATTGAAGGTTTAGATCAATTTATGTTATGATACGGTTTTTGTTGGAAATTTTGTACAATCGTGATTCGCTGGTTGGGTTGATAGATGTTAAAACTGGTCAAATGGGATGTTATTAGTAAAAGTTCATCTGCTCATATCTCTAACTATTGTAGTTTTATTGTCGAATTGAACTTATCATGAGAATTTGACATTCAGATGTTCTTTGCAATTGCAATGTACTAGCAAATAAAAATGGATAGGCCGCTATTTTTTAAAGAAAAATATTCACTAAATAATGATAATACATATGTTGAGATCAATTATATTGTCTATTTATTGATGTAGATGACTATTTTATATTCTTCTTAATGAAAATTAACGATGAAACGGCTACCTGTTCAATAATGAAAAAATAATTAGAATCGGTCAACAAACCATTGAGATAAGGCCCTTTGAAGTAAACATTCCAACTTTCATCCATTTTTTTAAATTTACACATTATATTTAACGTTTGGTAGACAACCCTATTTTCATATTTTTTCAGTGCGCCATATAAATAACACCTTTTGTACATTATATTTATGTAAATCAATGGCAAGGTTTTCCTTTAAAAACCGCGACACGTATAAACGATCTAAATAGTCAATGAACAAACATGTATTCACGCTTGAAGTCTGGTAGAAAACCCATCTATGACCGCATACCAGATCCAAACCGTTATAAATTTCAATTCCGTCAATAAAAATATTCTCAAACTTGCAGGGGATATCCTTGATTACTATATCTTTCGAATGCCATCTACTAAATAAGTAGACAAAAAAAATTTGTTTGTAGAGATAGGACCAAACCCGTGGGTGTTTGCTGGTAGCCTTATGAAACGTGTCATAAAACTTCAAATTGCAATTTTTCTCGAATCTCTCGATGGATCATTTTGAAATTCACTGAGAAAATGCTTGGATACTGTATCTTTCGAATGCCGTATGACAAATTTATTGTCATTTTTTTGTTAATAACGGTTTTAAGAACACCGTGACCCCAGGTTAAAACTCCGTTATTGATCGGAATTAGATGAAATTGAATAGAGCATGGATAGATAATAATATCTGAGAGTAACACAAAAAATCATCATCCAACTCCTAGTAATCCAAATTTGCCTATTGGTCAATACATACTAGCGCCAGCCAAGCCTGTACGTAGATCACAACAGGAAACAGCAGGAATAATAATTCGAAAATTCGTTATTACTAGATGCCTTATATACTACTGCGCACTTCATAAGTGTTACGGGAGAGAGAAGATCGAGAGGCTACAATTTTTACTTTTTTTCGAACCACTGCTAATTCAAATGGTAAATGGATGCACAGATCATATGCTAAATATGAGTTTGCATATTGATTGGAGGTTCCCCGACAATGTTATTTAACATTGAGGACTAAACGATTTTTTTTTGAAAATTCCTACTCTGAGCATGTGCGAGAAAGAGAGGCAACACATTATTTTATATAATAATATCTTTTACTGCAAAATCGGATCAATTTGCAGTCTTCGGCATCCTTACACCTTAAGCTATCTGCTGATTTTGAGATACACAAGATGACACTGGCATTTTGCACTGAATTTTTTGTTTCTATTGCCTATTTTTCATATATTTTCACATACAAACTTTCGGGAAAGTTCGTTCTAGCTTATATATCTGTTCTCTGTGATATAGGTATTCGAATGTGCTGAAATTCGTACACGATTCAAAGTTTTAAGAGTCTTCGAGCGGAGAATCGTTAGGTACCTAACAATATGTTTTAGGAACATCATAACGACGAATAATAAGAAAATGTCTAGCAATATATTTAATTTAAATGTTATTCATAGACCAGGCAAACAATCAAAAGGCCAAGCAATCTCGAAAAAAATAATAATAATTTAAAATAGTAAACAAGGCTACAAGAGAAGCAAAATGAAAATAGATAAGAAGAATGATAAGAATTAGAAAGTATATGAGATGCAGGAAATGAAGAAGAGGGTCCTGTTTTTGTTACTTCTTATGACATGCGAGCAGGAGTCCTCTGGGTCAGTGCCATACGATCTCTGGGTTGGGTTTGTCCGGAGCAAGGTAATAGTGCTATCAACCTTCTAGTGGACACCAGTAGCAATTATAAAATTTCTATCCAATAAACGATAAATTAATATCCAAACATTTATTGTATTATGGGAAAATGATATCGAAATAGAATATAATTGTTTGATAAAAACTCAATGCTAAGCCACGAGCCATTGGAGCAGTGCCACCCTTGCTGGCAATTGATTTACTTCTTTATTTTTTGTTGCAGCTTCGGCTCGGGTGAGTTCGCTTTGCCAAGTTGCTTTGTTTTATTTTCTATGAAAACAGAATGCTTCATAGGTGAAAAAAGCTTTCTTGTGAATGCAGAACGAACGGTTTGAGATGTGTTTTTTCCCATGCTTGCTTGAGACTAAATTGTTCTGTCCATGTTATCGAGAAAATAACCCAACCCAACAAAAAGCGGCCAAAATTCGAGCCCATATGCTGTACGACCAGGTCCTAATAAAGTTCAATGGAAGATCGTGATCAACGATGAATTATTTGCGAGAGCCGATTTTAAACAATTCCTGGAGCTTAACTTCTACGAGGTTCCTGCTCGCGGCAAATTCCCTGGCAGATTCAAGTTTGTTTCCACTAAAAAGAATTATGATGTGGCATTGGTCCTGCTCCTGTAGTAAGAATACCAGCGCTTTTGTGACGGATAAATCTACGAATTTGGAAGTGTCAGATATAAGGTGTCATGACAATCAAATTTCACCCTTAATTACACCCCATGATGGTTTAGTTACGTTTTCACCAGATCAAAGGCGTGCAACATCGGTTCAACGGTAACGGAGTACAGCTCATTCTAAAAGAGTTGAATCCATCAAATTATTCCCGGACCAATAGACCAGCATTAGACGATAATGAAGATTAAGGCAACAGTCATCAGCGTCACATTGGTCGGATGAACAATCAAAGTAATCAGCTAGCCAAGACCGTGACTTAAGAAAGCTTACAAAAAGGTATACGCATGGGGCCTTCACCACAAAATAAATAAAATTTAATAACACAAATAAAATGAATAATCTAACAAAACCGAATCAAATGAATGAAATGAAATGAATGAATTAATAAAATGGATTAAATGGATAAAACTAATAAAATTGATTGCTTGATAAATTTATTCAAACTAAATAAAGTTAATAAATTATTAAAGCAGAATAAATAATTAAATCAGTTAAATTTTCGAATTTACAAAAAAGCAAAATTGTTTAATTATTGTAAAAACGGGTGACATGGCTTCCTTTGGCAGTGGTACATTTACTAATGATTCGCAAAAACTCTGCTCATTCCCATCTTCTACCAGCGTTATTTGAGTATCAGGGACACTCTCGAGTCCCCTTGATTCTCGAAGAGGGTTACGGTAAGGTGATGGTCTATCGTGCCTGCTGTTCAACATTGCGTTAGAAGGTGTAATAAGGAGAGCGGGCCGACGACATTGATATAATGGCACGGAACTTTGAGGCGATGTCGGAAACGTACATTCGAGGAAGAGGTTCTAGAGACGACAATGTGAACCTCCCATCCCGAGTTCGGATTGACGGTGACGAAATCGAGATGGTCGACGAACTCGTGTATTTGGGTTCACTGGTAACCGCCGACAATGATACCAGCAGAGAAATTCAGAGACGGATCTTGGCGGGAAATCGTGCCTACTTTGGACTCCGAAAGACGCTCCGGTCGAACAAAATTCGCCGCCGCACGAAGTTGATTATCTACAAGACGCTGATTAGACCGGTGGTCCTCTACGGCCACGAGACCTGGACTATGCGCGTGGAGGTCCAACGCGCCCTTGGAGTTTTCGAACGAAAGGTGTTGCGTACCATCTATGGTGGCGTGCAGACGGAACGTGGCTCAGGCGAATGAACCACGACTTGCACCAGCTGCTGGAAGAACCATCCATCGCGCATACCGCAAAAATAGGACATTTGCGTTGGGCTGAACACGTCGTAAGAATGTCGGACGACGACCCAGTGAAGCTGGTTCTTGAGGGCGACCCTACATGAACAAGAAGACAGGGCGCCCAGCAAGCACGGTGGATCGACCAGATAAAGGACGACCTGCGGACCCTTCGAAGACTGCGAGGCTGGCGACAAGCAGCAATGGACCGAGTGGAGTGGAGACGGCTTCTGCATACAGCAAGAGACAATAAGGCTCTAGCATGAACGGTAAGGTAAGTAAGTTCGGCAATCCACCGAGGGGTTCCCCTAGAAGCTTGGATATCTCGAAGAGTACACGCTTCTTGGCATGCTGTTACAATGAGTGAATTTGTTTCATAGACCTCATCCAAGTCATTTCGAGATACAATCGTTAGAAAATACCCATGGAACTTACTCACCAAGCCCTCTCCGCAGCGGTCCCAGTTCGTAGATTTGAGATTACGATATGTGACGATATGTAGCAAAACGCTGAAACGATCAAAGACTATGTACCTATGATTAGATACCGACGGTTTAAGCTCGTTGCGTACGAGCCAGTTTGCCAACTCATGCGTAATACTGTCGGAGCAGAGAGTTAAATCTAACATATCTTTCCTGCCAGATCGTGCAAATGTTGGGCGATTTCCTACATTAAGTAAATGCAGATTTGTACTCCTTAAGCATTCCATCAATTCGGTGCCTCTCAAATTGATAACTGAGCTGTGGTGACTATTTGCATCACTGACAATTATAAGTGTAAACTAATTTCTGCCACAGTATGACCACAGAAGGTTCATTATGTGGCAGATATGCCAAACAATAGATGTATTTTCTATTTATGTTAACTACACTCATACATATTGACCGCGACAGCACAAATATCGCGAGTTGTCAGGTCGGATATAAGACATTCTTCAAGAGCACTATTGACAAGTATACATACACTATGTAGTATGCGATTCAGCGTGAAAAAAACACTTTTTTTGCGATTGTTTTAGAAATTTGGGTAAAGCGAATTGTTCAAAACATTTGTATATTAGAATGCATCATTTCAAAAACATTCTGTGATTTTTCCATGCAAAAATATTGACAAGCTACTCGGTTACGAAGCTTTTTGTAAAATGTCTTTGGAAAAAACACGATTTGCGGTGTTAACTGCCATTCAAAAATTACTTAACCGATTTATTTCAAACTTTGCATACATATTCTATTTAACAACTATTTAAGCTCTACGTTGAGTTTTCGAAATAATTTTTGTTATCAGATCACTTTAGATACATATATTTGTAAATCATTAGAATTGCCTAACACAGTGACATTTAAATCACTGTTGAAAATTGCACCCAAGGAAAAAATTAAACCTTTTCATTCGATCAGTTTCAACTATTTTCCTGAAGAAGTTTGATAAAAGCCGTTTATGAATGTTATTTCTGCTCTCGCTCCAAAGATTTTGTTGATTAAAGTTGTACCAAATTTCAAGAAAGTACATTTCTCGACAAACATATGATCACGGCTTAAAAGCTGTCAAAATTCTCTTTGAAAGGAAAATCCGGACAAACCGTTACTGACTAAACACAGTTCATAGCAGTTAAACTATTCCCTTTTGTTTACTACCAACATCTGTGATTGGCGAGTAACGGTTTGTACGGAATTTCCTTTCAAAGAGAA
Source organism: Topomyia yanbarensis (assembly GCF_030247195.1). NCBI lineage: Eukaryota > Metazoa > Arthropoda > Insecta > Diptera > Culicidae > Topomyia > Topomyia yanbarensis. Next base: position 349,097,165 of record NC_080672.1, on the reverse strand, counting down.
TTTTGACAGTTGGCTTTTAAGTCGTAATGATATGTTTGTCGAGATTTTATTTGAATAATTAAACTCAATAAATCACTCAAAAGTAATCTATTGGCGTCGATATCTTTTTTTTTCAAAAATACAAAAAAAACAACATCTCTTTGATTTGAACAAATTTGCAAAAAAGTATTTAATTTTTTTCTGTATAACAGTAAACTTTTCTGTCCCTGTTTGATTCCTATTCATAACTGAATCACCGAATGTCTCGGCGCAAAAACCCAAACTCGAACCCAAACCGTCCTCTCTCCATCATCAACCCCAAACTGATGCTAATTGTCATTAGCAGCGCTACCAAAATCAAATTCCAAAAGCACTAATCAATGCTTCGAACGACAGCCAGCACTTTGCACCACAACATCATCACTCGCTCTTGGTTCACTAGCAGAAAGATACGTAGCAACACAATGCAGCAGGTACTACAAGTTGTTGCTATTTTGTTGTCACTATGCTGTTACACTACGGCGACGGTTGCTGCTCCAAATTCCGATACAAAAGCACAAGATGCAGCCCCAAACAATAACAACAGCTATAGTAGCAAAATACGATTCCGGTGGGTGGAAGCGTGTTGGCCTCGTCACTCAAAACCAATCCCTAGCGTTACGGCCCACCGCCCGGACAGAGTGGTGCCGGGATTTTTTTTCTTCTTTCACTTCACTGGTCGCTGCTTTTTGGGTGGTTGGGTGACATGTCGTTCGCCGTTTCCCATCCACAACACACAAACCAGAAACTATGTCGTTTAGTTCACAGTCGATACCACCCACCGCTACCGATCGTTTCCGCAGGTCGACTGATTGTGATGAATGATGTCCCGTTCCCGTTCCCGTTCCCGGTCCGAATTCCGATCGGACTGGAAAAGATTTCCGGAGAAATTTTTCTACAAGATCCAATCCGACACTTCACTGCTCAAGCCAAACATACCAGAATTGCTCTACACCACCAGCACAGGAACAAGCTGTGGTCGCGGTCGGTTCTTGGACGTTACTACACACTGTCGAGCACCGGGGGAGGACTTTTGAGGAAACGCGTCGACGTCGCTGTCGTCGTTTTTCTCGGGTAATGTGTTTTGAGCTGTCTGCTCCTACTACTGGCTCTATATACTGAACGGGCGTGTGAACGTGCTCTGGATGGTGGTTGAATGTGTGGCCTACATTTGTCAAAATCTACCGAAAAACTAAACCCAGTGCTGGTGAAAACAGAAACCAGGAGTTGTATGTAGTACGAGTGTCCGATGGAAGCGATCGGGAGAATAATAACTGAGTTTGGAGAGAATTGCTTTATCCAATCTAAGGTGGTATTGAGGAAAATCATCGAAAGAGTAAAAAGCGCTAGAGTTCAACACAGTTGTAGTTAGTGTAAAGGGTTGGCAGACTGGTGAACTCCTTGCTGGACAGTGGACCGGCACTGCTTTATATGGTGGCGGAAAAATAATGAAATACGTTCACTTTTGTTGAAAATGTTGAAAAACTTATATGGCGTTTTGCGTACTCCATATTATTATTATTTTAGTGACAACGACATTTTTATTCCTGCTATCCAGTGGTATAGTCAGAAAGTTTTCTTAGGGGGCTTTAGGCTCTAGTTCTCGATTGTTAGGAAAGTTTATCTTATTTTCTAAAATGCTTAAAGTTTCACAACAAAAATATATTTTAAAATTCGTAACTTAATCTTAAATATTCCTATAGACCTGATAGAATGGTAATCAGCTGTGACCGAAATAACAAAGGTCCGCTCAAATAAAGTCAGGGTCGTGTTGACTAAATCTAAGCAGGCAAACGATACTGTTTGATGCAAGCACTTTACGTGAGTCTATTATGTGTTTATTCCAGCAGTAAGGGTACAGATTGTAGGTGTTGTCAATGATGAGAGTCCTTTTCCAGCCGGTTAAAATATTGGATATTTATTTATATAATATATATTTACATTTATATTTATATTTATATTTATATTTATATTTATATTTATATTTATATTTATATTTATATTTATATTTATATTTATATTTATATTTATATTTATATTTATATTTATATTTATATTTATATTTATATTTATATTTATATTTATATTTATATTTATATTTATATTTATATTTATATTTATATTTATATTTATATTTATATTTATATTTATATTTATATTTATATTTATATTTATATTTATATTTATATTTATATTTATATTTATATTTATATTTATATTTATATTTATATTCCAGCAGAAAGGGTACAGATTGAAGGTGTTGTCAACGATGAGAGTTCTTTCTCCAGCCGGTTAAAATATTGGATTGTAAGCGTTTGAATTCAGTAGTATTCGCGGGGGATGGTAAGAAAACATACTCATAATCAAGTTCTTGTCGGGTGTCTTTCGCTGGAATGGCTTTACCGAACTACATAATTTTGCACAAGGTCCGTTTACCAGTACGAACAGACGTACCGCAGGTTAAGAATAGCACTAAGTGCAAATAATTGGGTCACACAGTCACTTATTGCAGCAATAAGGCTAGCTTTGGAAAATGCGGCGAGAATTACGGGGATGATTCGTGCAGTAGGAATACTGAAAGGTGTCCTTACTGTGCAGAGAGTCTGCAGGAGATCTCGACATGTCCCGCGCACAAACTACGTGGGGATAAACTAAAACTTTTTCTTGCAGGACGTTCCAAGCCCTCTTTCGCAGAAGTGTAGTTGCAGAAGTATCATCTTGAATATGGATTCTTTCAAATTTTTAATAAATCGATCATGAATCGACCAAAGGGCCGAAGTCGCAATGATATCGAATCGAGAAAAATAGCTTTGAAAATTCGGTTCAGAAAATTAAATCGTATTTTAACAGTGTTTGCATACTGCGCCTGCAAATGTATTGAAACACTTTGAAACAATACTAGTTTTCGGAAGCATAACTAAAATGTTTTATGTAATAACGTTTTCGTTGATAAAATTGAAAACAGATTATTTCGCCGAGTGTTGTTATGAAATGTTGATTAGGCCATTTTTGAGTCGCCCTCTTGTTTTGACGACTCTCAATTTCGCCCTGCAGTGTCGCCAAAAAACAAAAATCAAATGTGGCTTTCGCCGTGCTCGCTGGAGGGGAAAATTTGTTATTCCCCCTGGGCGTAACAAGCACTTGGTTTTTGTTTGGGGCGATTCTGTTTACGGACCTTGTAAACAATGATGCTGTCAATTTCGCCTGTATACACTACCTTAGAAATGCAGAGGCGTAACCCGCCTGGCTCTTTGTTTACAGTTGAAAGTCGGATTCGCCGTTTTGTTTTTAATTGATTTTCATGAAGTGTGAAATATTTATAAATGAGTTTTTATATTTTTTATAAAGTATTTTTACTCCTCTTTCAGATATTAATCAAATCTCTGTTTGTGTACATTTGTTAGTTTCGCCCATTTGTCGGTTCACGATCGAAATAACTGGAGATTGATACATTTGCATTATGTGAAACTTAGTTAACTTCCGATATAAATCTTAATTTCCACGATTTTAATATTTTTCGCCTGGATCGAGATGCTCCCCACGGAGGAGTACTTTTGAGGATCAAAAATAGGCATTGAAGTCGTCGCTTGTCAAGTAAAAGTCAACCCTTTGCGAAGCTTCCATATATATTACCCCTTGCACCGCGGTTGGGCACCGGCGGCTACACAACATCATATAAACTCTGCCTGCACCACGACTAGTTTTAGGAGACTTTAACTCTCACGGTGCGGCATGATAACCAGCCTTTATTATGATAACCGGCCTTTCTTAATACACTACCTTTGCGATAACTTCAATTTGACAATTTCAAACACGGGTGCAATGACACAAATTTCTGCTCCCCCAGCGTGCCCGAACGCCTTAGACTTGTCTCTCTGCCCAACACCACTACGGTTAGATTGTACGTTGAAGGTAATCCCTGAACTCCACGGCTGCGACCATCTGCCGATCGTACTCACAATCACCAACGGCTCAATGCCATCGGAATCAATTAATATTTCGTATGACCTCATACGATTGGTTGGGACAGCTACGCTGCTACGATATCCGGCAAAATCCAATCCACTCACTAGAGCTTCCTCCGGAGGAAGAGTACTGCATTTTGGCTGGCTTGATTCTGGACAGAACTATTCGGTGCGAACATCCAAACACGTTCTCCTAATCGGTGGTGGGACAAAGCGTACTCAGAATTTTACGCGAATGAGGCCGCCGTGTATACGTCTTCGCGACGACGGTTACCCGCTAGTTATCGACAGTACGCGACGTTAGAAACGCAAATGAAGAGTTTGTTGAAAGACAAGAAACATGGTTGCGGGCGTCGGTTCGTTGATGAACTAATGAGAGATGAGTCGATGAGCACTTTTTCGGGCATGGCATATGCGAAACGAAAACAGTACCAACGAGAGCGCGGACTATTCAAACCGTTGGATATTCGATTTCGCCAAGCAGTTTTGTCCGGATTCCGCCCAGGAACGGAAGATCTAGCGCGTGGCGCCCCCTCACGATAGCGCAAACGAAACACCTTTGTCGATGGTGGAGTTCTCCCTTGCTCTCTTATCATGTAACAATAAAGCCTTAGGGCCAGACAGAATCAAATTCACCTTGTACAAGACTCCGCCAAGCTCTGCCAAGAGACGCTTGTTGAATTTATTTAATAAGTTTCTTGAGAGTAACATTGTCCCTCAACACTGGAGGCACGTGAAGGTCATCTCCATCTAAAAATAAGGAAAACCAGTCTCCGACCACAATTCGTATCGACCGATCGAAATTCTGTCCTGTATCCGGAAGTTGTTCGAGAAAATGATCCTATTCCGCCTTGACAATTGGGCAAATAACTTACTGTCAGATACATAATTTGGTTTCCGCAAAGGTAAAGAGATGAACGTTTGTCTTGCGTTACTCTCCACAGAAATTCAAATGGCGTATGCTAGCAAAGAGACCATGGCATCAGTTTTCTTGGATATTAAGAGCGCTTTTGATTCAATTTCCATCAACACTCTTTATGAGAAGCTGTACCAGCATGGTCTTTCACTGATTTTAAAGAACTTTTTGCTGAACCGGGAAACTGTCCGCCAGAGTAGGCTAGATTCATCGCCGGGGACTTATCGAGTACACCGCGATAACGTACCGTGTATGGGTCTCCGAGGCGCCAGCGAACTGGATGCCACCCTCCAACCATAATCGCCGGACCGACCACGGTAGGGTACCAGTTGACCCGAGAGAAATATAGCGAAAGCCAAGAAGAATAGGATCGGGAGAACTACTTTCGTAGGTGTAAGCTAGATTCACCACTACACTGAGTAGACCGTGACGGTACACCACTAGTCACTGGTCGTCGGGGCACCACCGGACGCCCTGCTTCACCGGAATTGTCGAACTGATTTCGACACTTGCTTAGTTGGCTCGGTTTCAGGAGAACTTCTCTTGTCGAGGAATTAACCATCGGAGTAGGCTAGGTCCATCGTCGGAGACTAGACCGAATAGTTCGCGTTCCAGTCGGGAGCTTAACGAGTAAGTGATGGGAGAAGGCAGTTGCGGTACTGAATGGCACAAGGGAGCCGAAGGGCTCGGTAAATTAGATAATCTGAAATTAGTCGCCCGGATTGTCTTCGTAGGGGAAAAGCACTAAGTCTCGACCCACAGCTAGCTTTCCGACTACCACGGCCTGTCTGGTTGGTCGAGAACTGGTGCCTAAAGTGACGAAGCTGAGGCAAAAAACCGAAGAGCTCTACGACTTTGTGAAAGCAAACGTACACGGTCGGTCAGATTGGGTCAGATCTAGTGATTAGCATCAAATACGCCGTAGCAGCAACCGAATGTGAATAGATGGTGTTACTGGAGAGAGCTGATAACGCTGAAACGACATTAAAGACCACGAAGATAGCGAAAGCAGAAGCCTATGAGACGTGGAAGGGTGACCGGCATTCGCATTCTGTGCAGAAAAAAGACGAAATAAGACCCTCGGCCGCGCCAGGTATTGTCAAAACAAACCACGGCGTGATGCACGCTGCGCTCATCAAAAGGGTGGGAGAGGATCCCAAACTGAAGAAGCTGGGGGAGAACGAATCAAGAACATCAAAAGGTGCCGCGGGGACTAGATCGGGACGAAATGGGGAGCTCACGGAAACGAACATCGGTATCGGGAGAAATCTACCACTCGATTTTGAGAGAATTTCTCTCGCCGGGGAATTCTCCGTTGGAGTAGGCTAGGTCCATCGTCGGGGAACTAAACCGAGTAGTTCGCGAACAAGTCGGGAGCTTGACGAGTAAGTGGTGCTGAATGGTACGAGAAGGGAGTTGGGAGCACCCCCCGTTTTGGCAAATTGCCAAAACCTTTCATTTTCTTTTGATCATATCTCCGGTTCTATTTACTCTAGAATCAAACCGCAAGATGTTTTTTGAAGAAAATTGTTCAAGGAATCTATAAAAAATATATTTATTTTTGGTGGCAGTGGTGCCAACTATGCGATTTTTTCAGTTAAATATTAAAAGTTAATTTTTCTCTTAATACATATATTTTAATTTTGAAAATTTTAATTCCATCGTGTTCCTCAGACGTTTTTACATAAAAAAAGTAGACAAGAAATGATGAAAACTACGTTTTTGGTTTGCTTCTAGTACATCAGGGTCGATTTTTATGACCGTTTGAAGATTTTCTCAATCAATTTTGGCCAATAAAAATAGATTTTTGTATGAGAACATGCGAGTTTTTCCCTCCAAAACGGTATATCTCGGGATGCGCTCATATTATATTGAGATAATAAGTGTTTTTTATGTAAAAATGTCTGAGGAACGCGATGGCATTAGAATTTTCAAAATTAAAATATATGTATTGAGAGAAAAATTAGCTTTAAATATTTAACTGAAAAAATCGCATAGTTGGCAGCCCTGCTGCCAAAAATTATTTTTTTAGATTCCTTGAACAATTTTCTTCAAAAGCCATCTTGCGGTTTGATTCTAGAGTAAATAGTACCAGAGATATGATCAAAAGAAAATGAAAGGTTTTGGCAATTTGCCAAAACGGGGGTGCTCCCATGACCCGAGGGGTGGTTCAATTGACACAAAAATTTGTTCATACTCTGTTGCGTTTCGGCTTCGCCTCATCAGAAACCGACATTAATTTATTGTCGGAATAGATTAGCGCCGGCTTGACGTAAATCCCTTAAAACTAAAATACATTTTGTGTGTCAATCGAACGACTGATCAAACGTGATGTCCCGTTCGAGCAGAAGTTCTGTTTATGCCGAAGAGACACAATGAAGCCGAAACTTGTCTTGGCTTAGCAGGCCTACCCGAAAGCTCTATGCATTATTTCACCCTAAATTTGGGTTTTTATATATTGGCCCTAGATGAACAATTCCTCCAAATTTGGTTCAAATCCGTGAAGGTCGATCCAACTTTTGTATTTGTAGGTGACATGAAATCAACACCCTGATGTGGAATACAATAAAAAGGGGCCTGCCTCAATAGATCAAAACACTGGTCACAGTGGATTAGGTACCCAAAAAAAAGACTTGAAATTAATGCAATTTTTTCCACTAATACTTGATCTTTGCCCGACAGTATTCACTGAGTAAATCTATTTACTGACTGAGTAATATTAACACATATAAGTAATACAATAAAGTAGCAAATATAATTGTTCTCATGTATTTTCAAAACTTATTTATAATTGATTTCAACGCTGAATGAAATTTTAACAAAAATAAAATAAAGGAATTAAGCATTTTACTTTCTGCACTGAACTAACAATGTAGCAGTTCTTGGCAGGTAGATCAATCAGCTGATTCGCTGAAAAAATACGGCGGCTACATTGGGCTGGGCATGTAACGCAAATGCCGGAAGAGAGACCAGTTGAACTTATACTCAGCAGATAACCTGGAAAAGGTCGCTCATTTCGGAGCAGAACCACACTCGCTGGCTGCCTACAATCGATGAAGATGCTCGTGCATCGACCGTACAAGGAGACTGGAGTCTGGCGGCCAAGAAGAGAGCTGCTTGGAAGTCTGAAATACATTCGGTCATTATTCGCGGAACACCCAAAATATTTGGTCATGATGATGATGATGATGATGATGATGATGATGATGATGACTGATGCTCTGAACATAGAGTATGATTCGTTGTGAAGGTACGAACGATTTAATTTCTATTTCGAAATACGTCTATTCCTAGTCGATAGGTAATATAGTAAGCTAACTAATTTTGTAGCATATGTGCATTTCTGTAATAGATTTTGCATTAAACTTTAAACGAAACGCACTTGGCTGGTATAAACATCTTAAACTGTTTGATTTGTAGATTTTTCAATTTTACATTTTGCTATACATGTGTAGTGTGAAAAAAGAGATTGAATCGTTATCCCCAAGTATAAATGAATGTAACACCAACTACACCAGTGTGCAGTGCAGTGTCAAAAACGAAAATGTCATTAAACTCATCAGAGCTTAGAACTTCCAAATAGCAGCAATAATTTGATTACATAATCCTTAAAGCGGCTCCCCCCTTCTGATGGAAGGGTGTGCAACAGTCAGTGCGTCGTTTCTATGCTATCTTTACACAACAAACAACCGCTCTGCTCCATCGATAATAATAATAGTAAACACATGCGCGCATTCTGTTTTCCTCTCGCGTTGCTGGGGGTACGTGAAAACATAGAACATAGACGATGAAAACACTACTCTCACGAAAACCACCTTTCTCCGATATAGACGGGAAAAACTGTCCTCTCGCTGCTTCTGAGAGTTCAATACACAGTGCAATGTTTTGGAAAAGTCCGTCTGGCACTTTTCGCTCGTACCGTCGTCGGTGGGTCGGTCGGTCGGTAGTAAACACTTGACCGAAACGAACGTAGGCAGATAGGCACAAACAAACTTTATTATTTATAACACTTGGCTGCTATGTTCGTATGTGTGCGCGCACTAGCAAGTGGTTGAGAATATCAGTTGGAAGAGAGCGAGAGCGATAGAGTCAGTTTTGAAAAAAACAGCAACAAGCAAACGAACGAGTGTGAAATGTCAAGTGGAATGCTGTAGGGGGTTGCCTTTTTTCTCAAAGTACGATGAGAATTTCTCACTGATGGAAAAATGTGACAGTTCGCCTTCAACTAATGCGGTTATGTTGGTTGTTTACGATCATAGGGGTTCAATAAAGCACCATTCGTGGGTGTTTTAATTGAAATGTACGAAGTCAGTTCGGTAGGTATTTGTGAAAGAGTCCAATAAATCGATAGCATTATGCAGATTTCATTTTTGGATCTGGGTCAGGGTAGCTTCGCTGGAAATTGTCATGGATAATATGGATTATGTAACCATTGAAGCGAATCTACTCCGACTCGGATCTAACAACAAAATCAGTATTCGTTTCGCAAGATACCGTGCGGCAGCATGGAACACATACGCTCAGACCTAAGTCCGATAAACGGTGTGTTGTTGAGCTTGAGCTTGTGCGTTATCGACCGGGACTAGCTGAAGTTGCACAGGGAATCAGTAGATAGTCATGCTTGGGAGGCCCGCACGCAGATTGCGGAAGGAAAGGGAAGGAATGGTTAGTCCGATACTTGCTTTTGCTAGAGGCCGTATATACTACTGCGCACTCCACAAGTATCACGGGAGAAGGATATTTTTGTTAGTAAGAGTATAGAAGTTGGATCTACTTCTTCTTTACCGACGTCAGAGAGGTGATTCCATTGCCTGGACTAGATATCGATCCACCAATTTCATGGACCGGGGACCAACGGCTTTACTTCCCTTCCGAAGGAAGACGTGACCACAGATTTTTTCACCTCAGAAAAAGCTCAACGACCTTGACTGGAATTGAACCCAGGTCAACTGGAATGAGTGGCGGTCACGCTTACCACTCAACCACCGGCGCCGTCTAAGTCCGATAAACGGTGTGTTGTGTACGATTTAGATGGAATCTCATATTCATAGTATTCAACGATTGCTTCCGATAAGTACTGCTAAAAAGATTCTATGAATCAGTAATACCAACCGAACAATCTACGTTTAACTGTCTGGGAATTAAATTAGTTATGGAATCTACGTTCCGACTTCGTCTCATCAGAATCCGATACTAGCTTAGTGACAGGACTAAGTTAGCGCCGGATTAACGCTAGGTCCAAAAATGAACACACACACGCCTAGTCCTGCGTGATGTCCCGCAAGAAAAGGAGCTCTGAATAAGCTGATGAGAATTAATAACCTCGAAATTTGGTTTGGTTTAGCAAGCCATTATTAAATGCACTACGCTATATTTCTCCTTAATGGAAACCATTTATGTAAAACCCTATATTTTCACTACGGAGAAAATTGTTTTAAACCTCGTTTGCGCTTTAGGGGCACAAAACCTATAACTAAATTAGTTGTGCAATTTGCGTTTGGACTTCGTCTCATCAAAATCCGGCACTAATTTGCAGGACATCACGCTTGACTAAAGGTTTGTTCAGAAACACAAAAAGTGTTTTCGTTTTTGGAGATAGCGTCAATCCGGCGCTAGCTTAGTGTTGGATTCTGATGAGACGAAGTCGAATCGAAAACTCCATAACTAATTTGACAGTTGTTTAATTATGGCCAAACAGCACTACATGGGTCCTCAGAAACTTCACATATTCTGTCAATAGTGACAGTTTATTTGCCAACATTTCTCAAATGTAGACAGTATTTTAGCCGAGTGCTTTCAGCTTTGCGGAACATCCAGAAGCTTGCACACGTATAAAAATGATGCCCCGAAAAGAAATTTTTGAATCTGCTAATAAATTCAATTATTCCAGCTAAACTGGTAGCTCCTTGAAATAATCTTCTAAATCTTCAACCACCTAATACTACATTTACTCGGTTAGGATCATTAGGACCATATGAACCCAGTCTTGCTTTAATAAGAAATACGATAGAACATAATTAAAACAAAATTCTTGGTATTAGATTGAATGCAAGTGGCCCTACTTTGGAAAAGAAATCATACTTACGACATATAAATATAGTGTCACCAATACGTATGTTGAACTTATGTACTCACCTGAAATAAAAAGCAAAAAAAACCCCTTAGTTATATATAAAGTCAAAACAGGTAGTTTAACGGACAAATGGCTTTTAACATTTTATGAATCATCAGATATCTTTTCTTGTTTAATGTTAAACGATCCGAGAACGTAATACGTAGAACCAAAATATTTCAAACAGTCCTCCCACTTTGTAATTCTATATACGTCACTGTTCTGCACCTTTTATGCAAATGTGACCTAAATGAGAATATTATTCGTTGTGTTTAACTGAGTTATATGGATGCTTTTAGATATTTTTTAAACGACATTCTATGTGCTTTTTCAATTGTTTGTATCTCAACTGAATTTTGAATGAAACAAATTTCCGATCATTTGGTGATTTAGTCTTCAAAATTGTGATAACTAGAGCCATTTGAGTATCTAAATGGCTAAGAAAATGAGCCACAATTATCGAACAAGTAAAGCTGAACAAATTTAATTTAATTTATAATATGGATCCCTTAACAGGAAATCTATTTCCACTGGGATTCCACCTTAGTGAATTATCTCAACTTAATTGCACATCAGATAGATATAAATGTCTGTCTCAGCTCAGTTTGTTTTATTTGTTTTGTTTGTTTTTGTTGCCATTGTTCATGGGCTGAGACAAGTTGCGTCCACTACCAGGGGGCTCTTGTATGAGTTCTTTGGTGTGGTTGAGTGTGGTGGGCAATTAAAAAAAAGCTAATGTCACATTGCTTTGAGCAAAAAATTTCACCATAATGCGTTCTTGCTTTATTGTGTTTATGAAAACAAATTGAAAGAGATAGGCTAAATCCGCTGCTTTTAAGGGACACTCTAACTTACACAGGACAACTTTTCATAAAATGTAAATGGTTGAAAGAGAATGTTTTATCGACTAAATAGCTTGAAATTGATTATACTAAACCGTGTCACCTTGCTCAATACCAGTTCTAGACTTTATTGCAGAGTACGTCATTTAGGCAAAAAGGGTGTTTACGCCACTTTGTTCTTGTCTCTAAAATGGACATTTTCCATAATTTTTTAAAGACGGTTGCATTGGAAAATACGAATTTTTGTAGCGAAATCATAAATATGGAAAAGTGAAATGTGACCAAAATAGCGTTGACGTCACTTTTGCATACCACAACAGTGTTGTACTATCTTGCGATAAACGCCACTATGGGAGTACTACCTTAGTTAGATTACTTTTTTACTAAAATAAGTACCGTAAAGCGGGGTGATTTTAATTGGCAGGGTGACTTTGATCACTCGAAACTTGTTCGTAGATTGGGGATTTAGCCAGAATAGTTTACCGAATCATTTATATTTGAACTTAAAAAATACTGATTTAATATGGGTCATTCCGCGCGAAGTGATCAAAAAAAGATGCAAACTTGAAATCTACCTTTACGGATTTAAACCAAATTTGGAGAAATTGTTCATCTAGGGCCAATCTATAAAAACCCAAATTTTTGTGTCAATTGAACCACCCCTCGGGCCGTGGAAGCATCGCCCGTTTTAACAAATTGTCAAAACCCTTGATTTTCTTTTGATCATATCTCCGGTTCTATTTACTTTAGAATCAAACCGTAAGATGTTTTTTAAAGAAAATTATTCAAGGAGTCCAGAAAGAATATTAATTTTTGGTGGCAGTGCTGCCAACTATGCAATTTTTTCAGTTGAATACTTTAAGTTAATTTTTCTCTCAATACATATATTTTTATTTTGAAAATTATAATGACATCATGTTCCTCAGACATTTCTACATAAAAACACCTATAATCTCAAGGGGTCATCCATAAATGACGTAGCATTTTTTGAGTGATTTTAACACCTCCCTCCCCCATCGTAGCATTTAGTCACAAAACTCTGAGTACCTGGTAATTACGTTGCTTGACAGTAATTCCCCCTCCCCTTGCCCCGTGAATAAATCGATGTTAGTTAGATGAACCGGGGAAGGTTGTCGTGACATCAGGTCAACCCCTATTTCCCTTAAAAAAGAGCTATGTAGCATGACATGACCCCAAACCCCCCTGTCGTCGCACATCATCACAAAATGCAAAACTCCCCTCTCCCCCATATAATGCTACGTCATTTATGGATGGTCCCCAATATAATTGGAGCGCATCCTGATGTATACCTTTTTGATGGGAAAAATTCACATTTTCTCATATAAAAATCCATTTTTCTGGCTAAAATTGAGAAAAATTTCAAACGGTCATAAAAATCGACCCTAATCTGCTTGAAGTAAACCAAAAACGTAGTTTTTCGTCATTTCTCGTATACTTCACGATAAATTATGTGTGAACTCAGAATACTCAAGTTGGTTTTTATTGTTGTGCGCTTGCGATTTTATATGGGAAATTGCGAGTTTTTTGCTTCAAAACTGTGTATCTCAGGATAGGCTCAAATTATATTTAAGTTTTAAGCGTTTTTTATGTCAAAATGTCTGAGGAACACGATGGCATAAGAATTTTAAAAATTAAAATATATGTATTGAGAGAAAAGTTAACTTGGCAGTACTGTGTTAAGTTGGCAGCACTGCCGCCAAAAATTAATATTTTTGCTAGATTCCTTGAACAATTTTCTTCAAAATCCACCTTGGCAATCTGTCAAACCGGGGGGTGCTCCCATGGTCCGAGCCTTTCCCACATTCCGCTTCGTCTCATTACAAAGACCCGCAGTTTTTAGCTACAACGGAACTGTAACCATGTGCACGCGAATAAATCACCGTGGATGAGGCTCTCCAATACCCACGGATAGAGACGCTATGATTCCACCCGCCTGTTCGCAGAGGTAGCGTCGGAGCGTTTGCACCATTACCTACATTGCGTTACCCGAAGGTCCCCGTACGGGGCAAGAACCTCGCCGGTGCATTGTTTGGGACCAGTAAAGCAACCCGCACGTGCAGCAGTTCGCTGATTATTATCGTCAGCACCGTCCGCCGAAGCGTCGGCAGAATCGGCATCCGCATTCGGACAGCCAAGATTGATAGCAGAAACCGTGGTTGCATCGGCGTCACCCACAAACACGTCGGCAGCATCAGAATCGTCCGTCGAATCGCCAACAGAAGCAGTAGCAGCATCAGCATTCCGTCACCCGCCGGGCAGCAAACCACACACTACACACACTGACAGTAAGGTTAATTAATAAAAACTGTCTAATTGAGCTTCGTTCGCATTTATTTATCTCTTGATCGGTTCATCCCTATAAAAGCCGACCCTGAGAGCGAGAGCGCTACTCACGGCCGAGCTAGTCACCCTAAAAGAGGCTGTTGTGGAGCCCACTATCACTAGATCCCCGTGGCTTTGATCAGGGATCGAGGTCCTTAAGCGGTACCCAGCTGGTGTCGCCGAAGTAGCAAAGTCTATATAAGGGTCTTAAGCATTAACCCACTGCTCGTGCGATTATGGATCGGTCTAGTATACTAATAATCGGCCTCGACTCTTACCATCAGTTGGACCAACAAAAAATGATGCTCATATTCACTCAGCATCCGAACTATACACTAAACATTAAGTATCAGATTCACAGCCTGCGCGCGATCGTTCAAGAATACACGCTAATATGCGAATGGTCACACAGTTATAAAATCGAATGTATGCACGCAAAGTTACATACACGCTAGTGCAAGCGACAAATACGTCAACACACAAACGCTCGATACTTTCGCGATTCTCCACGCACACCTACGTCCCCGATCTTGCACTCTTGTGACTTTAGCACTTTATATAAGTTATAGTTACAAACGCGGACTCCAGAGTGAACCTACACCCTTAAACACCCGTGTTCGCGTGATCATGAATCAGCACGTCCGGAAGTCCCTACTCTACTAGCACCCTAGGTCCATGCCAGTTGGACCAATATCCACCAGACAACACATTCCATGGCGACGTGACCTGGAATTCTAGTGATATGGAAGAAATCACTCTCTTCTAGCATCTGAACAATACACTGAAAATTAAGTATTAGAGTCACGGTCCGCGCAATCATCCAAGGACACGCGACATGCAAACGCCCACGCGATCGACTCCTTCAGCTTACATACGCCCGGGCCCTTCGCGGTGATACACAAACATGCAATCGGGATCATCCACGCACAACTACGCCCATGATTTCGTAAGCACAAAAACGATAATTTAGTGAACACTTATAATCTGACTAGCGCGGTCTCAAGCGTGCACAAATGAAAGCTCATTCCCACACGATAATAAAGCCCCTACGCTCACACATCTGAACCACACACTCAATAGCACAATCAGAATCACGGCCCACTTCAATTGGTCCTAAGCAGTGTTTTAGTGGGCGACATTTCCCGTCTCGTCTGCAATTGTAGTGAGTGATTCTGACGGGGAGCCCTTCCGAGACCCTAGCTCTACAGTTACAGTAGGAGAAATCTAAAAAAACGGTAGAAATTATCATGACGTCGTAAGTGGTTTTATAGACGATAATAAAATGAAGGTGTTGCAACTGATGCCAAACTGAGGTGTTGCAACTGATGCCAAACTGAACTGTGATCAAAAGTTCGTCCGGGAAAAAATACATAAGATCGTTTTTTTGTAAATTGTGTACTAAAAGACTGAAATTTATTTTCTAATAGCGATTTCGTAACTTTTCTGCACGATATATAACTTCTATTTCTACTTATTTTAATCCATCGTAACCGCTACATGAATCACGAAAGAATCTATTAGAACGAAAAAGAAAACTCAGGAACCTTCATTTAGAGTACTCAATTGGTCAAATAGGACTCGAGAAACGAATCAAGAATGAACATAACGCTCAATTTCTCATTAGTCGAGAACAATTTAGGTAAAAACTATGTTCCTCCATTAAGGAGAAAATTGTTTAAAAATCATGCTTGAAGAGGCACAAAACCTATAACTAAATTAATTATGAAATCTATCTATCTTCAGAATCCGACGCTAACTTAATGACAGAGACATAATGTATATTGCATTGGCTTGGTAAGGCAAACCAAGTTTCTATTTCATTTATTCTCATCAGCTTAATCAGAAAAATTCTTTTCTTGCAGGACATCGTGCAGGACTAGGGGTTTGCTCAGAAACACAAATAGTGTTTTCGTTTTTTGGAGCTACCGTCGATCCCTGTCACTAAGTTAGTGTCAGATTCTGATAAGACGAAGTCGAAACGCAAATCCCATTATAAATTAAAAAATGACATGAAAATCAATGAAGAAAACGATTCATAGTAATTTCTCGTGTTGACTTAAAAAATATTATTTGAATACGAGAAACGAGAACCCGAAAGTTTTTTTTCATGTTTAACTTTTTCAATTTAAATGATTTTTTCCATTTTTTCCGGAACTTCGTCGGAGACGTCGGAGAGTTTTTACACATCCCAATTTTTTCACTTATTCTATTATTTCATATTTAAGATCAGTGGGTAAAGTTCACACCGACTCAGCAGAAAGCACCAAAAATTCGTCGCGTTCCTGTTTTCTATTCTTTTTTTTTATCTATTTCGTCCGATTGTTTCTTTTTATTTCTACTTATTTCATTTTGTTCATTTTCTGTCGTTTTTGCCTTTCTCAATAGAAAGGTATTGCAATTGCTCTGAAAACCGACTTTTTAACGGAGGCCCGGAGGGCCGAGTGACATACCATTCGATTCAGTTCGTCGAGTTCGGCAAATGTCTGTGTGTGTGTATGTATGTGTGTGTGTATGTATGTGTGTGTGTATGTGCGTCTGTGTGTGTGTACGCGAACACAATCTCACTCACTTTTCTCAGAGATGGATGAACCGATTTTTACAAACTTAGTCCCAAATGAAAGGTGCAACGTTCCCATAGGCTGCTATTGAATTTCTAATGGATCCGACTTCCGGTTCCGGAATTACAGGGTGATGAGTACGATCACGCAGAAAACGTCGATTTTAAGAAATTCTGCAATGAATGTATAATGGTGAAAAATTTTCCAAAATGTGACCACAACTGCTTCGATTTGTAGTACTAGGTCATTAACAGCCATTCAAAGTCTCTTTGGTCACATTGGCCACCATCATCGGTTCCGGAAGCCCCGGCGGAAGTATCCAAATTCAGACTAACAGTCACATCGGTTTCTCGGAGGTGGCTAGACCGAATCAACCAAACTTAGTCTCAAATGAAAGATGTTGCGTCCCCGTAAATGGCTATTAAATTTTATCCCCAACCGACTTCCGGTTCCGGAGTTACGGGTTGTGGCGTGCGATCACATAGCAAATTGTGATTCAAACCGATACCCCGATGGAAGCAAAAAAGGTAAAAATTTCGCTAAAATGTCTCTCAAATAACTTAACTTTGCAGTTCTAGGTCACCGACGGCCAAACAAACTTTCGTTGACTACATTGACCACTATAGACGGTTCCGGAAGTGCCCGGGAAAAGCGGCCATCTTTCATAACTAGCAAACTCATATCAGTTTCTCGGAAATGGTTGGGCCGATTTTCACAAACTTAGTCCCAAATGATAGCTATATTATCCCCACAGATGTCTGTAAAATTTCGCACGGATCGCTTGTATGGTTCCGGAAATATAGACTGAACGGTCCGGTCACACATGAAATTCCCATATAAGCCGGAACTCAAAATTTTTTTCAAAGGGGGGACCCCATGAAATTTCAAAAATCGAATTCGTATTTTTGATGCCAAACATCTTTAAAATGCATGAAACGTCGAGATTTTATGTTATCACGAATTTTTTTTTTTTTTTTTTGGAAATCGACTTTTTGGGACTTTGCCGATTTTGCACCTTTTTGCCTTTCTCAATAGAAAGGTATTGCAATTGCTCTGAAAACCGACTTTTTAACGGAGGCCCGGAGGACCGAGTGACATATACCATTCGATTCAGTTCGTCGAGTTCGGCAAATGTCTGTGTGTGTGTATGTATGTGTGTGTGTATGTATGTGTGCGTGTATGTGCGTCTGTGTGTGTGTACGCGAACACAATCTCACTCACTTTTCTCAGAGATGGATGAACCGAATTTTACAAACTTAGTCCCAAATGAAAGGTGCAACGTTCCCATAGGCTGCTATTGAATTTCTAATGGATCCGACTTCCGGTTCCGGAATTACAGGGTGATGAGTACGATCACGCAGAAAACGTCGATTTTAAGAAATTCTGCAATGAATGTATAATGGTGAAAATTTTTCCAAAATGTGACCACAACTGCTTCGATTTGTAGTACTAGGTCATTAACAGCCATTCAAAGTCTCTTTGGTCACATTGGCCACCATCATCGGTTCCGGAAGCCCCGGCGGAAGTATCCAAATTCAGAGTAACAGTCACATCGGTTTCTCGGAGATGGCTAGACCGATTCGACTAAACTTGACCTCAAATGAAAGGTATTGCGTCCCCGTAAGTGGCTATTAAATTTTATCCCCAACCGACTTCCGGTTCCGGAGTTACGGGTTGTGGCGTGCGATCACATAGCAAATTGTGATTCAAACCGATACCCCGATGGAAGCAAAAAAGGTAAAAATTTCGCTAAAATGTCTCTCAAATAACTTAACTTTGCAGTTCTAGGTCACCGACGGCCAAACAAACTTTCGTTGACTACATTGACCACCATAGACGGTTCCAGAAGTGCCCGGGAAAAGCGGCCATCTTTCATAACTAGCAAACTCATATCAGTTTCTCGAAAATGGTTGGGCCGATTTTCACAAACTTAGTCCCAAATGATAGCTATATTATCCCCACAGATGTCTGTAAAATTTCGCACGGATCGCTTGTATGGTTCCGGAAATATAGACTGAACGGTCCGGTCACACATGAAATTCCCATATAAGCCGGAACTCAAAATTTTTTTTCAAAGGGGGGACCCCATGAAATTTCAGAAATCGAATTCGTATTTTTGATGCCAAACATCTTTAAAATGCATGAAACGTCGAGATTTAATGTTATCTCGAAAAATTTTTTTTTATAAAAATCGACTTTTTGGGACTTTGCCGATTTCGCACCTTTTTTCAGTTCAATATTACCGTGGCTGTTTTTTCTTTTTCAAAATTTTAGAACTCGAATAATGATTTATTTTCCTGTATATAGTTGTCATGTGATGTATGATAATAAAATGTAATATATGCATTTAAAAGTTTTTAATGAGTATAAACAACGCACACATTCTCGTGATTCATGATTGAGAAAGGCACAATTGCACCGCTAGGTGGATTAAAATAGGTTTTTATATTGGTAGGCTCCACTTTACGGCTTTCTCGTTTTGTTCCATTTTATCCACTAATTATTTTTTTCAGTTTGTTCCTTATTTACTTACATTTTGTTTTTCTCTCTTTAAATTCTACCACCATTGAATGTTCTTTTTGCTTTTTTTGGAATTTATTGCGTTTCTATTTTGCTACTGCAATTTGCACAAGGTTGTAATTGTGAGTTTTTTTAATAATACTGTACCACATATATAACCGAAACCGAAGAAAATCAACTACATTTTCGAGCCAATGAAATGCTGTATTTTAAAAGGCTGGCAATGTTGTAGCGTACCGACATGTCTGAAGGTGTTTTTTCTTTAATGAATTTTAGGTAAAACTACACAAAGATCCGAATAAATCCATGCTAATAGACACCTGGGTAAAAATGAATTATTGGTAAATCGGCTCCTTTCAATATTTCTAAAAATTTCGTAGGGAGGGGTTTACGTTCAAAATTTGGTCGATTTAAGCTTGACGCATTTCTTTGCGCAATATTAAAAAAACCTAACGTGCGTGCAGAAAGATTTGACATTTACTCTTCCGTTATAAAGTGTTGTCCAAGCAAGAGAAGTAACACAACGAAATTTTGCTCACGTATCGCCTGAATCCGAACTACTTGCACGCCAACTTAGCGAAATCTATAAAAGCAGCCAAATCAACTGCCACCAGCGTAACGCCAACAGGAAGGGGAAAGTGGCCGATATTTTCAAGCATTTGAAGCTGTCGGAGTTCATACAGAAATATCTGATTCGGCAGGCTTCCTGTACCTGTGGTTTGAAAAGTGACATTTTCATTGCAAACGAGACCTTCAACCAGGATATTTCTGTAGCAGTGGTTTGAAAAGTGACATTTTCATTGCAAACGAGACCTTCAACCAGGATATTTATGTGAAAAAACGTTTGCTACCTTTCATGAAGCAACACAATCGCTATTTTGACCGGATTTTGAATCCTGCCATTACGGTAAAAGGACATTTAGTGGTATGCCGCCAATATTGACGCTAGCGCTAGCCAGCTAGCCGGATTGACGCTAGCTCCAAAAAACGGAGACACAATTTGTGTTCCTGATCCAATCCCTAGTGTCTCCGTTTTTTGGAGCTAGCGTCAATCCGGCGCTAGCTTAGTTCGTTATTAATTTCCATAATTTATTTAGTTAGAGATTTTGTGCTCTTCACGCGCAAAGATGGTTTTAAACAATTTTCTCCTTAATGGAGAAAAATAGTTTTTACCAAAATTGTTCTCCACTAAGGAGAAATATAGCATAATGAAAGTGGACGATGTGGCTGTATACAATTTGATGGCAGTAGTTAAAAGACGCTTAACCAAAGGCCTAACTGAATATTTTCCCATATTTTATACTTATAAATATAATATAAATAAATTCTAGTTTGGCTAAACTTTGATCATTGACTGCGCTGGTAGAGGATTGGTAAGCATGACTGCCACTTAGCCCAGTGGGTCTGGGTTCAACCCCAGTCGAGTTCGGTGAGATTTTATGAGGTGAAAACTCTGTGCCACGACTTCCTTCACAAGGGAAGTAAAGCCTGGTCCATGTGTTGATGACCCGATATCCGGTTGTGGAAACACTTCTCTGCGTCGGTGATAGGCACTCAAAAAAAATTTAAATGAAAAAGTCATTTGAATTTACAGCACTCAGTGTATTCTACTACATTTCTACCACAAAAATTTATACACATTATTCTTAAAAACAGAGAACTATCTTTTCAATAGATTTCACGATTCACCGTTTCTGTGTTCGAAAAATCTAGAATGATGGACCCCCGGGTCCGAAATTTCTCTCTCTACAGCCCTGGTATTTTGGAGTTACCTTTTTATTTTGGGCGCCTCGACATATGCGTCAATAATATTTCCTTATTCTCAACATGAGCTGATCTTCATCTGATTTTTTTAACTACTGATGAGTGTTATCAGCCATGGATTTTTATAACTGATATACTGCCTATGATCGCATATTTGTCCCCTTTTTCTATGGGACAGATTTGCGATCATGGGCGATAACATGAAATTCACGTTGCAAGCATAAACACTTGTAAACAACAATGCTGTGCAGTCACGTGAGACCGTTATTGTTCTCATTTGCCTGTACTACTGTAAGGTCATTTCATAAGTCGCTTTTATGAGCCAAATAATATAGTCGGTCACACGCTCTTTCTGCTAAACATCAATCTGACATATTCAAAAATCACAGTAAAAGATGTCTGATATATTTCCTTGTATTGTTTCCATATTGCCTCACTCGCTTGATATACTTGCGGTTTGTAGTGTGTGAACATTATTTTATATTTTTACATTTCGAACTGATGTTTACCACCGAATGCCAAATCCATTAGTTCACTCAGTAGTCCATCAATCATTTATGTGGAGAAAAAAACTCGATCTAGCCAGCACTCAATGAAACGGTTTGCAGATTTATTCAAACTTCAGAACCGCGTTCATTGCAAGAGACGGCATAGCAAAAGATATATACATCGCCACCCACATGCGACAGTCTCGCTTTTATGTTGTTTCTACCCTGCGGCTACGCGATACGCTTCCATCGCTCAAGGTCAGAGACTGTTGTTTATTTTCACCCGTCTCTATCCTAATTTGCGACGCCGCCGCAACCGCGCACCACTGTCGTCGAAATTCGCCAGTTTAACCTCGGCTGCAGATGGCGTCTCATTCCGCTTTCCGCCATCATAGCAGTTAGCGTATTATCACCATCATGCGCCGTTGGTTGCTCTCTATCAGCACCATCCGCTGCGTTGGCGAAAGTGTCACGTGAACTGCCAACGAACCCCAACCAACAAAAACGGCAGCACCGGAAAAGAACGAGAGACGGAAGCGCCAAAAATGGTTTCACGGCACTACCTTGAACCTCCCCGCCTCTACCCTATTGTCAAGTGTACCATCGGCGATTGCATGTATGTAGCTCCAATAAAAAAGAGAGATTCATACTACATGCGAAGAAAACAGTCTTTTTTGCATTTCCATTCAACATAACATAAATAAAACAATACTGAATGGCTGGGAAAATGTGTTTCCCACGAAGCTTTGTAGGATCCCAATTGTATCCTTTATCTTACTGATATCGAAAGAAAATTCTCCGATTTCGTTACGGAAATAAAATGATGGACTCTCAAACAATGGAACATGGAATTTAATAAACAAGGATAGAATTTGGTTTTGTTTTTCTAAACTCTGCTGTGGTAATGTTATATTAGGATAATCGAGAGTTATTTTTTGCTGACATATTTGCCAACCAGCAGGAATGTTCATTACAGCGTTTTCGTTGTTACTTTGGTACTACACCGGTGTAGTGTGAGAAGGTATTACACCCAAATTTGAGCAAGTGTAGTCTGCACTGCACCAGTGTAGCTCAACCACAAAACCGAATACTCCATTAGAAAAAGATTTGTTCTTTCGTAGCCAACTTCGAATGAATTTTGATGTCGTTTGTAAGGAAGATTACGGATCGCAGAGGCGTATTGAAGCGTGCTCCAGATCCGGTGGTTCGGAGAGTAAGGTGCTGATCTCATAAACTAGTCGCAGTAATTGTGAGCCCCAGTCAGGATTTTAATGATCAGTACGATCGTAACACTAGCCCTGTAATTAACCGCTGCACTCAGAATCGAAGTTGCGAAGTCTGTCGAAACTGAAGGTCAAATTCCGCAACGAAATATAGTACCAAGGCTTATTTGGCATATATGTTTTATACGGCGGCTATTGTGTAATGTGAAAAAGGTTATTCGATGAATACTATCAGAACCGGATACAACTTGTCATTTTGGTGATTTTTCATCACTAAAAAAAATTTCTTGTCACTTACGACGCTATGAAGGCTATGAATATTTATTCTGCCATGACCGCAATTCTATTATGGTAATATATGTACGTATAAACAAGCATAACATCGCTTCATATAAATTAGCTGTGAATTGCTTCGATGCCGAGCCATTCCGACCAACCCAAGTAAACTACTAATTCTTTCATGGATACGCCTTTGGCATAGTTCGAAGTGGGTAGGCGATAATTAACTTTCCGGCAAATTCCCCGTCATAACCCGTTAAAATCTACTGCGTAGCACCTACTTTGGGGGTAGCGAACAAGCAATTAAAGAAAATATATTACCCTTGACGCAGTGGAAAAATCAACAATCAATGTTGATATCGAGCACAATGAACTTTAGTTCGTAGCTAACCGTGTACAGGCATCGACCAACCGACCGTACTACCGCCTGGCCCATTCCACTAGTATGGTCGGAAAATAGAGTGAAATTGGTTGCCTAACTGGTTGAGCTGGCACCCGCCTACTATCAGGCAAATAGTGTGGGGGTGAAATAATGCAGACTAAAAAAAAACAAAACATTTATGTACCTTCGTATATATGTATTTGTAAGCTCGATAAGGTGAGAAACCGATGAATCCTTTCATGGGATGGTTGCTGGCCAGTAAAAAATGGATTTGAATACGAAGTGCTGTGGTATGAGCCGTGAACGGTTTTTGATCGATCACGTTTTGTATGCACTACACAATTCATTCGTGGTAATCAGATAAACAACCACACGTGTTCACCGTTTCTATTATAATGGAGACGCATGGCATTCCAAATGGTTTTGTTCGTTTAGTGCAGAGCAGCAAAATTTTCGGGTTGTTCGAGACATTTACAGTTTTATATTTCTTACACAAGAAAGGTAAAGGATTTGCTCCAGCTTTGAAAAAAAATTTCCTCGGCCAAGAGGGCAAAGTCTCATATACTAATCAACTCAGCTCGACACATTGGGACAATGTCCGTATGCGTGTTTTGTAAGATTTAAAAAACTTCATAAGCCTGGCCTGTAGTGTATTGACACTGTGTGGGTCTTACGACTCATGTTCGTGAACTCGCCCTACGGTTTTTTCAAAACTATGTATCTTCCAAGATTGCAAATGTATTTTCAATCTTTTAATTTTTTAGTGAAAAAACTGCGTAAAAAGTAATTATTTTTTTAAATTGGTTTATTTTTCAATCAAAATCGTTCATTACTTTTCAAATAGACGAGACAATAACTTTTGTTACTTTAGCAAAAATATATGCCATTCAAAGTTATAAAACTGCTTCAAACAAAGTATTTACGATAAATACATGTATGAAATGACAAACGAAAAATAGTGATTTTAAGGGACCACGTTTTCATCGCTCAATCTTTTATGGCCACATCAACTGCGAAATAGTCAACGTGTGTGTAAGTGACGGCAATGCTATTGGATATGTGACACTTTCTGAAAAAAAAACAGTCTACCGTACATCTAAATGTTAGCGTGAATATACAATAGTGTTAATAGCGTAGTATGACAAATTCTAAATAAACCATGGCCAATAATGCAAGCACCGTCAACATGCATTGTAGAGATGCTATGGAATTATGCTTTATGAGTTATTTTGCTAGTTCCCAGTTAGCGATTTTCACTCTTACTTTTACATAAGAGCGATGAACTTTACTTTTGAGATTTAGTGATGAAAAGTTATTATCTTGTCTTTTTGAGAAGTTATGAACGATTTTTTTTTTGAAAAATATCCCATTTTTAAAAATAGATTTTTTTTTACAGAAATAATGCTCCCGCAGTTTTTTTTACTAAAAACTAAAAAAGTTCCGATCTTTCATCAATTTGTCAGCGCACATTTCGACTGGCGTCGTTGGACCCTTAATCCTGGCCAACACGACACGGGAAGCGTTGCCTCGGGTTTTTTTTAATTCGTTTATTTGGCACGGCTCAAGGCGTAAGCTTCACGGAGCCGTGGGTCTGTTATATATTTACATGATGTAAACAATAAAAATAATAAACAATTAATGCTAAGATCGATCCCGTACGCGCGACTTGCCATTGCGCGCGGAGATCTGTTTTCGTGTCGGGGAAATATTTGCATCCACGTCAACTGTATCATGTGGGTCATTCATATCTCTATCGTCGTCGCACATGTCTGGGTCATCATTAGGGTTACTGCCTTGATGTTCGCGATCAGGTGTTGTTCCTAACTTCTTTCCCTTTCGGGTCATGAGCGTGAACCCTCCGTCATTGCTAGTAGCTCCCTCATTGCTGGAATTAGCTGTTGAGTTTGTGGTACTTGACGCGACTTTCGCAGTTGTCATTATTGCTTGAGCAGCAGCCACACATTTGGCAACCGTTTGTGGCTCAGGGAATAATATTGGAGATTGAGTGTTGGTATTTCTTTCTATAGATGAACTTTTCTTAGCGGTTTCTGGGCAGAGTTGTCCGTAATGTGCCGTTCGTTCAGAGAACTGGCACGTGTTATTTTGTCCTTGATATGTACATAGAGTTCGCTGTATAATGGTATCACCCCCTTCTGTTGTGTACTGCAGGGTAAGGTAGGAGGGAATGGGTTGGTCTACCCGCATTCTCACCTCAAAAACACCATTTGAAATACCTGGAAAGTAGTTCCTCTACGCATTCTCCGCAATGGATTCCACTTCTTCGAAATACGACATGAATCTTTTAATGACCACTTTGGAAGTACGTGGTGCCAAATCATGTAATTTGACTTTCACGTTTCCGTTATCCATATACACAGGGATCTTGATTTTAACGGTGTCACAATCCAGCACGTGTTTCAAGTTGTTTTGCGAAATTAATCTTTTCGCCTGGGCGAATTTGTTGAACGTTATCAGCACCGCGTGTCTGACGTGCTCCAACTGGATGAAGCTGACTTCCGAAAACAGAAGCTGCATTTTCACCTTCAGCAATTGTTCTACATCACCGATACTTGGTCTTATGCGACCGGAAGTCAATGGCCACCGTGTTGGCCCGAAGAATCACATTTTGTTGATGAGGCTCAGTCATCTCGATAGATCAGCACACAAGAATAATAGTAACGGTTCCCTTTGTTCATCAGACAATGCACACAAGAAAAAAGAAACTGTTTGCGCTGGCTTGGGTAACAGCAGAGAGCACACTGGTATTGTGACTGATGCCTTTGGTGGTTGAGAATAGACTGCGGTGCCTCAGGGGTTAGCCTCAGGGGAGTTCTCTGCTTGAGCTTGAGCTTGTGCGACCACCCCTGGCTGCTACTCCATTATCGATCGGGACTAGTTGAAGTTGCACAGGGAATCAGTAGATAATCATGATTGGGAGTAGCGAAACATCTTTCAATGTGCAAGTCCTGGTAATCTTAAAGTGTTTTCGATCAATACTGGCGCCGGCCAGGCCCGAACGTAGATCGCGGAAGGAAAGGGAAGGAATGGTTAGTCCGATACTTGCTTTTGCTAGAGGCCGTATATACTACTGCGCACTCTACAAGTATCACGGGAGGAGGATATTTTTTTGTTAGTAAAAGTACAGAAGTTGGATCTACTTCTTCTTTACCGATGCCAGAGAGATGATTCCACTACCTGGACTAGATATCGATCCAACAATTTCATGGCCCGGCTGACCAACGGCTTTACTTCCCTTCCGAAGGAAGACGTTACCACAGATTTTTTCCCCTCAGAAAAAGCTCAACGACGCTCCACAAGTATCACGGGAGGAGGATATTTTTTGTTAGTAAGAGTATAGAAGTTGGATCTACTTCTTCTTTACCGACGCCAGAGAGATGATTCCACTACCTGGACTACACATCGATCCACCAATTTCATGGCCCGGGTGACCAACGGCCTTACTTCCCTTCCGAAGGAAGACGTTACCACAGATTTTTTCACCTCAGAAAAAGCTCAACGACCTCGGCTGGAATTGAACCCAGGCCAACTGGAATGAGTGGTGGTCACGCTTACCACTCAACTACCGGCCGAAATGTTACGTTACAGTCTCCTCTGACTGCCTCAGATCTTGCTCTCTTAATACGTCTTCTGGCTTTTAAGACAGGCAGCACGAAGAATGCTGAGGCTTTAGTTCCACTAATGCGCCGGACGCCGGTAGTTCCACAGCTCTATTTTCATCGGCATCGCTACGTCACACACCCTCACTAATGTTTCCGATAGCTCATCGGCATTCTAAATTAGAGCGAGGCTGTCAACACGAAGTGTTTCTACAAAAAGGTTCTTGTGGGAATGTTGTACCTTTCATTTGAGACTAAGTGAGATGAAATCGGTTCGGACATCTCCGAGTAGCCGATATGCGATTGTTGATCACATACATACTTATACACACATATGGGGCGCCAGCCCGGATCTACCTGTATTTTCCACTTCCGCTCGCCAGTCCTCACTCTCCGCGTCACAATGCAATTCCGCCGACCAATAGTGTAGTGGATCACCTGGTGGTCGCTATCTGTGTACTGCTCACTAGCTCGCCAATTCATGTTATCCATCAGGTACGCGCAGTAGAATGTTACGCCGATGATGGTTTCCCGGCCGGAATGTGCTTGCGGAACCTTTGTCGCACAGCCTTACATCCAACATCGCCAGGGTTTCCAATATGCTGTAACCTCTTGCGTTGATCAGCCTGCTACCGCACCCCACGGTCCGAGCGTTAAAATCCCCTCCTATAACAATCGGCATTCGCCCGACTAACGAGTCGATTAGTGCGTCCAGCATCCGACTGTACTGCTCTAGTGTCCACCGCGAGGGAGTATAACGAATACACCGTTGATCCTGGCGATCAAGAAACTTTGTGTGTGTTATCCACACCCTCTTGGACAGGAAAACAGCCCATTTCTTGGAATGTCGCCATCCCTGTACTATCCACCACCCAGTTACCATTATCGGGAGGAACACGAGCCCACCACCAATCCCACTTTTATCAAACCGGTTTCCGCCAGTTTGCTGCAACGACCACCGGTAGTCGAATCGCTGCCGTTTGAGTGCCTCCACATGATTTTCTAATTTGGATAGTCTCACGTTCGTTTTGTTGCCTGGGCATTTAGCAACTAGCTCGCGGTAGGTCAAGCTCTTGATGAAAGGATCCTTCTTCAGCTCGAAAATCATCTTACCTTTTTGAGGACGCCTCGTTTTACGAATGTTCTCATCCAACTCCTTCAGTTCTGGGTCCTCTCTCACCTTTTTGAGAAGAGTGGAGTCTTATCGTTCGCTTCGATGATCAGTGCATCGCCCTCGTACCTCTCCTGAGGAGGCTTGCATTTCTCATTCTCCTCTTGTTCCTTCTTCATTTCGTCCGGTTGTTTCTGTTTCTTCCACTGCGCATGCTCTTCCTACGATGCATCAGCCACAGTCTTTCCCAACGTCTCTTTGGCTGCTAGTAACCCCCTGCTCGCTCTTCTGATTTTCGAGTCCTCTTGGTTCTCCGGCGTGTCCTTCACTCTTTTCTCCGAGCGAGTATTGTGCTGATTCTTCGGTGTCACCTCAGTTTGTGCAGCTGCGTTGCTGCTTCACCTTGATGTGCACATTGTGCTTGTCCCTCACGGACTCATAAATCTTTTACACACCTCCGTCAAGTATGAGTCACGTTGAATACCCACCGTGGCTCACTTTTTAGCAAGCCGCTGCTGGTACTCGCTGTGGCTACCGGTGGTTTCTGCAGTTTACCTTACAAACGAAATCGCGTCCTTCTTTGCTTCGCATGCCTCGCCAATCACATTTATTGTTTGGATGTGTCCATGCTGGTGAGTCCCAACTCCAGGCCGCTATCTGAACTTGTAGTCGCTTATTGTGATACATTGGGAGGGGTGAAAATGGGGATCGAGTCCAGAACCGGATCGGCGTTAATCAGGAATACCACCTACTTCCACCGAGTCTGGTGACGAGCTTTAAATATTCCTAGAGGCTTGCCAAGGTTTTACCGAACCGGTGGCACTCGCGCCGTTCGCCCAGTCGCAGTTTCAAGACGGTTTCACTCTTCCTTACTGTAGAAAAGTACAACAGTCGGCCCAAAGTTGCCATCCAATTCGTAGTCCGTGTCCTGTACGTTGACGGTCGCAATGACCAGTATGCCGTAATCAGCATATTAATGGCATCGATCTTGATGTACCGGTTGGCACTACGGCTAAGATTTCTAAAGTCTAAGGATCTTAGCAGAAGCTGCACAGACTCACTACGTTGGAGCTGCGTGCGGAATTATGACACTTTTGGAGGTTTAGCAGTGCCTAATGCCGCTCAAATCTCTCCACATTCTAGCAAGACTCCTCAACTTGCAGTAGATCCGGGCTGGCCCTATATGTGTGTATAAGTATGTATGTGATCAACAATCGCATATCGGCTGAGATGTCCGAACCGATTTTATCACACTTAGTCTCAAATAAAAGGTACAACATTTCCACAGGAGTTACGGGTTGAAGAACGCGATCACGTATGAAATATCCATATAAATTGGAATTAGCATGTTATCTACAAGATGTGAAGGCCATAAAATATGGCCTAATTACTTAGATTTATGGCTTCAGCTCACTGATGCCAAATCAAACTAACATTAACCACTTTGGATACCTTCGGCTGAACCGGAAGCTTAGTGAAAATGGTTAAGTTCAGCGACAGGAATTGAACTCACATCTGCTTCGCAGAAATGTTTGATACGACTTTCACAAATTTAGTGTCTAATAAAGGTTACAATATGCCCTTTGATTGCTACCAAATTTCATTTGAGTCGAAGTACTGGTTAAAAGAATTCGATCACACGTTAATCTCCCATATAAACCTTTTTGACTCTCTCGTATATAAAGGTTCCCCAATAACAATTGTGGTTTAAGATAGTTTTATAGCCACTCATAAAACTTATATTGCACTTATAGCATGCTATATAACTTCAATTGCTACTAGGGTTATGCAATCACTCTGAAAATCGAATTTTTACACGAGGTCTGGTGGACTGAGTCTCTTATACCATTCGACTCAGTTCTTCGAGTTCGGCAAATGTCTGTGTGTGCGTATGTGTGTATGTATACGACCAATTATCTCACTTCGGTTACTCGGACATGGGCGAACAGATTTTATCAAACTTAGTCTCAAATGAAAGGTGCAACTGCCCATAAGTTGTTACTTAAATCTGACTCGACTTCTGGTTTCGGGATTACGGGTTGAAGAGTGCGGTCACGTATGAAATTTCCATGTAAATCCGTATCAGCATGTTATCTAAAAATTGCAAAACTTCAGCAAATGTGTTCCAATTGTATGGATTTATAGTATACGTTTAATGGGGGTGGGCGTAGCGTAGTTGGTAAATCGATTGTCTTGTGCGCAGCGCACCTGGGTTAGAGTACCGACCCCGCACATAGGGTTAGAAATTTTTCATAAGAGATTTTTCTAACCCGATGAGGCGAATGACCTTATGCTTAAAACCTCTATAATCGAAATAAAAAAAAAATATGTGTTTACTGATGCCCAACCAAACCCAAATTGACCACTTTGGACACGTTTGGCGAAGCCAAAAGATTTGGAAAAGGGATAAAGGTCATCAATTGAATCCCACATCTGCTTGCCACAAATGGTTGAATCGATTTTCACAAAATTAATCTTTAATGGAAGCTACCGCATCATAATTGACTGAAATTGAATTTTATGATAGTCGGAGTTCTGGTTCCCGTGTTACAGGTCGAAGTATGCAGTCACGTGCAAAATTTCCATATTAACTAATACCGGAAGTTCCGAATTTAACTTCGCACCTGTTTCTCATATATTGCTGACTCGATTCTCGCAATTTTAGTATTAAATTAAAGATTCTTCTTTCTCTTATAGAAAGGTTATACCAAATACAAATAATTTGTATTTGGTTATACAATCACTCTGAAAATTGACAACGTAATCCCTAAACCTTTTTTTTACTAACATGCTTTGCTATATTTCTTCTGAGTGGAGAATAATATAGACCTATTAGTTATGGAATTTGCGTTTCGACTACGTCTTATCAGAATCCGACACTAACTTAGTGAGAAGATTGACGCTAGCTCCAAAAAACGGAGACACAATTTGTGTTTCAGAGCAAACCCCTAGTCAAGCGTGATGTCAAGCTTGACTAGGATTTTGCTTACACAGAAAAAAAATATTTTGTAATTTTTATTTTCATGCACATATTTGGAGCATGAATAAAAATGTTAAATTAAGTTCCACCACAAATACCCAAAACTAGTCGTGCTTTCTTCAACGAATTTTATTATAATTTTACACGTTGATTGAAGATTATAGTTTCATTAAACGGGATACCAATGCATTTTAATGTATTTTTGATCCTATGACGAATTTCGCGCCAACTCGAACAAATTTTGGCAGAACCCTCTCAGATTGTAATGAAACTTTCTGTACATGAAGACTTTGTCACAAAAAACCACTTTGCATACTTGTTTGCATTTTGTTTTTCCAAAAATGATCTAGCCTGTCTTTTGAAAAGGGCCAAACTTTTTTTACCAATTTATTTCAAATGGCTCTAGTCTAAAAATGACAAATCCTACAAAAAAATGTTGTAGGAGTGATTTTCACAAAATTAGTCAAATTTTTGAATAAAAATATTGAAAAAATTCTTCATTGACTCCTACACCGAAAAAAATCGATTATGAAAATTTAAAGTCGATTTACAAAAAAAAACTCATTTTTGATTTGGATGAAATTTTGTTACAAAATAGATACCTACCGTCAAAAATTCAAGTTGAGCACATTCAAGGAAAAAAGGTTATTTGAAAAAAAAATTTCCTTGTCCAAACTGAATTTTTTTTCAGTGTATTTTTATCGAAAACTAAACCAATGAAAGTCATAATCATCTCAGAATCCATTTTCTCAGCTGATAGTTACCTGATACATGCAAAAAGTATCAGTAACGAATTTGGTATATATTCATAACAAACTTGAATGAAGACTGGAAGATCGGAAGACTGGAAGACTGGAAGACTGGAACACTAGAAGACTGGAAGACTTGAAGACTGCAGTTCATTTGTTCCTCTCAAAACTGATAAATTTTATGAAACAATTGACAAACTTTTCTAAAATTTATTTTATGTCTGATGGAGCAGCAGCACAATACAAAAATAAGCAAAACTTTGCAAGCTTGTGTAGATTCCAGTCAAAGTATGAGTTAAGCGCAAAATGGCATTTTGTTGCAGCATCCCATGGAAAAGGACCCTGTGATGCTATTAGTGGCGAATGGCAAAAAGAGCCAGTCCTGCTCGGGACTATGGAAATACCATAACAACTCCCCGTAAGTTATGGACAGTTGAACAAACTGATAAAAATATCACAAAATTAAGTTTCTGCTACATATTCACAGTACAGTACAACAAAATGTCAGAAGAACTCGAATAATAACGCCAAAACAATATCTGAAACTTCCACAGTTTTGTGCCTATTCCTAGTGGCAAAGTAGAGACGAAAAGGTATTCTAATTCAGAAGATGAACCAAAAATATTATCCTTGTATAGAAATAATACAAAATAGCATACATGAAGATAGTTTTAAGACAAATGTTATATAAAAAGAAATAAATAATTATGTAAAGTTCAAATGAAAGAAATGTAAAGAAAGTTTGAATTTAAGTAAAGGAATAAAGCAATGATTTCATTACATCAAACTTATAATATTTTGGTAGCACATTTTGCAGTGAAATAAACAAGCATAAGTTTATAAAAATAAATTGATAATTGTTGGAGTTATGGCTTTTTCCCCGAAACCCTTTTTTATTTAAGAGGTTTGCGGTGATCACGATTGAAGACCAATAGATCATCTAAAATCCCAAAATTCAAAAAATTTAGTATGTGACTCCTCGTACCTTAACGATTAATTGAATAAATAATATTTTTTCCTGCATTCGTGAAAGTTTTTAGTAAAAAAATCGCTGTTTTAAGCTCTAAAAATTGTATAAAAACGTTCTTATCCATGACACAAAAATTTAAGTATAAAAAGGAATCGTTAAAGTACGAGAAAAATTAATTACAATCAATTGAAAAAAAATTAAGAAAATTGATTGAGTAGTTTTTCGGCAATCGTGATCACGGAAAAACCATTTTAGTAAGACGACATTTCAAGATAATCGAGTTTAAAATTTCAAATTACTACTGCTCTTGGTAGACGAAGCGCGCTTGGAAGCGCAGTAACTTTCGATCTATTTCTCGGATCGCTATAAAAATTTGGGAAATCATTCTCAAGGAGTGGTACTTTCAGATAAATTAATAAAAAATCGATTTCATGAAAAAATGAAAAAGTAGTTAACCCCTTAATAAAAATATGCTTAGTTGCTAAATTAGACTATCTTCTCACAAACTGAGTTTTAATGGATTCTGAGATGATTATGACTTTCATTGGTTTAGTTTTCGATTGAAATACACTGAAGAAAAAAATTCAGTTTGGGCAAGGAAAAGTTTTTTTCAAATAACTTTTTATCTTTAAAAGTGCCCAACTTGAATTTTTGACGGTAGGTAGGGTATCTTGAAACAAAGTTTCATCCAAGTCAAAAATAGTTTTTTTGTAAATCGACTTTAAATTTTTAAAATCGATTTTTTTCAGTGTAGGAGTCAGTGAAGAATTTTTTTTTAATATTTTTATTCGAAAATTTGACTAATTTTGTGAAAACCAATCCTACAACATTTTTTGTAGGATTTGTCATTTTTAGACTATAGCCATTTGAAAAAATTGGTAAAAAAAAGTTTGGCCCTTTTCAAAAGACAGTCTAGATCATTTTTGGAAAAACAAAGTATGCAAATTGACTTTTTGTGACAAAGTCTTCATGTACAGAAAGTTTCATTACTATCTGAGAGGGTGCTGCCAACTCTGAATGCAATTTAGCGCGAAATTCGTCTATATTTCTGTAAAATAAATGGCTTGTAATATCGTCGCTGTTGTGCTATCTTACGACAAGCGCCATTTTGCTCATTTCGAGAAAAACGATTTTTAAACTTTGAGATTGAATATCTTGAATCTTATAAATGGAATAAACAATTCAAAGAAGACAATTGATGCTTTTATCTATTCTGTATAAATATCTCAAATATTTCGAAGATCGGTTGACTATGTTGTGAGTTTTTACTATAAATGTAAACAAAAGTCGCACTCACACGTGTCATAGGTGTGTATTGATGACAAAATTTGTATGGCGTGTCATATTCGTGCATGGAAAATTTTCCATAGAAAAAAATCATCAATTATTAACTTTTATTCATATCTTTGGCTTCATTTGGTCTATAAACGAACGGTGAGATGCATTTTGAAGGAAATGAGTCAGGGAACCTAGAAAAAAACAGTTATTTTTGGTTACAGTGTTGCCAAATATGCTATATTTCCAGTTTAAAACTAAAATTGCATTTTTCTCACAATTCGAGCATTTTTGTTTTGAAAATGATTATGCCATTGTGTTTCTCAGATAGTTTTACATATAAAAACATCTTATACATCAAGATAATTTTAGCCAATCCTCAGACACAGTCATTTGAAGCAAAAAATTAAAAATTTCTCAGCGCGTTTCCCGCTATATCACAGTAACCAAGCAGAATGTCAAAATTCTGTAAACGCCACTTTGTAGAGATTTTTTAGAAAGTAATGTGGCCTATCTAACTCAATTTACCCCAAAATGGCGTTTGTCATAAGATAGCACAAGAGCGACGATATTACACGAACAAAAGTGTAAAATCATATGCTTTTTGATGCTCCCATTGAGTGCATCGAATTCTATTACGTGTCATAGATGTGTATTGATGACAAAATTTGTACGACGTGTCATAATTGTACATGGAAAATTTTCTATACAAATAAAGTATCAATTATTTACTTTTATTGATATCTTCGGCTCTATTACATCTAGAAACAATCGGTGAGATGCATTTTAAAGGAAATTGGTCCAGAAATTTAGAAAAATAGTATTTTTTGGTTGCAGTGTTGCCAAATATGCAATATTTTTAATTCAAAGCTAAAACTGCATTTTTCTTGAAATACGTATGTTTTTATTTTGAAAATAATTATTCCATTGCGTTCCTCAAAAATTTTTTCATATAACATCTAAAACTGCTATATAACTTGAGTCAGTCTCAAGATACAGTCATTTGTAGCAAAAAACTGATAATTTCGCATCGTTTTTCTCGCTATACCTCAGTAATCAAGCAGAATTTCCAAATTCTGAAAACGCCATTTTGTAGAGAATTTTCAGTTTAGTAATGTGGCATATCTAACTCAGTTTACCCCAATATGGCGTTTGTCATAAGATAGCACAACAATTTTCTCATAGTCATAGTGGTTGTGAACAATTTTCTCCTTAGTGGAGAATAAAATAGTTTCTACCTAATTTTTTCCACTAAGAGAAATATAGAATAGACCAAAAGTACATTACAGAGCCACAATTCCTGTTCGTAAAAAAGTTTACAGAGCTATTCAATGCCACTGATCAGTTACACTTTCATGATCTAGTTCGTATTGTCACATTTAATAGTAAGCTCAAGATTAAAATAGCACGCATAAAGAAAATTGTGACTATGGTCGTGAAATTTTGAACATGAATCATATTAAACCACGCGAAAAATCTAAGAGTGCATTCATGAATAAAATATCACGATAACAAGAAGAGAAACTATGGAAATCATGTTTGAGCTCATGAACATTAATCACATTACTCTAGTAGTAAACCCATGAACAAATGGCTCGATAACGTAAATAGAAATTACGAACATCATGACTAAGCTTCTGAAATCGTGAGTATCGTTTAATTCTAGGCTCTTTATGTCGATTAACTATACAAATCAGCGTATCTCCAATTATGAACTAGAATCATAAAAAAAACTAGACAAATTCAGGAGTCAGGACCAGTGTTGTCATAATCATAATCAAAAAATTAAAAATCAATGATCACCGTCGAAAAAAATCATCGATGATAATCGTTTTCATTACTACCACCTGACATCACAAACCTTATAACTTGATACACAGAGAGCGATGTTGATCTAGTATTCTCGTTTTCAATTTTATGTGCCCGTTGTCACCCATAACTGTTCACGCAACGGTAACCAAAATAAAATCATCACGTGATTGCTACACATTTGAGTAGAAGAAATTTTATTGAAAAATCGTGAACAATTTTTCTCACCGTTGGATGATCTGTCTCTGGCTAAACGCTCTCATCGTATTTTGTAGGCTCTATTAGTAGAAGACACAGCTAATGACATTTTCGTTTTTGACAATGCACTACACTGGTGTAGTCGGTGTTACACTCACTCAAACTCCCTAAAGCAGAGAAACCGTGTGAAGTTTCCGGGTTTCTAGTGTTTTGGCGGCTTCGGCGATCACGATGTAAGCCCTGTTGGTCAACTAAAATCCTAACACTCAAACATGTTTAATAGTATAGGGACATGTACTATTTGTACTAACGTTAAATTAATATTTTGGTTCGCTGCATACGAGAATATTTTCCCCCTAAACAAATGTGTTGGGCTCTAATTAACTTCCCGCATCTCCCGTTATATTCAGCTCTAGTTGTTCAATCGCAGCTACTGCAAAATGGCAAACGAAACTGATATAGTAGTTTATGCGCATAATAAAATCATCAATATCATACATCATTGATAATTGGTGAGATTGATTTTCTCTTTAGATGATTTTATGAGTGCGTGTGAAAGAAAAACTTATCACGATGATGAGATCGAAGAAGGCGTAATGGATTTCACATTTTCATTGTATTGCTAAACTCATCCGTGATTTTGCTGATAATAAATATCGAGTAAGAGAATCAGTAGTAATTTTATGCGTTACCGATTTTTGATTTTTTGATAATTTCCCAACACTGGTCAGGACACAACAACAATAACCCTACTAAACATTCGAGTAATGCCATGTGTTTTTTGGCGTGAACTAATTTTCAGAAAACACGATTATTTTCATGAGTACGAGGTTCTATTATTCATGATTTCACCATTTTAGTTTTATGGATGAGTTCCTGATATATAATGGCAGCAATTATAATAGCGAATCAATAATTATTGCTGTCCAATAGGCGTTACATTTAATTTACCGATTGAAATAAAGCTCAATCGGTGACATCCTCGAGGAAGTCTGAAAACAATCATGAAAAAGCCCATCACAATGCACCCGACAACAATTATTCCAAGTGGTATAATAACGATGACGACGACGACGACGACTGGCAATTAAGGAGACAATTACGAAGGTCAACAAAAAGGTCGCTCATGCGGGAATTGCCCGCAATCATTTGGGCTTTTCTGGGCTCAACAAACCGACCTTTGATGGTATCAACTGACTGCGAATTAAAGCGTAACCATTGTATTATTTTAGCCTAAATTATGCAGGGTGCGGAGAGCTTGGTCCCGAAAGACGGGTCGAATCACATCGTCATTTTAATCGGCGGAGGGCGTCGAGAGAGATAACGAGCATGGCGTCGTATGCTTGCATAGATTACTGAAAGTTATGAGTTCGAATATTGTAGTTTTCATCGTTTCTCTTTAATATGTAACACAAAGAAATGTTCAATTTTTAAACTGTGAATAAAAATCTACTACGTCAAGATGATGGTTCAATACTAGTAATGCTAGGATAAATGCAGTTTAAATGCCTCGCACGCAAAAATTCCATTGTTTCAGGGGGACAAATTAGTGTTTTACTCTTGAATAGGAATTATTGCTCTGATTCAAATACACAAGTTATGGTTGAACTGCTTTAACCTATGGTAAATTAGGATGTTTATTTCACTGGACCGCTGAAGCTATAAACTATAAACAGCGTTAGTAAGAAGGCATATATTGGAAACTGTGGAAATGGGCAGCAGGTGCAAGTCATTCCGTACTAACAAGTTTCTAAAATTCTTTGCTAGTCCGTCATTTGCTAAAGCGATTTGAGGGAAAAAAGCACATTATTTATCCTGTTCATTGAAATGCACAAAAAGTATCTATAGCGGACTGTTTTCATGTTCATCAGCACCGTCCAAAAATATGTGTGTCCATAGTATAGAGCCTGAGAAGTGGTTTTAAGTTTATTTACGATGGGGATTGAGTTGAACGCTTCAAACAAGTGTTAATGACTGTATTAGCTTGAACATCTTCTCCCGAAGACAGCGCTTGTGTCGAATAAATCAGACAAAAATGTCCCTGTTTCACCTGTTAGCTCAAATACCACACTTCTCTCGCGGGAATCGATGGTGGAAAAAAACGCGAACAAATAGAGGTGCGCATCAAGGCGAGGAATGGTGCCAAAACGAACCAGGAACCGATTCGGGATTTAAAGTACAAATATGACAGATAGTCGACAACTGTTTATGTTTATTACTTTTCGGGACATGG
Organism: Topomyia yanbarensis; assembly: GCF_030247195.1. NCBI lineage: Eukaryota > Metazoa > Arthropoda > Insecta > Diptera > Culicidae > Topomyia > Topomyia yanbarensis. The sequence goes on along the minus strand of NC_080672.1, from coordinate 349,058,813 downwards.
ATTCAATCGAAATAGTATTCAAAACATGGGCCGCATGATTTTCTTTTTATATTTTCTGTTAGATTTGATTGATATACTTATGTGTCGAAAAAAATCATCGTTTTCAAACGTGGTGTTAGCTGCTTGTGAAATGTGGGGTACAGTATTGCGGAGGGAGGCTGTTCAATGCATATTAATTTCTGACAGGTGGCCAATTTTTACCAAGCATCGTGAGCAGTGTGATTCACGACGAAGGAAATTGGTTTGAAGGTGATTTGTTTCTTTCAACGGGAGAATTGTTTTTCCAAATTTTTTGTCCCCTTACGATTGAAACTTTAAGATTATCGACGATATTAAAAATTGTTGATGTATCAATGACATAGCCAACCCCATAATAATTCTACCCTAAGAAAAAATTAATTAAATTAAATTTTATAATAATTATTATTAATAGAAAGTAATGATTGGGTTTAGTTTAACAGTACTCCCATAAGGAACAAATTTGTAATAGACAAATATACGCACAAGGCATTTGGTTCTCAAGCCAAAAGTCAAGAGTTCGTTTATGTCTTCTCATGAACAATTTTTGAATTTCAAATTTTAAATTTCTTTATATATACAATACGATTTATTTTAAACGGCATTTAAAAACTAAGGTGCAATTTTTAGACTATCTTAAACTAGGAAAACAGTTCAATATACATGGGTGATAAATGATTGAGGCTAGGGGGAACACAGAGAATGTGATTTAATGGAAAGCAAAAAGGAGAAACAGCTACAAATTCGCCTTTTTATACCAAAGGCTTGTTTGTTCGAGGAAGACATTTTCATGGGGATTTGATTTCAACATCGAAGTAACACCAATATCAGATACAGGGGAGAGAAGGTGGGTAACGCTAGCTGAGAATAGAAGAAGTTTGTGGCAAATCGTCGTTGCGATTATGACAGCCTTTAACTGTCAAAACAGCACGCAGCGGGATTTCGGTGCTCTTCGTCGGAACTTTCCAAGATGGGTCGAACCTTCAGGCCATTTTCTGCTTCAATTTTGGTTTATGCAAGCACAATGGTAATCATGAACACTATAACGCCACAGGGCTCTAGCACGATTCGGCACCACAAAAGCAGTACAAGGGACTTCCGGAAATGAGAAAAAGAGAAAGAGAGCGATCAAATTCTGATATAGATTGGTTTTATGAAGAGATAGTTGTGGGAGATCGCCGCCTGCCACAACATTTCGAACCGGGACATTGGGTGGGTTTCTTCGGGCCCTAAGGGAATCCATTAGGCGAGACCTGGTGGAATAATTTCACCAGGTCTCGAATAGTTCCTCGGTGAACACCCAGATAATATGTTCGATGTCGTGATAGCCGTCCCCACAAGTGCAGTCACCACGATCCACGAGCACAATACGTCGGAGATGTATATCAAGCGAGTAATGGTTTCACATTAGGACATCACACGAATGAATCCGTGACCCACATCCATCCCCTTGAACCAAAGCCTCGTCGACACCTTCGGGGCTGTCGAATCTAGCCATCATCGTAGTTCCCCATTGCTCCACGAAGTTAGTCAACTGTCCAGATTTCTCTGATGAGTATTACTGAAAAAATCGTTGAAGCAAATTGGTCTCTTATAAGTCACCTTCTTAAGCACCCAACTTAGCTACCCTCTCGTAGCTCGGAATGGAGCAATGAGAAGGGACCCAAACTAAGGTAAGGTTTTTCAGATGAAGCACTCAATAGTTCCCGTATTTCCACCCCCCCCCCCCCAAAATACGAGGAGTGCTTTCCTTGTTTCATCGAGCGAACGGAACTGAGGCCATTTGCTTCGACCCAATTGTCGAGACGGATCAGGATAATTTGCTCAAACAATTTCCGTATACAGGAGAGAATTTCAATCTGTCGATACGAGTTATGATCGGACACTGGTTTTCTTGGTTTCTGAATCATTGCATCAGAGCTGCAAATTTTCAACAGTTTGTTTTGAACTTGAAGGAGAAAAAATCCCTACTATGTTCAATTCGCAGTTGTTCGTTTCCATTATTCATTCAAACAGCCGACCTGCTCAATAATTTTCCATTCATTTTCAATTTCATTGACCCTCTGAATATCTCTTTACTGGGTATTGACTAGGTTTTTCAAGCAAAACTACTCTGAATATAGTTATTACTGTCCATGTAAGCTTGAAAACGCAAAACATGACGACATATAACCTTAACTGGCCTCTACAGAGCAGATGACAGCTTTGGTTGATGAATGAAAAAGTAACAATTTGAAATGAAGACGTACGATTCAGTCATGAAAATCCCGCCAACTTGAAAGTGAATGATTGAGGGAGGCTTTGAATTTGAATCATGGTTGGGTTTGATTGAACTGAAAGTTGGCATTTGAAAATGAAAATTTGCATCACTGGCAATGATACTAACTCGTGATCAATCGTGAGGGACAATGTTACCCTCAAGAAACTTATTAAACTAATTTAACAAGCCTCTTTTGGCGCAGTGTCCAGTACCGTCTTTACGCATGGGCACACTGGGCTCGGGTCAAAAGCTTCGGGATTTTAAGGGCCCCGCGATAAGGTTTGACGCATAAAATCATACTATCTATCTGCACTGGTGGCTCCATAAAAACTGAATGAAAAAAAATAGATTGATTTCACAGCATTCTGCTAGGGAAGTTTGTAAACCGTCAGGGTGACAATTTAGCACTGGGTGGAAATATACTCTATTTTATGTATACACTCCGTAGAGTGTATTGTTTACGTAACATAATGCTGACCACTGTTCGTTCACTTTTTATTGCAAATTCTGTTTATTTTCGCGTTTGTGAACGGTCTTGTGCGTGCAGATAGGTGTAAAAAATGTTGTTGAACATTCGTGTGTAAATAACATAGGAATTAGATAGGCCAACGCTCTTCTCTAGCTGCAATAAGTGTGCTGAATATGCTGCGCATCGGGGTGACAGTTATGGGGTTCGTACGATTTGTTTTGGTCGTGAGGAAGGCGGACATCGAGTGATCAGTTAGAATGTGACGAACCATTGAAGACAGACGTCGATAATTTTCGGAAAAATTTATCGCCACAATAGCTTGTGAGTGAAGTGCGCGTGTGTGACGGAAGAGAGGATAAGCCGAACGAGCGTTGCTCTCCTCTACAGCTAATAGCCAAGAAGAGGGAAGCAGGTAGGGTAACGGCCTTACTTAGGAAGAACACTGCGATGTCTTCCGGGATTCTTTGCGGCGAGTATTGAATCCGGTGGTTCGTCACCACCGTCGCTAGGTACGTTCCGACAAAAGAGTAAAACTCACCTCCCTGGTTAATTGTTAAGGACCGTTGCCGGAGCAGCCAACGACCAAAGGAGAACACGGCCGTTGAAGTCCCAGCCGGTCGTAAGAAACCGTCCGCCCTCCCGCCATCGTCAGCAGCAGCGGACTGTAAGAAACGACCAGCAGTGAAGAGTTGAAGGAGAATACACGGTAAATTGTAATTTATTTTGTTTGTTTACCTTTTTGTTTATACGCGAAAATCCGAAATTTTTGTAGAGGCACTTATCCCGCCTTGACCAAAGGGTCTGCCGGGCAAGTAAGCAGTGATTCAGTGTGTGATAGGGTAATTTGGTGAGAGATGCCACACATTTCTAAAAATTGATCCTGCATCAAAGTAAACCATTCAATTTCTATAATTATCATTTGTTTGTATTTTTCGGCGATATTGAATTGGTGGTAAATATCAGGCACTCTCGGAAACGTGGTGAGCCTCGAGTCGTTTCTAAGATTTCGATGGGATAATTTTAAATTCTTACGATTTGCGAGCTTATTATTTTACGTTTTGCTTGGCTGAATTTTCTAGTTATGTTAACTTATAGAAAAAATCTCATCAAATTTCCCCATATATTCAAACTAATTTCACTAAATTTACAGAATATGAACATTATACAGTGACCGAAATTCCTATAAGCGCATAGCAAATTTTCAACCACAAGCTCGATTAAAAATCAAACGACGTCAATAATTACTGTATGCGGTATGTATCTGTAATATATGCTGTTTGAAGTAGTAAATATTTATTTTTATTTGTCAATGCTTGGATTGAAGAAATAAAACATACTTTGTGCACAGAAATTCCTATAAGCGCAGCTTTAATTTTATTTAATATTATTGTAATAAAAACAATAAATCTCAACTTTAATATTTTGTTTGTTTTCCATTTTTTTCAGAATTGTTTCGTACATTCGTTTTGTGCTGGCCACTCCACCAACGAGATATCTCGCTCGGCAAACCACTGACATGAATTGCAGCGTTATCTTGTTGGAAAATGAACTCATTGTTCATTACATCTTCAGTAAATGGTATTAAAACACTGTCTAATAAATCAACGTAGCTTTCAGAGTTCATTCTCGTAGAAATAGTTGCCATCGGTGTCTTTCCTTTGCGTGAAAATGCGGCCTACACGATTAGACTACTACCTCCGAAATTTCTGCTAAGTTTTACCTCCGAATTCTTCCGTAGATCGTGCCAATAATATGCACAGCAGTCGGGACCGTCGAGGTTGAATTTATTTTCATCAGAAAATATTACGTTGTCCCATTTTGTCTTCCAAGACATATAATTTTTAGCGAAATACAACCTTGCCTGAATGTGTCTTGGCGTCAGATTGGGTTTTTTGGTTTTTTTTTGTGTACACCATATGTCCAGAGCCACGCAATATTTGACAAACTCTCCTGTTTGTGATGGGAAGTTCCAGTTTTTCCTTTATTCCTGAAGAATTGAACTTTCCTGTCTCACCCAACTGAATAATTCGGTTGCGTTCCCGGTTGGTAATTTTGGAATTACCTCTATTTTTCTTCCGGATGCCGTATTTTTCACCTTTCTTCAGGAAATTTCGTACTACGGTCTCACCTCTACCGATCCTCTTCGCTACTGCACGGTTGCTTAAGCCGACATCCTTTAGTTCAAGGATTAATCTCCGTTCAGTTTCAACCAAAAATGTCGCTTTAGGCATCTTGAAACTTAAAAAACAATCCCGCTTCGGACACGTTGGTTATGTTCAGCAAGCACTCACTTACAACTGATACACGATATGATAACAGATTTTAATGGTGTGTGTGAATGCAACTCAATAAGTGTTGCCAAAATGGGTGTGCGCTCATAGGAATTTCTTGTTCAAATAAAGAGATTCTGTCACAATAAATCGAAAAAGCAATCATACGAATTCAACAACACACAACTACAATGTCATGACTCATGTAATGTTTTGACAACACAGCGATGTACTTATATGCAATCATTAGTTCAATATTATAGAAAATGAACGTGCGCTTATAGGAATTTCTGTGTACGTTAAACTGTATTTCAACAAGATTTGGTTATTCTACTTCGATCGGAGAATAGCTTGTCTCGCAATATTTTCGTGGATGGAATTAAGAGTAATATGCCCAAAAAATCTGATAATAACATGAAGCATAAAAAAACCAAATTATTATTTTGTCCCGTATTCTGTCCACGTTTAATGTGTCAAGAAGGGTTATACTTCAGCGATAGACTTCTAAACTAGTAATGTTCGCCTATCTGTCAATGATATCTATTGACATATAATAGCGTTTCTAATAGATGTTGTAATAGTTACGCAGTTATATATAGCCGTTATATATATGTTTACGAAAATAGTCTTAAACTTATCATGAAGTACGAAGAATTCGGTGGACAAGGGAGTTCGAATGGCTAATTCACATATGTAACTAAGGAGGTCATTATTGTAAATCTGTAAGTATACTGCTAACTGCGCATTTAATTTTAGTACTGTTTAGGTTTCGCATACATCTTACAGTAGCCCAGAAAATATCATCGCGAAAAACTTTTCTGAAGACATTAGGTGGCTCTTTCTCCTTTTTATTAAACCATGGAACATTTCTCGTGAATTTTTTTTTAAAACTGTTTTTGCTTTGTTTTTGTCGAGTTTTTACTGAGTTGAAATGTTCTACATAATGATTTATAACCAAATTTACTAAGTATTATTGTGCACTAGGACATGAGATACAAATACAGCCCCCGTGCCCCTCCCTGAAGACACCAGTGGTACCAATTTTGGTGCTAATTTGGGTTTCTCGTTTGGCCTCATGTTTGTATTGGTTACTGATGAGATGAATTCGAAACGTAAATACAGAGTAATTTGGATGCTAAAGTCTCGCTCAAACCAATTCTATTTTTTTCGTTTGTTTCTCTAGCTCTTGGAAAAAAAATATAAAGTTGTGTACAAGACAAGTCCACGGATACATTGAAAAGGCAGCATTTCTAGCGAACATCACGCACGAATTTCAGATTTCTACACAATTTTTTTTAGCACAGGAAGTTATCCTGTGCCACACCCCTCGCAATGATACTACACCATGAAGTGGTATAGGGGCTCTCCTACTAAAGCAATATTACTGTGATTATATCACATAGAAACTTCAGCTACTTCTATTTTC